>NW_012115477.1:3724315-3770964 GCF_000951035.1 Colobus angolensis palliatus
GTGCGTACATTATTTTTATCTTCCCAATGAAACTGGAAGAAGCCCTATTTTGTAGAAAAAAGGCTGAGGCTTAGGGACTTTAAGTATTTTTCCCGGTGTCATGCAGGTTTTCAAATCTAGTGTTTGATTGATTCCCACAACCCTATTCTCTCCCCTGGACCTCACTACACATATTAATAATGTGCCCTTGGGCAAGTTACTTAATGTCTCAAAACCACAGTACAGTTTCCTCAACTGTAAAATGAATACACTAATATTCTTCCTAGCATTGGTGTATGATGAAATGAGAACTAATGTATGCATATGGAGTACCTGGTTTTGGATTTGACACACAGAAGATACTCAACAAAAGCTAGTTCCATTCTACAGCTATATCCCTCTCCTATTTGAATTTTTCGGCAGGATTTACATTTGGAACTATATTGACCTGTGTTGAAGAGAGAAAGTTGAAACACTTGCGAGGTGTCAGAGAAGGACAGAAATGGATTAAATATTTTAGATGATAATCCAAAATTGTCAGAATAACCTGACGGCAAAATTTAGATGGTAGAGAACATGCTCCAAGCCTGTTTCTTCAGAGTGAAATAATTGAATCAACCACCATCAAAGAAAGGACTAAGTCTAATTCAGCATCCTAAGTTTGAAATGCAGGTAGAGTTTCCAGAAAAATGTGTTCAATATTGAAGTAAAATACTACCTTCATTGGACAGTGGATTTTTTTTCGAAGTCTGCTTTACTGATCCTACCCTGTATGTTCTATACAAAGTGAAAAGATGCAGGCATATCCATTTAATAATTGCAAGTAGGCATCAGAAATTATTTGACCATTTCTTGAAGCAATGTACATTCTTTTGTACTATACTTCTGAAATTACAGTCTAAGTATAAATGTGATTTAATTTACAAAAATCCAATTTGCATGCAATGTTTCAGAAATACTTCTATTATATTTAGCCAAGAACACTTTTTATAGTTGATAGCAATCAAAGAGGTATATATTAAGAGGATAAGAATGTAATGAAAACACAAATAAAAAGAATATCATGCTTGACTCAGCTCCCCAAAGAGAGAGTGGAGGACTGATAAGGAAAATTACCATGGAACAAAACAAGATCAGTAAGTGTTCAGATTCAGTAATTGACCATAGGAAAAATCATTACACAAATTCTTGAATGAAAAACTGTGTGTTTATGACTGAAATATGAGCAGACAACTTCTTTTAAACATTTTATCACATAAGACTTGAAAGAAAGATGACTTCTAAGCAAAAAGCTGTGTTGTCTAGAATGTAAGTTGCAAGATGGTGCGGCTGGTCTGTGTTTATTATTTATTGCTTTTTCTGTTACATTAGCATAGTGTTTTGCCCAGAGGGAGTACTTAAATAATTATTAAATTAGTGAAAATAAGGAATAAGGTCTAATCTGTGGTGGAAGAAAAGTTCACCAGAGAGCTGCTGAGTAAAGATTTGGCCCAAAATATGCATGGTATAAGGTAAAGAATTCTCAAGGCTTTGGGAATTTACCCCTTGCCCCAGTGTGCCCTGTACATGAGACATGGAGTTGAAGAGGATTATTTTGGAACTTTAAGATTTAATGGCTGCCCTGCTGGGTTTCAAACTTGCATGGGACATGTAGCTCCTTTCTTTTGGCTGATGTCTTCCTTTTAGAATAGGAGTGTTTACCCAATGCCTGTACCCCCATTGTATCTAGAAAGTAACTAACTTGTTTTTTATTTTACAGGCTCATAGGTGGAAGGGATGATTAGCCTTGTCTCAGATGAGACTTGGGATTTGGGACTTTTGAGTATGCTGGAATGAGTTTAGACTTTGGGGAACTATTGGGAAGAGATTATTTTATTTTGCAATGTGAGAGAGACATGAGATTTGGAGGAGCCAGGAGTGGAATGATATGGTTTGGACCTGTGTCCCCACCAAATCTCATGTCAAATTGTAATCGCTCGTGTTGGAGCAGGTCTGATGGGAGGTGACTGGATCATGGGAGTGCAGTTCTCATGAATGGTTTAGTACCATCCCCCCTTGGTACTGTATGGTGATAGAGTTCTCATGAGATCTGGACATTTAAAAGTGTGTGGCACCTCCCCCTTCTCTCTCTTCCTCCTACTCTGGCCATGTGAAGTGTCTCACTCCCCTTTTGCCTTCCACCATGATTGGAAGCTTCCTGAGGCCTCCCCAGAAGCAGAAGGAGCTACCTTTCCTGTACAGCCTCCAGAACCGTGAGCGAATTAAACCTCTTGTCTTTATAAATTACCCAGTCGCAGATATTTATTTATAGCAGTGTGAGTACCAACTAATACACAGAGGGTTCTATGTTAGTGTCACTGTGCTGGTTTTTCTGTGGGTAACGCCAGACAGAAAATCTATCTAAACACACTTTATGCCACAGTATCTCCTTCCTAATGCCTAGCATCCTTTTCCACTAGGCATTAGTTCAGAGTTTTCCTACCACTTTTTTCCATGGAAGGAGGTAAATTACAGCTACAGCATGTATTTTAAAATAAATTTTCTATAAAATATCCCAAGTCACTGTCTACAAGTTACCAATTATGGAGTGAATCTTGGACAAGTCACTTTAATAGCAGAAATAGAAGGTGCTCTGGAAAAGTAAGTGATGTTCTGATTTTTGTATAAACAGTACTTCTCTGGTTTAAAGGAGTTTCAGAATCCTCTATGGAATTAAACAGTATACATTCTGCAATTTAAAAAACATTGTTATTATTGTAGTGCAGTAATTGGGTTGAGTGGCTTTTATACAACAGGATTTGCCTTTATAAAATCCTTTCCATTCAGGCTGTGGAGCTGTTCCACCTCCTAAGAACGTAGACACTCCTGGGATTCAGTCTAGTCTTCACAGGGCCCAAGATTAGATTGTGATGCAAAATTTGAGACTTTTAAGAAAAATTTTTTGTTTCTTACGTGTCCCCACCCCATTCTTCCATGTTGCAGCTGACTCCCATCTTTACTATGTAGAAACTTTCTCCATTTTCTGGGCATTTTGTATTACATCTCCATAATGCTATAATCTTACCTGGCCTGACAGTAGAATTCTGATCCTGTTCCAAACCTGCATCCACCAAATGCTGGATGAACTCTCTCTAATGACAGCTGGCTCCCAGTCCCACTTGGCAATCAGTGGGGAAGGTGGAGACTTTTTTCCTATTTGCAGGCTAAATAATGGCCATAGAGAAGAGAAGCTGCAGACCCAGATTCAGAGACAATCATATGCTCAGCATCCTCTTAGAGAATTGTGTGGGACTGGGCATAAGAAAGAGGAAGGAAGACATTTCTTTTTTTTAAGTTATAAAAACGGAATAAACTAGTACACCAGAGGAGGTAATTTACCCAAAGTCATTCTGGTGGCACAAACGAGTAAGTTATTGACACACACATGACTGCAGAATTGGCCTAGTGCTTTATAATCACTCCTTGTTTATCCTTCTCAGAACTGTTAAAAGCAGGCAGGCAGGAGGTTGCCTTCCTGGAAGCCATGGAAATGTTTGGCTCCATGTCTCAATGTTTTGCAAGTGTTGATCTTGTTTCCTTAGCTAGAATACAAACTCTTTGAGAAAAGGAACCACATCTGGGTATAGTTGACCAAATTCTAAAGTGGCCTTGTAATCTCTGATTCCTTTTGTTATGCCAGCATAATCTCTTCCCTTCTGAGTAAGGGCTGGACCTCAGACTTGTTTCTGACTAGTAGAATATGGTAAAGGTAATTAAATCAAAGGAGGAAATTATTCTTCTAGCCTTAAGCAAGGAGATAGCCATGTTGGAAACTGCCCATGAAGAAGGTCACACGGCAGGGAACTGCATTTATTTGCTGAGAACAGTCCCCAGCCAACAGCCAGAAAAAACTGTGAAGACTCAGTCCTCCAATCACAAGGAGGTGAATTCTCCCAACCATTAGAGGAATCTTTGAAATAGACCTTCCCCTAGGCAAACCTTCAAATCAGAGCACACCTTTGCCAATGCCTTGATTGCAGCCTGGTGAGACCTTGTACAGAGAACACATTTAAGCTGTGTCCAGACTCCTGACCCACAAAAACTGTGAGATAACTAATATGTGTTGTGTTCAGGCATAGAATTGTGGTAATTCATTTTGCAGCAATAGAGATGGGGAAGTCAATCTCTCCTTCCAAAGGGTTTGCTACTCCAACCCATGGTGGACAAAACAATTGAGGGGTTGCAACCTCCATGTCAAGATGGGTTAGGTACCAGGATGGGGGGCTAGGCGAGAGTATAATTGCCCGTGAGAATATAATTGCCCAATGGGTTCTTCCTGCTCACTGCACAGACAAAACCAGTTTACTGAGACTGTGGTACTGCAGTAAAGAAAGAGTTTAATTTATGTGAGACCAGCCGTATGAGAGATGGAGTTATTACTCAAGTCAGTCTCCTAGAAAGCTTGGAGGTTAAGGTTTTCAAGGATAGTTTGGTGGCAGGGGACTTGGGAATGGGTGCTGCTAATTGGTTGGGGAGTGCAATCATTAGGGTGTGGACACTGGTCCTTGTGTGCTGAGTCTGCCTCCGGGGGGCCGTAGGACCAGTTGAGTCATGAGTCACAGGTCTGGGTGGGGTCAGTCTAAAAACATCTCAAAAGACTAATCTTAGGTTCTACAACAGTGATGTTATCTATAGGAACAATTGGGGAAGTCACAAATCTTGTGACTTCTAGCCATATGACACCTGAGTAGTAAGGGATTACAGAAACTATGCCACACATTTTAGCAGAATTCGGGCCGCTTACCTAATTCTAGTCTCATGGCCTTTCATTAGTTTTACAAAGGCAGTTTCAACACCCAAATAAAGAGTTGGGCAGTTTTAAGGAGGGACTATTATTATCTTTGCTTTAAGCTTAAACTATAAACTACGTTCCTCCCATGGTTAGCTTGGCTGACACCCAGGAATAAGCAAGGACAGTCACCCTGGGAAACTAGAAGAAAGACTGCGTCAGCCATGCTAGATTTCTCTTACTGTCATAATCTTTGCAAAGGTGGTTTCAAGAGGCTTGCCCAGTCAAAGTGCCTGCAAAACACATGTGGTGATACCAGCTTCAAGTTGGTACAGCCACCACCATGCCCCACCTGGAGACCCCCTGAGGCACACACACGCTCAGACCCTCCCCATGCTCACAACCAGGTCCTTGGGGTGGGCCATAGAGAGTAGTAGAGGCTTCTGGGAAATTAGAAGGTGGTTGGGACAAGCCAGGGCACCAGAGTGTGTCCAAGAACCATCCCTGGAATGTTGGGAGTGACAGGAAGTGGGACCATGCAGAGTCTAGGCTCCATTGTACTATCAGACTTCACTGCCAAAACACAAAATTAAAGATAAAGAGAATTTTAAGATAATAGGCCCAGAGTATTAAATCTTAAATGTGGGCCTTTCTAAGCACAGGACCCTGTGTGACTGCCCTGATCACAAGCTCTTGGAGCCACCTGGCTTGAGGGGAGTGCCAATTAGGAGGGTGTGGAGGGGGTATGTTCTATATACTGATACTCTCCTCTCTATTCGGTCCCTCCAAGTCCAATACTCTCATTTATTTTCTCTGTACTCCTCTATCCCATGAATTTGTATATGCACTTGGGATTGGGTATAGAATTGTAGGGGAGCTTCTTCCAGCTTGTGCTTTGAGTATTCTTTCTGGTGCATCGGACACTTTCTAGCTACTTTGCTGTGGTAAGAACCCCCTCGCCTGAAAAAGTGGATTCTTCCTGGTCTAGCTAAAATGGGAGAAAAGTCCCCGGGTAAGAAGAAAACACTTGCAATGAAAAGTATAATTGCTTGGTATATAAAAATTATTTCTGCCTGCAGTATTCCTATTACTTTACCATAAAAATCAGTGTGTGTGTGTGCACGCGTGCATGTGTATGTACATGCACCCACGCAGGAATGTATAATATACCTGTTCATGTATGGAAATGAGTTTTGCTGAAGAGTTCAAGAAGTATATGAGAAGCACACATGTAAATGCATACTTCACTGTCACACAAAATAGCCTGTATTGAAAGCTACTACTATTGGGGAAGTTTTTGGATGAGCTCAGTGAGCCATATTTTGCTCTTTCTAATTGGCCATTCTCACACTGCTAATAAAGACAGACCCAAGACTGGGTAATTTACATAAAGAAAAGAGGTTTAATTGACTCACAGTTCTGCTGGGCTTGGGAGGCCTCAGGAAACTTACAATCATGGTGGGAGGGGAAGAAAATACATCCTTCTTCACATGGCAGCAGGAAGAAGTGCTGAGCCAAGAGGGGAAATCCCCTTATAAAACCATCAGATCTTGTGAGAACTCACTCACTATCACAAGAACAGCATGGGGATAACCACCCCCATGATTCACTTTCCTCCCACTGGGTCCCTCCCATGACACATGGGGATTGTGAGAACTACAATTCAAGATAAGATTTAGGTGGGGACACAGCTAAACCATACCAGCCATAATAATGTATGTTTTTTAAAAAACAAATACCTCCTCTTAACAGGACTGAATCTTGGGTCTCTACCCACTACTTCACTTCAAGCAAAGATGTTTGATACATAATCCAGTAATATGATTTTCAAAAGGCCATTAGAGAAGACAGTCCACAGAGTAATCTTGTTAATATTTCTGCTATTAAGACATCTGTTTCCTATATTTAGGATACCCAGAAAGAATGGAATCTAAATATTTAAATGTCTCACAGAAAGAAACAAATCTGACAACTGGAAAATGTCTTAAAAGCCCGTAAAGTCTGGTGCTAGATAATCAGAATCAGCTAACAGGATTCATTTTTATTAAAGCATTTCAAATGATCAAGTCACTGATGCGTTTTAACACTATAATGACATAATACCCTTTTCCCAACTCTTAGAAGAGGCAAAATGTTCACAGATAAAGCAAGTTCAACTGCACACAATGTTTTCACAAGCACAGGAATATTGCTCCATAAGAAATACTTCTGCTATGAATGATGAGACTTTGAGAAAGCATCATTTTGGTATAAAATGATCTAGTTGCCTGTGGTTATAAACGACTTCAGGCCCAGTCATCTTTCCCTTCCTCCCCTAGGTTCTCTTTCTCCTTGATGACAAAGGGAGTTCTGAGCGTGGAAGAAATGAACCAAATGATGAGGTGAACAAGAACCTGACCGTACCTAATTTTTTTTCTCCCTCTGCAACCACCCCACCACCCTTTTGTTGTGTGTGATAACTGAGAGTGTGGCAGGAGGTAATCAACAGAGAGGAACAGACACTTGAAGCAAAGATGGAACAACATTTGCTGCCAGGAAGTAATCTCAACTTTCAGCTTTAATTCCAGCCCTAACACTCATCCTTATAAGAATGAAAAAAGAAGTGAATAGTGATATTTTACTCTCTGTGCAAGAACTAAGTTGTCTAAGGACCCAGTGCACTGACCCTGTAGATAAAGGATGCTGGGGCAATGTAATCATTATTATTGAGAGGAGGTATCTGACTTCTGTGCCCTATAGAGGGCTATAGAATACAGTAACCTTATGTGGAACCGGGTGGCTTGAAGAGACTCATTTGCATGGAAAATGCCAGAACTACTGTCTACTGTCTACGCTTTGCTGGTCTAGCATCCCCTTATTATAAATTCAGAATAGGCTCTGTAGCCCAGGCTGGAGAGCAGTGGAGCAATCATAGCTCTCAGTGGCCTCAACCTCCTGGGCAATCCTCCCATCTCAGCCTCGTGAGTAGCTGAATTAGAGGTGCACCACCACACCTGGCCAATTTTTTTGTATTTTTTACAGAGACAGGGTCTCGCTATATTGCCCAGGCTGGTCTGGAACTCCTAAGATCAAGTGATCCTCCTGCCCTGGAGTCCCAAAGTGCTGGAATTACAGGCTTGAGTCCCAGGGCCCACTGAAACTTTTTTTAGTTCATGGAGGAATAACTCAGCACACTCCCATGGAGAGGCAGTATGGCAGAAGTTCAGAGCATTCGTTCTGAAATAAGACACAACCTGGTTTCAGATCCTGCCACTACCTCATACAAGCTGTAAGATATTGAGCAAGTCACTTAACTCCTCAAAAATCAGTGTACTTGTTTGTAAAATGAGTCTATTGAGAACACCTTCCTTATGGGGTGTTGTAAGGGTTAAAATTGAGAGCTTATGTAAAGTCTTAACTCAGTGCCTGGCACATGGGAAGGACACAAGATAAGTTGCCTCAGTGTCATGACTACCAGTGATTTCTTAGGTAATTCATATGTTGTCCACCTTTTAAAAACTTTTTTATTTATGTATTTTTATTTTTATTATTTTATTTTATTTTGAGACAGAGTATCCCTCGGTAGGCCAGGCTGGAGTGCAGTGAGGCGATCTCGGCTCACTGCAAGCTCCGCCTCCTGGTTTCACGCGATTGTTCTGCCTCAGCCTCCCGAGTAGCTGGGACTACAGGCGCCCGCCACCACGCTCGGTTAATTTTTTGTATTTTTGTGGAGACGGGGTTCCACTGTGTCAGCCAGGATGGTCTCGATCTCCTCGATCTCGTGATCTGCCCGCCTCAGCCTCCCAAAATGCTGGGATTACAGGCGTGAGCCACTGCGCCCGGCCTGTCCACCTTTTATTTTTTTGTTTTTTCATGCCCATGAACCCAATGAGACAGCGTCCTGGTCTTTTGTAATGTTTTGTAAATTGTCCTATGTGTCTCTGGTGATTTATAAATAACAAAAACAATACCAATGCATGTCTAATCACTTGCAAGTGGACTTCTTAAAGTTTTCATGGCACTGGAATCATTACAAGCTAATTGGGATCTTGATGTTATCTAAATGCTGTCTAGCAGATCCTTCCAACTGCTGCAAGTGCTCTTCTGATTTTTCCCCTTTTCATCTTTTCCACATTATCTTACCTCTAGGAGCAGAAGTCAGCACCTGGAGTCACCACAGGACCTGACTGTTGGTTGTAGGACCCAGATGGCAGAAGCCTGAAAATGTTTCTGGCAAATACCTCCACAAGCTGGAGTGTGTGTGTGTGTGTGTGTGTGTTTGTGTGTGTGCGCGCGCGCACATGCTCCTCCTTTTTATTGGCACTTGAGTTAAATGCCTAGCAGTCGCTTCTTGGCTGGATTCCATTCAAACTACAGTTGGCGCCTGTGAAAATGGCTTTGGCTCCAGTATCTTGTATGTGACTGTCTATCATGAAGAATTTTCCCACCGCTGATGATTTCTATTTTTATGAATACTTGAAAATACATGTCTCACATAAGAGTTTTGACCTCCTTTTATCTTTCCAGTGGAAATTCTTTCATAAAGAAGTGTAATCTCTTTTATACAATTATGCTTTGTGAGGGGCTATTTATAGCTCTGTGAAAATTAGGGAACGTAGTACTCCTTTTGACTTTCAGAAAAATTGTTAAGCATCAAATTGCATGTCAAGGGAAAAATGATCTCATGAAAAAATCAACAGGCCTCACTATTTTCCACAGTCCCTCATAGCTCCCACTCCCCAAATACATGGAGGATGAGTAGTCATTACCCTTCAATAAAATAAAACTACCATAAAAAATAAAACTATGCTTTATCTTGCTTGATGTGATAGCTATGCTGCTGGAAGGGGGACATTTTAAATGCACTACAAGGATGAGAGAGTTGTTTTCCAAATAGAAACCGCCGGAGAATGCTTTCTGAAAGAAATGATTCTGGATCTGACTATCCAGAACCTGATATGCATGGCTTATTAACTAGGATTTTCTCATCCTGCCATTCCTTAAAATTGGGATCACCTATTAAAAGGCTAAATGTATTACATGACTTCAAAGCTCTCAGGTCATGCATGAGCACTCTTTCTAGACATTTCTCTCTCAGCCATGATTTCTGTGATTTTCAGAAACAGTAAGATTTTCATTCTACTGGGAAACTTAAAATATACTAAACCAAATAAATAACTAAATGTCTCCATTTAAATGTCAAGAGTATACTCCACAATATACCAGATGTGAAAAGAAAGAAAGACTAGTTCAAGGTGTTGGAATCCTCAACAAGTAAGAAATGTTTCTTTTAAACTGTAGTCAAAGCGATAAATACAGGTTGTAGGACTTACTTATACAGTCAGTCCTCTGTATCCATGGACTCTGCATCCATGGATTCAACCAACCAAGGATCGAAAATATTCAGAGAAAACCATTGCATCTATACTGAACATGTATAGACTTTTTTTCCTTGTCATTATTTCCTAAACAATACAGTATAATAATTATTTACATAGTATTTACATTGTATTAGGTATTATAAGTAACCTAGAGATGATTTAAAGTATATGGGAGGATGTGCATAGGTTATATGCAAATACTATCTCATTTTATATCAGAGACTTAAGCATCTGTGAATTTTAATATCCAAGAGAAGTCCTGGAACCAATCTTCCTCAGATACCGAGGTACGACTGTGTATTTCTTCATTAATTAGTGTATAGAAAATTTATTTCTGGGAAAACAAAAGATATCAAGATTTCTCTAGTGTGAATTTTAAGAAGTTTTGCACAAGAAGTTAAATAAGTCTCCCTAGGAGACCTGGAGGATCCAGTGTCCAAGGAAGGTCAAGATCAGGTGCTGGAATGATTCATTCTGTGAATCATCATCCTGTGAATTTGTTTAGCACTAATCCTAGATTCTGGAAGCTGGATCTGTCTGATAAATCCCAACTCAAATACATGAATGCTTATAGTGACTGTATTTGTAATCTCCAAAAACTTCAAACAATCCAAATGTCTTTTGGTGTACAAGTGGGTAAACTGCAGTTCATCCATATAAGGGATAATACTCATCAGTTGAAAGGAATGAAGTACTGATACCCAAAACAACATGGATGTATCTCAAATGCATGTCAAAGCAAAAATGCTAAATTCTGTACGATTTCATTTAGATGGCATTCTGGAAAAAGTAAAACTCTGAAGAAAAGAGACCAGCTGTTGTCAGGGGTTTGGGGGCCAGGGGTCTGACTACAAGTGGCATGGAAGAGCATTTTGGGCTGACAAAACTGTTCTTGATGGTAGTGTGGGTTACATAATTGTATGTATTTGTATAATCCTGTAGAACTATGCACTTTTTAGAAAGGTGAATTTACTTATGTAAGTTATACCTGAATTTAAAAAATTAACCCATTCTATTCAAAAAACAAAAATGATAAATAAGTTAATGGTCAGTTTGACAGATACATTTAAGCTAATGAAGATTTAACAAATTTATTTATAAATATCCTTTATAAATACTTTCAGTATATTTTTTTTTAAAAAAGAAGAGAATGGGTGGCTTAAAAAAAAATCTTATTCAAACCTGAGTGCCTGGCTCTGTTTGTGGCAGAGTTTATCATTCTGATGTCACTGGTGGTAACAACTCCAGGCCCACCACACATCATTGGAGATTTAACCCTCAAGACATTTCTTATATTCTAAGTAGTCACAGCGGCAGAGTTCTTCAGAAAACCAAGAATATCTAGGCACAATCTCAAAGACTAGGAAGGGGTCCAGACCACTGCTGAGATGCCCAATATTTTACATTCAAGAGGTAAATCTGATCACTCAGGTTTGGGAACCACTGGTTCAAATCAATTACTTTAATACCAATCCTAAAATGTGAGATGCCCAGGAATATGCAAAACAAATCTTTTTCTAGGTAAGATCCACTTAAAATAAACCTTAAGGGAAACCTTGTGTAGGAAAGACACGAAATAACATACTGCCTTTGGAGTATGTTGAAAATAGCAGACCAAGTGTCACCCAATCATTGACAGTGTCTGTTCAGGCCATGGTTGGATATAGGCATATATATGTGTGTGGGTATGATGTGTGTGCATGAAGAGTGAAGCCGTCTCTTCGTTCCTGAGAGCTGCCTCCTTCAGCCACGGCCCTACCTTTTTATAAACAGCTATGTATAATCCACCCTCATAATGTGATGGGTTAAATCAATTTTCCTGACTTTCCTAAGTGTTTTGGGAACCACGCTGCGATCTGAACTCCCAGTGTAGGCTCTTATCTCTGGAAGACCATGTGCACATGTCCTGTCACCTTATTTGGCACATCTGGGCATTCTCCTGCCAAGTACACATGCACACATTCAAGTACGAGAGATCAGTTGGTTACAAAATTTCTGCAAATCGATGAAGTCAGGACTTCTCCTCATTGTGCATACAACTCAGCTTCAGAAATCCAGTCTGAAGAGGTCACTGGGATTCACCTTTCATGAAATCTATATTTCTAATATACCTGGCTATACAGGCCCCAAGATTTTTTATAAAACTCCCAAGTCAATATAAGAACAACAACAAAAAAAATGTATCCTTTGGAAGATCTTGAAAGTGCTTCAATAAGCAGATGAGAATAATTTGTAATTAGCTTGGTAATTTGGGGGCATGCATGTAAAGTGGATGCTACTAAAGTGATTTTTAATGTACTTGAAAAACAGTTTGCCTTTTCCCTGGAGGAGGCTGAATAGTTTTCTCTTTAGTCCTGTTGACACTATTAATTTGCTTTGCAACCTCTTCTGCCCCCTCCCCTTTCTCTTCCATCTCTACTGCAAACAGAAGTGAGGAAAGCAAGGCTTGGAGAGCTCTTGTAGAGAGAGGCATTTGCTCTGGCTCAAGCAAATAGCAAGGCCAATCAGCCTGAAATCTGAATTTTTCAGACACATAATAGGCCCTTGGCTTATCAAAGTCTCTTATCAGATTGGAAAAAATCAAAGGTAAACTTCAGGGCTCATGGAATTAAGAGACAAATGAGATGTCATAATTATCAAAGTGGCTAATTTAGAAAATTAAGCTGTTCACATAGGTGACATAATTGCTTGTCACAATCATTCTTTTTCTCATTAGCTTCTTCCATTCAGCACCTACATGCTGTGGAACAATCTCTGGCCTTGCTTAACAGTATGGGTGTTCTTTTGTGGTTTAGCATCAGGTAATTCTGTCAACTCCTTTAAGAAATGCATAGATTTATTCTGGGGTTTATTCAGAGAAGACTTCCAGAAAATCCCAATCTTTCCCAATTTGATATTTATTTTAAATTTGAGACCAAACTTTCTTTCAAAATAATTAGTTAATTCTCAAGAGGATTTATAGAGTTGATATAGCATACTAACATTTCTTGGAAAACATTAAGTGTTTCGGTATATGTAATATTTAAAAACCTCAGAGGTTATATACAATTTGCTTTTAGTTGTCTTCCCAAACTCTGTATAGAAGGAAAAGAAATATATTTTCAAGACTGTTTTATTTTCCTAATGTTTTATTATTTGATTTCTATAATCCAGCCAAATATAAATAAATTCACTCTAACAGAGTTATTTGTAAGAGTGACCATAATACTGTTTATATGTTAGCAAGTTCAGAAATTATAAAAGATAAGGTCTAAGAAAGGAAATGACTATTGTATGCTTCTAAAGCATACCATTGTAAATGAGCAAGATTAAATATTTTGGATGAAAATCATGAATATGAGATTGACTAAAGTCTATAGTCTTACAGAGTTGTAGAATATGGCTGACCTGACTTATAGAGGGACTCCCTTGATGTTACTCATCTGAAGAGATAGTTCATCCTGGTTGCATACAATGAAGCTGTCATCTGTGTTCTGAAATATTATATAACGATAGTGTTTTGATTTCATTAACATTGATTTAGCAAAGTAATTGCATTACAAGAGCTATTATGGTCACACACTAAAAGACAAAAGCTCAGAAAGAAAAAAAAAAGAAAATCCAATCAAATCCCTAAATATATCAGGTTACTATAAACTCTGCCTCTATTCATTACTGAACCTGAAGTGGTAAAGTCTAAGAACCTACAGACATAGAATTATATAGACAATTTATCCCCCACAGCAATAGATACAAGCTCAATTACATCAATGTTATGCTTAATTCCCTTGATACTCAACAGTTGCAATCTTTGGGGTGGGGGGCGGGGGGAAGCACACTGAATGCTCTAACCAGGCAAGAGTGAAGACTACGAAAAAAAGAGTGTGGACAACTTGTCTAAGCTTTCTTTGTCCATTATACCTGCAGTCTCTGATAGTACAGCAGAGCCCTTGAGTGTATAATGGTTTTTTAATAAGAAAGACAATGTGCTGGTTTATAGCAGAGGAGATAGTAGAGTAGAATTTTTAGAAACAAAGAAAGGGACCAAAAAGTCTGAGAGAAGATAGTCTTTTGCAGGTAAGTTGGGCTTATGATAAACGTGTGGCAACAGCTTCGAGATATCTCGATGGAGAACCGAGAACTAAGGGAACACTTGCCAATTATAGATGGAAACTACGCTTGGCTATTTTCAGTAATTTGGCCATTCATTTGACTCATCATTTGAGCTATCCATGGAGTTCAGTGGTGTTTTAGTGCAATGGTTTCAAATTGTGCTCTATTGAGTCTTAGGCATTTGAATCAGGAAAGCAAAATAGACGAAGGCCTGTCTTTCAACTCCTCCTGCTTCAACCAGCACAACTGTGCTCTCATCTTTTTATACAATTGGATTCCATTTAAGGGTGTATTTGAAGATAAAGCTTCACAGCTAAAAAATCTGCTGCTTCAGTGAGTAGGCTAGTGTGTGGCTAGAAGACCATATGCTTGCACTAGTAAAATAACAATGATATTGAACAGGAAGTAACATATTATCTATGTTTTCACCCAAGGCAAATCTGTTGTCAACTCAGAAAGTTACTCCAACATTCATCTGACAAATATCTATTGAGTTCTCCACTGCTCATTACCCTCCCCTCGGGTAAGCCATGGGTCACCCTAAGACAAGACATCATCTGATCACTAGAACTGCTCATTTGAGCTATCTGCTGTAGCTGTGGTTAGGCTGTCTTTCCAATCTCCCAACCAGAAACCAACTTGTGACCTTATTTGGGCTGAATTGTTAGCAAGTCCCTGCCTTATTAGTATCTGTGATGAACTAAATGATATCTTAACAGTAATGGAAGAAACCTAGAGAAGATCTGTTTTCTGCTGATAATTTCAGGTGGCAGCAATGAAGAAAAGAATACAGGATGTCTCAATATTTTCATATTTACAAAATGGATCTTGTACATGATACTAGTAAGATTAGGAAATGTGTGCTGATTCTGTGCCTCTTATGCATCATTAAACAAGTGACTTTCTCAAGTTAAACCAAGAAGTGACAAAAGGGATCTAAACATAAGCCTGTCTGAAACCAAAGTCTACCTACCACACCAGTAACACCTCAAGTGTGGTCTACAGACCCTTTGCCATTCTACAAGGAGATGAGTCCAGGAATTAGGAGGTAGCATTGTAGATACTTTTGGATGCCTTGGCAAAGTAATTTTATACCTGTTAAATGTAATAGTAAAAACCTGAGGCTTATAAATTGAAGATCTTTGCTTTTTATTTCATATTTTAGCAATGCATTTGTAGTATATTTCATAAAAGTATTGATCCATGACAAATTGGGGGAAAAATGCTAAGGCAAAAGCTGGTCTACTCCACAGATCATTTGAGGAGCATCACACTGCACCAAATGGTTCCCTAAATTTTGAGCTCTCAAGATAAAATGGATGCAGTACAGAAAGGGTAGCACCACTGTTAGCGGCACCTTCTTATCTTTCAATATAAAGGATAATATGAATTCCCAATGACACGACTCAGTTCCGCCATCGAATCATTTCATGTCCAAGCATAAGAACTTTCCCACAGCCTTTTGCCCACTGGCTGGCTGAAACAGCATACGGTGTTTCTGTTCTTGTCTCCAAGCTGCAAGCTCTTCTTCCAGCTTCATCAACTTTACCTGGATGCAGGTTTAATTAGTTTCCTTCTTGGACCGAGCTGAATTAAAGGGAGACTTTCTAACGGCCAGTTCAGGGGCACTCGCTGAAGAAAGATCAGATTTATGTAGGATGCCCTTTGGCTAAGTGCTTGCTTTCCTTGACAAAACATCACTTGAGTCTTTAAAGGTTTATCTTTAGGTGTTCTATAGCTGGCCTGAAGCCATGTTCTCTTAAACGGTGATCAAAGGCACAGACAATACAAAATCAATCAATAGAAAGTGCGTTCTATTTAAACATACTGCCTGTTTAGCTTTTTCATTTTTAAAGGGCCAGAGCCATGTATTGGAGACAGTTATACACAATTCTACTGTACTGTAATTATGTGTATCTTAAGTTGTCCTTATTTTCCCTCTTGACACTCAGAAAGAACTGTCACAATTCAAATACATTTTCTTATTTATTTAAATAACATGCATTAGGAATTTAAGTAGCATATATATAGTAAGATATATTGTTAAGAAGGTAGCTACATCATAATTGTAGCTAAAAATTAGAAACTATAATAAGGCTTTTGTTTAGTAGGAGTGCTCACATTAAAGACAGGTCTCTTAGTAACTAGAAATATCCCTGTTTTATTATGAAACTCTTATAATAAATTGAGACAAAACTGTTAAATTGTGTTTTGAATCTCATTTTAAGGGGGTGCCACTGTAAAGTTTAAAACAAGAAGTCACTGTTTTCCAAGCTGTACTGCTAAAATACATTTAGTCACTATCAGAAGTCAGACTGTTGTGACCAGAAATAAACTTACATTTTAAAAGGATCAATTACTCCTGCAGAATTAAATCTATCCTAAGTAGCATTTTCTCAGCTGTTGCTTGTTCTAGGTGTACATTTGATTCTGCCAAGTTGGCAGCTCCTGTGTTACTTTCAAAATAAAGTGCTCAAGCCCCTGACAGAGACTGTCTTGTTATCTCTTTACTGTAAATATGGGTCTTTTGCCCATAGTGAATACACAAACCAAGGAGAGTTGCTTGTGTTATAATTTTAACCTACTGATCAATATTGGGCCTTCCTTATCAGAAGCTTTTGAAAAAATCAGGGATGTTTTCTCATATTCTTTGAGGCAAAATTGCACATCACTAGATCAAAGGGTCAAAGTATAGACTACTGGTTATCCAATAGATAATTTATTATTAGATCCATTTTTGAGATTTAAAAAGTTGGAGAAAATATTTCTTTTTTATTATTATTTTGCTTTAAGTTCTGGATACATGTGCAGAGCGTGCAGGTTTGTAACACAGTTATATGTGTGCTATAGTGGTTTGCTGCACCTATTGACTCTAGAGGAAACATTTCTGAAGTGCCAGTAAGAACAAGATTATAAACAGAGAATTCACTCAAAAATAAATGAAATCTTTAGCAAATATTTGGCAGTCTGTTTAAAATTTGCTTTCAAACTGAGATAATAAAATCGTATTTGATGAGTCTATGTGGAAATAATGCCTTGGTCCAAAGCTATTTTATGAAGTGGAAGCTTAAGAATAAATTACCTGGAAATATCCAAGCTAGGGAAACTTACCTGTTTAAACATCTGATATGGAACTGGTATTGGTGAGAAATAAAACCTAGCAAACTCAACAAAATGTGACCAGGTTTTCAGTTGGATTTACTCATAGCCTTCATAGATAAAGAGGTATTTCATTTATTTTTCTTTTCCTTTTAGAGACAGGGTCTTCCTCTGTCTCCCAGGCTAGTGTGCAGTGGCTCTATCACAGCTCACTGCAGGCTCGACCTCTTGGGCTCAAGCCACACTTCTGCCTCATCCTTTTGAGTAGCTAGGACTACAAGCACATATCACCATGCCCAGATAACTTTCTGATATTTTTTGTAGAGATAGGATTTCACTATGTTGCCCAAGCTGGTCTCTAACTCCTGGTCTTAAGCGATCTTCCCACTTTGGCCCCCAAAACTGCTGGGATTACAGATCTGAACTACCGCACCTGGCCAAGAAGTCTTTAATTCGGTTAAAGTTAAGTTAGTTAAGTAAATGCAAGTTGGCAGGGCAATTGATTAAGTTCACATTTATGTAATAATATAGACCTAACACCTCTCTTAAGCCCTCTTAAATTATCCTTCTCCCCTAAAGACAAAAAGGACTGTGGTCAAAATCTCTAGTCTCTTTTGCATAGGTAGTTCTTTGAATTCTATACTCAAGTCATGGGGATAAGTAATTCCTTCTAGGGTAATAATGCCTCTTGAAGTATAGGGTCAGTGCTAGACACTGTGATGTAAGAATAGCTACCCCTGCTTGCTTTTGTTGTCCATTTGCATGAAATGCCTTTTCCCATACCTTTAAGTTTATGTAAGTCCTTATGTGTCAGGTGAGTCTCCTACAGGCAGCAGATGGTTGGTGAATTCTTATCCATTCTGCGGTTCTGTACCTTTTAAGTGGAGAATTTAGGTCATTTCCATTCAATGTTAGTACTGAAATGTGAGGTACATTCATTGTGCTCTTTGTGGCCTGTGTACTTCGGTTCTTTTGTTTTTTGTTTTTGCTTTTTAACTCAAATTTTTGTTTTATAGATCCTGTGTGATTTATGCTTTAAAGAGATTCTGTTTTCATGTGTTTCCAGGATTTGTTTCAAGATTTAGAGCTCTTATTAGCAGTTCTTGTAGTGAGGGCTTGGAAATGACAAATTCTCTCAGCGTTTGTTTGTCTGAAGAAGACTGTATCTTCCCTTCTTATATGATGCTTACTTTCGCTGGATACAAAATTCTTGGCTGATAATTGTTTTGTTTGATGAGGCTGAAGATAGAGCCCCAATCCCTTCTAGCTTAGAGGGTTTCTGCTGAGAATCTGCTGTCAATCTGATAGTTTTTCCTTTATAGGTTACCTGGTGCTTCTGTCTCATAGCTCTTAAGATTCTTTCTTGCCTCTTAACTTTGGATAACCTGATGACAATGTGCCTAAGCGACGATCTTTTTGTGATGAATTTCCCGGGTGTTCTTTGCGCTTCTTGTATTTGGATGTCTAGATCTAGCAAGGCTGGGAAAGTTTTCCTCGATTATTCCCCCAAATATGTTTTCCAAACTTTTAGAATTATCTTTTTCCTCAGGAACACCGATTATTCTTAGGTTTGGTCATTTAACATAATCCGAGACTTCTCAGAGGCTCTGTTCATTTTTTCTAATTCTTTTTTCCTTGTGTTTGTTGGATTGGGTTAATTCAAAGACCTTGTCTTTGAGCTCTGAATTTCTTTCTTCTACTTGTTCAATTCTATTGCTTAGACTTTCCAGAGCATTTCATATTTCCAAAAGTGTGTGTAAAGTTTGCTGAATTTTTTATTGTTTTTTCTTTAAGTTCTTTATTTCCTTGAATATTTCTCCCTTCACTTCACCTAACCAAGGTGATGCCTCAACCCAGGGGTCCTTGCAATTCACTAGGTCTACTTTTCACTAGATCTACTTGGCCTTTGGACTTCAGTTGGGAAAGAACAACTTCCCAGAAAGATTCTATGTCTCTGAACGAAATCGACCCATATTTGGTTATTTTCTCCCATTAAAAATGTACTTCTTCTCTCCTTTATGGCAATGGACAAATGCTTGAGTTTGATCTGTAAAAGCCAAGGCACATATTTAAATTGTTGTGGCCTAGCAAAAAATCTCTGTCAAGAGTTCAAAATCATTTACTTCCTTCTCACTCCCTGAAGCATATATTATATAAGCCAAATCACTTACTGAAAAATCTTAAAAGATGCAGTGTGTGCATTGCTGTTATTAAAAATGGATTTTAAAGAATTCATTACCTGGCCAAAAATATGTATTAAGCACAAACTATGTCATGAAAAAATGAGAACATATTCACATCTCTTTAATAATTTTTTGATTTCAGAGGAATATGCAGTCTGTACTATTTATTATTATATCATATACTGAGGTAGATATGTACATTTATGAAGTACTTAGCAAGTATTTATTAAGTACTTACTGTGCACGGAACTTGCTCTAAGTGTGGAAATACAAAGGCATGCAAGATGGTCTCTGTCATTCCCTGATGAGGCCTTGAACCCTGGACTCCCTCTCAAAATCTCATAAATAGCCAGGGTTTTTAAACTTTCCTCTGCCATGTCCCTTTTGACAGTTTGGTGCTGCCTACAGACTCCTTCTCAGAATGTTTTGAAATCTGTAAAGTCAAATACATAGGATGAGAAATACAAATAAAGTCAAATACATAGAAAATCAATATTAAAAATATGTAATTGTAATACAGAAAATAAATGTCTTTTTCCCAATCCATTTTATCAACACAAGATCTAATGAGATTCTTATCCATGATATCACAAGTGCTACAAATTCTCCTGGGATTTGTTGCCTATATTTATAACTGAAGAAAAGGCTAAGTTTCATTAGAGGGTAGTAGAAATAAAGTATAAAGGTGTAACTCTTTCTCCATCCATGTTTAAGAACTCCCAAGATTCCAGTTTATTTCAGTATGCCTGGTCTAAGTTAACGCTAAAGAATAGTTTCAAAAAAAGAGAATCTTAAAATGTTAGCCTTACAATTCTAGCCTTACAATTCTATTTTTCCTAATTATTAATTGTAATTTTGATGAATTACCCGCAAGTATACCGTATTCTCCTCTGAAAGAAAAACAAAAGGAATCTTCAAAGGAAAGAAATCTTATCAGTAAAAGGGACAATGTGCTGTTGTCTGTTTATTTATTTGTATCCTGCCTTGTTCCAGGAAGGATTTAAGGCGGCTTGTTCCTATGTAAGTTCCTAGAACTTGGTTAATTAAATCTTCTGAAAATGTAAATTAAAATGCAGTAATGTTATTTGACAAATGGGACCAAATTATTATCATCTTTTAAATAATTATGTGATTGGGAATGTCTACATCATATTTATCTAATCTGCAATTAAATCATTTATATATGCAATTAAATCATTTATATCTGCAATACATAAATTCGCATCATCAATAACGGGAAATGTGGCCAATGGCCAAGTGTGTTGCAAGAACAAAATGGCCTGTGTCAGAAGGAAGGGTCACCAATGATGTTCTAATTGAAACACTGACAAATTAAACAAGGGCATAACTCATCCTTTCAGCTAGCAAGTGACACAAAGATCCTCACACTTAACTGGCACTATTTTGTTTACCCTTTTCTACATATTCTGTTTGTAGAATATTTGCCTCATGGCAACATCATTGTTAATCTCTGAAGTAATGGCTTTCTAGATAATTTCTAATATCTTTTGGGGGTGGGGAGTCTACTTTATTGTATAAACCTCAATTAGCATTGCTACCATAAATTTCCAGGTTCAATTTCACATCAATTCAAAAAACATTTATTAAACACCTAATATGTGCAAAGCACCAGGCTTAGGCATGCATAACAGTAAGACTATTAGTCTACAGATTGTAAGGTCTGCAAGGCAAGTCTTTATTATTATCTAAATAAACTCAAAAGTGACTCTGAACTCTCTACCTTAAAAAGCAGCATTAAGGCTCCATCCATCTCCATCCCTCTTTAGGTCCTACAAAAACTCAGAAGACCTACCTGAAACAACAGAAACCTCCGGACCATTAAGTGACCACCCATATCCAAGTCAGTGCAGACTTTAAATTCTGGCAGCAATCTGTTTCCATGTGTTTTTGTGAGATACAGAAATCTTTGCAGAGGATGGAAGCATCCTCTGGATGCCTGCGTGCGTCTGGTCTTCTTCTGAAGTGTGCGCACATGATCATTTCCCCGGAGAACTTGCCACCTCCCTGGAGTGATGATGCCAAGGAGTGTATGTGTGAGGGCTGAGGGCTGTCTCTACTGTTCCTGCAGTCTATGGGCCTTCCCTCCATTCTTAGCCTGAAAAAATCTTTCTCTTTTCTTTTTTTGCAATTGAAAAGATACCTTCCTCTCTCTTCTTGCCCTCCAAGACAAATAAGTAGTGTTACTGATGAATTTAAACTCATGCAGAAGAACAGAATTGCTGTTGACTCTCAGTAGCTTTAGTTTTCTCTGTCCACAAAAATAATCCCTGCCCCAGACAGGTCTCTTTTCTACCCACCAGAAAAAAGGGAACAAAACATGCTTGAAGGTTGGGGTGGGAGGGTATAAAAAATATAGTCTGAACAAATACAGATCAGTATCTTAACAAATCAGTTTGCCCTCATAGAAGATGTGACTTCTACCCTTAAGGAACAGCAAACCAGACTTTAAAATACAGACATTTTTGCATGGCCCCTGGTGCTTATTAAATTCTTAATTAAATAAGTAGGTGTTTAATAAATACTTTTTGAGTCTAATAATAACAAGTTAATAAACAGAAGTCTATAGAACCATAATTTTATTACTACGGTTAATAACATTGGACATTTAAGCTTGTGTAAGTAAATGAAAACGCTTAATTTATATATATATCACACTGTGATTTAAAGTAATTGTTTTTCTACTTTTTAAATTAGGGGCACATACAAAAAGTCACCATATTTAATACCAGCAAAAGCAAAGAAACTTGATGTTTAGCCTATGCAGCCTTCCTGAAAATAAATCTCTCATTTCCAGGGCCTTGTTTGAAATATTAATGAGCATTTGTGGATCCTGATTCTTCCCTTTATAGTCCCCTATAAACGGGAAGCCAGATTGAATAGTTTCCTAAGTGTTTACTATGGTTAGCTACTATCCTAAGCGACTTATATAATGGTTTTATTTCATCCTTGCTGCAATTCCCACTTCACAGATGTAGAAACTGAGGGTGAGAGAGGTCAGACAACTTGCCCAGCATCAGTGGTAAATGGGGTTGCAGAATATTGACATGGGAAGGGCTTGGCCAAGGCAATTTTGTTGAAAGAGGCGCTGGGGATTAGTGCTAGTCAGGAGAGTCATCCTAAAGCTACATTTGCAGGCAGGGATATGTTTCTACTGAAAGATAGAGACTTATTACAGTGGCAAAGATTGACGGAGATTTTAGAGCTGTAGCCACCACCCCTATCCAAGTTGGTATCACCATGGTCCACAGTCAGAATTCAAGTCCAAGGCTTCTGGAACACATGCTCTTAAGCATTGAGTTGTGCTGAGAGTCATAACCCATCGTGGATCACAGGTCTGGTCTCTCATTTCACAACTTCAGTTCTGTACCACAGAGTTTTAATGATCCTCTTCACTGCTCCAGGCCTTGTGCTAGCCTAGGGACACAGAAGTGGAGAAGTTGGCCTGTGAGATGGACCTAAACTGAGGCCCTCTGGGAAACCCAAACTTCCTGGATGGGATTCAACCAAATCTTGCCTTGTCCTGAATTCTGGGCCATCCTGAACAATATTATAACATAAGTCATTTTAAAGAGTTTATCTTTCCTTGTTGAGATAGCACTGTGTGGTGGTTAATAGAATTACTGGAGCCAGATTGCCTGGTTCCAATTTCAACGCATTACTGACTAGTTGCATAACCATGGGCAATGGACTCCTCATCTGCAAACCAAAAACCACAGTAATACCCACCTCACAGGGCTTTATATAGATTGAGTAACAACAGAAACAAAACCTAACTTAATGTTATGTGCTTACTAAATAACATAGGGGATAAAAAAACAAACAAACCCAAGTGCTAGATTTACCCACGAAAAATGAGAGTAGAGTCCAGCACGAGGAATATACATCTCAAAGTTTTGCTTATTTACCAATCACCACATTGCAAACTCTGAGTCAGATACAGCCATGTGAAACCTTTTCCTTGCTTTAGTGTAGCAGCAGCAGCAAGTTTCTTCATATAACATCTGCTTTTATTCATTTGAATAATAGCTTTCATAGTTAATATAACTGCTAAGAGTTACATTAACACTTTGCTATGAAAAATATATTATTCAAATGACCTAAGTGACTTGAATAGTTACATATGTAAACTTATTTTTACAAATAGAAAATAACATCCTCCTCATCGACCAATGCTGAAAAGGTTGGCACAAACTTAGGAGGCCACCTGAGCCAAACCACAGATCAGAGACTATGTCTGGGGAAGAAAGACATTACATAGATTTCTGCAAGTCTAGTCCAATGTGAAACAGCAATTTGCCAACAGTCACAGGAAACCAAAAGTGAAACCGGAACTGGAGCTAAGGCAATGTAATAGTTGCTACATCCATTCACTCATTTATTCATGCTATGTTGAGCACCTACAGCTAACTTCCACAGCCATCTTCACTTTTGGTTCAACACCCCAAATGTATTTTTAAAGTGCAGGTCAACTTTCTCACTGTAGTGCTAACTACATCCAATCCCAAGAGCTTTCCCATTTTTTTAAAGCAGAAATTAGAGTATTGCAATAAAAAAACTTATCAGTGTTGCTATATTTATGTATATTTGGATGTTTTAAATTTTAGAAGTAACTCCTAAGAGAATGGAACACATTTAAAGTAGTGATTTTGGCAGCTTATGGTGAATACCTTATCTATTCTAACACACAATGAAGTGGAGGAGCAGGTCAGAATTGGGGAGGAGGAGTACAACTTCTTGGGGAAACCAAGGGGCTCACAGAATAATAACTCAAAGCCACTGGAAGAACTTACAGAATAAGAGTGACAAACCATTACCAATGTAGAACAGTAAAGGTCAACATAAATATATTGTCAGTTTCAAGTATTAGACAATGATTAGTCAGAGATGAAGAGTTGAGTAATGGAAAAACCAACCAGGAAGTGTGAAGCATGGTGGGGACAAGGAGAGAGGCTATGGAACATTTTCTATAAAAGCTCAGAATTGAACTATGGTCAGAAAGAGACGGCAGGAAGAGAAAAATCATCCTTATATAGTTTTGATCAAAGAAGTGTCATATGATTTACAATACTCAAAGCCAGTCAACATTAGGTCTGATCGTAAGAAGAGACTGTCCGGGGAACAAAAATGAACACTAAATACCAAGCTTCCTTTGTATTATAACGACATGACGATGGACAGGATCAGAATTCATGGGCACATATGGTTTCAGGTAGTTGGTATAGTAAGAATGTCCCAAAAGAGGTATTGGCCCAGAATCTAGGACAGAATCAAAAAAACTAAGGAAGGAGGGCAGAGGGGAGAGTTGTATAAATGTGGTCATCTAAGTATGTATATTTGAGAATGTTTGAGGTGTTTCCCTCTATGATGCTGTTTAGGCAAGTAGAAGGTAACTAATCCATAGTTGTAGGTCCTGAAAATTGAGACCGTCATAATTCCTTGCCCCTAGATTAAGCAACGCTAGGACCAGATATAAAATACTAAGCTTATCTTGAAAGATAAGATTGTGATCTAACCAAAACAACAAGTTAATCAAAACTTGCTTCAAGACCCTCTCCTAGCTATGTCCATCAATACAAAGCTCTTGTGTCATAAACTGTTCCCAAATCCAGTCAGTTCCCACATTTTGCAAGATCCACCTGGAAATCTTTCAGCTCAGATGCTAAAACCTTGTAAATAGCCCTCCTTTATCTTTGCTTGAATTTAAAAAATCAGAGTTGGGTTGCAGCAAGCTTTGTGTTACTGGGTGTTTTTCTAGCATTGGAGTGTCAGTGTGGGTCAGAGAGTCAGACTGAACCATGGGGCTGACGCTACTGTCAGCATTGTCATCAATGGGACGGAAACGGGATAGATGAAAGCAAGGACAAAGTGGTTTTGCACTTACTCTTGAACTTAAAGACAATAACTCAATTTTCTGACTAGTATTCAGAATTGTTGGATATTAGTCACTATTAATATCTGAGAATAGAACACTTGATCATGAACATTATGGCTTTGTATCAAAATGGCTGCATCAGGATATCATGTGTCCTGCTGTAACAGACAGAGGTTTCTCTACGTCTGCTTGTCGTTCAACTATTTTTCTTGCAAAGGGCTTGTAGAGCTTTCAAAATATAATCATGGTCTGGTAGTGGAACTCATGATGCAGCACATAATAAGATTTAAACCTGTGAGGAACCCTATGAGCTTCCTACCAAGGGAACTGTGAGTCAAGCTCCAATTAAGAAACAAGGGTCTCTATTGACCCTCAAAAATAGGTCTCTAAGAAGTTAGATGTTTTGGTCAAATCCTTACTTTGATTTGTCAGAGTCATTTTTCTTTGAGTTTCTCAATATTTACTTTAATTCCCTTGATGCAACATGCAGCATTCTATGCCTTAGAAAAAACAACCTTATAGGATTGCTTTCCTCTTAAGAGATTAAAAAGAAAAGTTAACTTCCCAAGTTAAAAAGAAGAAATGGTTCCCATAGAGAAGAAGGAAGGTGCTTTTTCAGAGTGAAATTGGGAAACCACGCAGAGGTCAGCAGGAGGTGAAGAGTCAGGCAGTCAAGCAGGTGGCCCAGCTGTAGGTAAGCTGCACTCCTTGCCATGCTAATTGATGGCAATTACTCCTGTTGTTTCCATAGTTTTAGGAACAGTTGATCTTAAAGTGGTGGGAACCTGCATTTATATTAAGATAATTCAATGAGAAACCTGGAATTGAAACTTCCGCCAAGTGATAACCATACTCTGCTGCCTTCTGGGGCTCCCTCTGGAGAGCCAAGAACATGTCAAAGGCACAAACTTTAAGGCATAGGTGCTCCATTGTTCATGAAGAAAAGGCTTACATACTATTTTCATAGAAATGCATCAAAATTCAGGGTAGTAAGAGGCTTTTATTATAAACAAAAAGTTACCTATTGAGCCAGCAACTTACATATTCCCCGAGGCAAAAGATAACCTCCGTTCTAATGCCTAGCATAATACATGGCCATGGCAGCTATTCAATAAAATTCCTGTTGAATAAGACAGTTTGTTTTTACAACTTGGACTCCTTCCTGATAGACTAATAAAACCTTAGGGGGAATAATTACTGTAAAAGAATTCCTTGGACTCAGTGGAGGTGTATCTATCAGGCATTGATTACCTGAAATGTTTTCAACCCAGCTTGTTAAGATATAATCAACAGTAACAAAAACATTCCAATTAAGGAGTATTAAAACCCGGGGCACATGAACTGGTAATGTCTAGCATGACACGGGAGTGTGTAAAGGGTTTATGGAACCATCAGTTAATCAGGGTGAGACTTCACCTGTCATTTAACTTTAGGCAAGAGTTCTGTGACAGGTAGGCCATAGTTACAGACAAGATTGTGAATAGTAGACAAGTAAAAACACAGGAAATGCCACTTGGCTGGAGGCCACTGAACAGGAAGATTCTCCTGCGATGGGCTCAGGATGGTGAAGGGAAGAAGGATCCATGTTCTGTCCAAACAGGTACATGGGAATATTTGAGTGATCAATTCAATAAATTGAATATGGCATTCCCATAATTGTTACCACAGTCATCCTTTTAAGATTCTAACTATGTGGGACAATGTTAGGCTTAATTAGAAAAAAATTTTAAAATCCTGGACAGAGGAACCAGAGAAGAAAGAGAAGAGAGTGAGATTATAAATGCAAACATTAAAGGAAAGCAAAATGCTAAGAATTCCAGGTGTTTAAAGCTGGAAGAGGTTCTAAAGATCACCTAGGATGGAGTCCTCTTATTGGAGACTGGCCAGCAAGCAAGAACAGAGAGAACTGACTTGTCCAAAGTCATTCTGCTTTGTGACTTGCTATTGAGAGCTGAGCCAAGGGCAACACAGACCAAAGGATGCTAGAAGAAGTAGCCAAAAGTGGGGTATTTGGATGGAAAACAGCCGTGTGTGTTGAGCTCTGTGAGATTTTTAATTTGGGAAACAATTTTTTAGAATAACTCTTTATCCTCCTGCTTGTTTAAAATGTGAGTGCTTTTCCTGTTGTGTAGCATTGATTTTGGCATGGCTAACAATGGCCTATTTTACATGATAAACTCCTAGAGATTAGAAATCTGTCTAGCCTTGTTTGTCATAGCCTAGTAGCACATGACTCCTACACAGATCCACACTAAAAAAAGCCTGTGTTTGGACAACAAAGGCACTCAATGAAGAAGCTAAAACGAGTATGGTTACAGATATTTGGGAACATTTTGGTTGGTGTTTTTACTTTAAGGCATTTCTATGGATGAGTTATGAAGAGATATTAATATCTCCTGAGCACACAGGACACAATGCCCAGCATCAGAGCTCCACTTTACAAATCATTTTACCATTAGCCCGAGCAGCTCTAACACTTCAACAAGCAGTGCGAGTGCATTTGCTTTATTTTAAGGTAGAATATTTATTTTGGATAATGGATTATTAAATAGATATGTATCATTTATCTCTGCAAGTCATTTTATTGAGAATGATTTATAGCACATCAACAGCCATTGCAAATGCATTTGCTCTCTTGTGAGGGCTGCTCATTTTATTATGAATGGCTTACTGAGCAGGGAGAAGCCAATTGCAGAGAGCCTGCTTTCTTGGGGCCATTATATTTTACAAGGGTTGCCTTATAATATTGTGTGAATTACTTATAAACCTCTTTTTGGCAAAATATTCTGAAGCCCAATTAATGTTTCAATTCTAGGTGGTCATTCTGGGAAAGAGGGTACCTCTGAAAGGGATGCTGAAATTTGGACTTCTTTATATTATATGGTAGCAGGGTACCAGGATAGAATTATGTCAGGAAACTTTGATTTCTCTTCTGAAATTCCAGTATAAATTAGACTATTTATTTATTAGAATCTCAGTGACATTAGAGAAGTTTCCCAGTTGAGAATGTGAAGAAAAAAACACCTCTAGCTAATCTCTACCTTCTGTTGTTGCTGCCGGGAGAAGTCAAAGTGTTATGCATTCAAGTAGATGAGGGTTCACTGTGCATGAAAAATACTGAAATGATGGTGAAATAAAAAAATGGTGGTGAAATAAAAAACTGGTGATAATTATTGGCTTAAAAAAAAACTTGACTCTTAAGTTTATCTTGAATACTCTAATGTACAGCTAGATGAAAAAATACAGATACTTGGCTACAGTATAATGCTGTCAGGTTTTTAATTTCAGAAAGGGTAAACATTGCCAAGTTTTGAAGGTCTGCATCAAGGATACTGACATAATTTTCAAAGTCATGGGTAATACTGCAGCACCTCCCCTTAACATAAAACCCAGGGGGTTGACATCAGTACATCTCTCCCTAATCTATCCTGTGCAGAACAATGTTGCCTCAGAGCCTTCCTGAATATTTGCAACTGCACAGGCAGAAGTGGGTTTTGCAAATCAGGCAGGGGTGATGTATTTTATTGTTGATACTGTTTCACCTGTATTTAGTTCCACTGACATTGCAAACCCCACGACCAATTGTCCTTATTATAGCCCCTGTGTATTTCTCCCCAGTACACTTGCACAGGGGGAAGATGTGAGCATGGAGCGTACTTAACTGCCAAGCTGAATGGCTCTGTAATGTAGCTTCAGTGTGGCATAAATTAAGCTGTCATTTTTTTGGCAGCAAGTGCAGAGAGGCGATTTTCCTGTACTGTAACATTTGAAACAACAATTTTCTGGCTCCAGTACTGACTGACAGTTCTGCGTGATACATTCTCAACGTGTGTGCTTCAGGGCTGCAGCTGGAAACTGCCTTCAGGGCAAGGTATTGTCTCTATTAGCAAATCCTGGCTGTGGTTACCCTAATGCAAACGTTTTCTGACTCCTGCTGCTGCCAGTCAGCCCAGGGAGGCTGCCACTGGGCCAGCAAAAATGGCACTGGGGATCTATCAGCTTGAGCAATGGTTTTAAGCATGTTTCAAATATGCAAAATCGTCTTTTATCATGAAAATCAGATTGTATATTCTTGTGTGCTGGCTCTGTGCAAAACCTTTTGTAAACAGGAAGATTTCCCCAAGCTGGGTTGAGGTTTCATGGGTAGGAAACACTGAGGGATGCTCTGAGGGGCCTCCAAGTGTGGACTGGGAGTGCTACTCCCACTTTGTGTCCCATGCTGACGGTAAGCTATGGTGGAGAAGTAGAATATTGGTGAAAGTAATGAGAGGTGTTGGCAGGAGGGTCTCCAGAGGGAGCACAGCAAACTGCTCTTTCTTTAAATATCCTCCATCTCTGCCTTCCTCTTCCCTACCCTCACAGGTGTCTACAAAGCAATAGGGGCACCACTTGCCAACTATCTTGAATACACATAAAACGCAGAAAAGGTTACCTTGAAAGCCGTCAAAATAATACAACTATAATCACATCAGTCAGGATGCATCAGGGAGAAATAAGTTATGCTACGCTTGTACTTGCATCCGAAGTTGAAGTACAAGCTTGCACCTGGAAGGGTGTTGCTCTTCAGATCAGAGGCAAGGCTTTCACCAGTATACAGTTAGGGAAAACTGCACCTAAACTGACTCCAGAGTGGGTTGTGATCATGTTTCAAGAGCTCTTCAAGGAAGAACCAATGTCTTCCCTGAGTTGGAATAATCAAGCTATTTGCTGAGTAACTTATTCACAGCCAGTAGGGTCTTTCTGGCATAGAACCTAAGTCTTTGTCTGTATTAGTTTCCCTTTATTCTGTTTAGTGTTGTCATTGGGTCACATAGACAAAATGTCATAAACCATCCTCATAAAATGCCATTTAAAGGCAGCCTGTCCTCAGGTTCAAGTATCTTGTTTCTACAGTTTTTCACATTGATTTTGTGAAGCATTCACTTATTTGTCCAACCAGCAAACACACAATGCTTGCCAGTGGGTCAAGGACAGCCCTAGGGAAACCAAGGTAAGTTACAGATTAAAATTCAAGCCCTCCATTCATGACCATAGGCATACCTTCCTCACCAGCCTCATTTCCCACCACTTTCCAGGCTCATACCTGTGATGTCAACCACACCTACTTTTTACTAGTGTATTAGTTCATTCTCACGCTGCTATAAAGAAGTATCCTAGACTGGGTAATTTATAAAGGAAAGAGGTTTAATTGGCTCGCAGTTTCACAGGACTGGGTAGGCCTCAGGAAACTCACAATCATGGTGGAAGGGGAAACAGGCACGTCTTACATGGTGGCAGGTGAGAAGTGCAAGCAGGGGAAATGACAGACACTTACAAAACCATCAGCTCTCATGAGAACTCACTCATTATCACAAGACCAGCAGGGGGGAAACGGCCCCCAAGATCCAATCACCTACCACCTGGTCCCTCCCTCGACATGCAGGGATTACAGGGATTACAATTAGAGATATGATTCAGGTGGGGACACAAAGCAAAACCTTACCAACCAGCAAGAGCCAGCCACATTTTCTCTTACTTTCCTGTCATGGCTCCAGTGGCTTTATTTATCGGAAAGAACTGCTCATCCCCTTTTCTTCCTAATTAACTCTCAACTCAGACAGGTAGCCTTGTCTAACCAACTCCTGAAGCTTAATTGGGGTTAGGCACTTCTGTTGTCTGTTTTTTGAGGATTTTATAATATGTATCTCTTTCCAATTTTAATATTTTTAAAATCTGCCTATTTCTAAAGCTACACATTAAATTTTTTGAGATGGGGACTGGATTTTCCTCTGTAATCCTGCCACAATGCCCATTATTTAATAGGTATTTAATACACTTAAGTAAATAGATGAATAAATTTATGGTTTTTATCCTCAAGATATATCCACAAATCATAAATGCTCAATAAGAGAAAAAAATTCTATGATAATGGTTCATTTGTTTCCTGGGGGGGTGTAGGGGGTGAGAATTACTATATAGGTCATTCATCTTATATTTCTTTCATGATGTCCTAACAAAATCTATTTTTTACCATTGCTTCAAGTTCCCATATTACTAGTTCATGTTCAGCCCATGGTCAACCAGCTTCTAAATGTTTTCATGCTGTGCATAACATCCGGCCATTCTCTAGAGTGTATTTCCGCAATTTGCTGAGCTATGTTCATCCATATTGACTTTTCGTTCAGCTTATTCTAAGCCACATTATGAGCTTGTCAAAACTCTTTAAATGTTTTCTCTGCCCATGAGAGCAAAAGACAAGGAGAATATATGTAAAAGGAGCAGGAAAAAAAATTGGTAAAATACTCCTCAGGCCCTGGAGTCAGGTTCTGGCAGTCCCAGAGTTCTCAGACCTGGGTGCTGGTGGATGGAGGAAACAGGCATGCAGAGACCTGGTTTCTGGTCTTGAGTTCACTATTTACTAGCTGTGTGACTTTTAGTAAGTCACATAACCATTTCTGAGCCCAGTGATACTTACACTACATATAGGATTTTTGTGTGATGATGTATATTATAAAAGATCTGAAAGTTAGGACTGATTAAATGAGAGTGTTTTTGTTATTCTTGACATTTCAACAACCATACTGATTTACAATCAATAGGAAAATAATCTCTGCTCACTTCCCACCTTTTTCTCTGTCTCCTCCTTCTCCTCACAATTATCTTCATAAAACATATGAATTACATACTTACTCTACTAAAATCACTAAACCAAGTCCTACAGTAACCTGTTAACCAACCAACCAAACAGTGTGGGAAAACCCATCTATTTAGCCTCAAAGGCTTACAAAACACTCCTACAATAAAAGATAAACTGAACACAAGTATCTACATGATAAGTGCCAAGTGAGCATTCTCCAGTACTTGCTCTCAGAGGTGTAATGATCTAGGACAGCTTCAGGCAAAGATTATTCCCACTTGGAACTTGAAGTTTTAGTAGAATTCTAATCAGTGGAGATAAGGAAAAAGGATATTTCACAGGGGAAGAGATGGCAGGTGCAAAGTTCAGAGATAAAATTTGTAGACCCATGTTCATAGCAGTGTAATTCACGATAGCCAAAATACACAACCAACCAGTATTCATTGAAAGATGAATGGATAAACAAAATGTGGTATATACGTAGAATGGAATATTTTTCAGCCTGAAAAATGAGGGACATTCTGACAAATGCTACAATATAGATGAACCTTAAGGACATTATGCTAAGGAAAATAATTTGTCATGAAAGGATTTCATGTACGATTTTACTTAGGTAACACAAATCTAGAGTAGTCAAATTCATAGAAACAGAAAGTAGAATGGTGGTTGCCAGGGCAACCAATCTACTGGGGAAATGGGGAGTTTTTTGTTTAATGGGCACAGAGTTTCAGTTTTGCAAGAATGAAAAGGTAGTTGTGATGGTTGCATAAGAAATGGTGGTGCTGGTTGCACAACAATGTGAATATAATTAATGCCACTGAACTGTACATTTAAAAATAGGAAGGTAAATTTTATATTATATGTATTTCATCATAGTTCTTTTTTAAAGGTCGGAAGTAGAAAAGGGAAATTTAGAGAAAAATAAATAGATGTATTTGGCTAAAGCCTAAGTTTCTGAATCCTAGAAAGATTCAGACTGGATCATAGACAGTCTTCAGAGAACACTGAGAATTGCTGATGAAGAATTACTGAAGGCTTGTAAGTGGGAGAAGGACATTGTTGGAACTGCGCTTTGGGAAGCTGAGACTGGTGGTGGCATGCAGGTTGGCTTGGGAAGCCCAAAAGTGAAGACAGGATCCCGATGTGATGACCTGTCATTACTTGAGGAGTGAGATTGTGAAGGCCTGAAAGAGGATGGTAGAAGAGGGCATGAAAAGGATGAGGCTTGGTGGAAAACTAAGATTACCTTGGGACTGACTGATTGAAGGTAGGGAATGGAGTAAGGGGTATTAGAGGTTGTATAGTTTGTTCTTATGCTGCATTAATAAAGGCATATCCAGGACTGGGTAATTTATAAAGGAAAGAGGTTTAATTCACTCACAGCTCCACATGGCTGGGGAGGCCTCACCATCGTGGCAGAAAGTGAAGGTCTTACATGGCAGCAGGCAAGAGAGAGCTTGTGCAGGGGGAACGCCCATTTTTATAAAACCATCAGATCTTGTGAGACTTACTATCACAAGAACAGTATGAGGGAAACCGCCCCCATGATTCAGTTACCTCCACCTGGCACCTGGCTCTGCCCATGACATGTGAGGATTATTACAATTCAAGGTGAGATTTGGGTAAGGACACAAGCAAACTATATCAGAGGTGGTTCCAAAATTGTGTCTGAGAGACTTGAAAACTAACTGTATATATTTTGTATATTTGTATATACAAAACTGTATTTTGTATTATCAAAAATGGCAACATTAATAGCTTGTTTTATTTGGTTTGAAGGTGCTGAATTGAGTTCAAGACATGTTGAATTTGAGAAGATCATGAACTACATAAAAGAAAATACCCATCAGGTGATTGGTGTCCAACAAACACAGGTTTTTGTTGCAGACAAAAGTGCTCTATTCTGGGGGAAAAAAATGTCACAAAGGACATGTATTAGTAAGGAAGAGAAGTGAGCACTAGGAATGAAGGTGGGCAGGAAGAGGCAAACCCTACTGTTTTGTGCAAATGCAGTCAGGTTTATGATTAGGACTGCCCTTATCTATAAAGCTGCTAACCTCTGAGCTTTGAAGAACAAAGATAAATACCAGCTGCCAGTCTTTTGGTTGTACAACAAGAAGACCTGGACAATGAGAACCTTTTTCTAGATTGATTACATCGATACTTTGTCCCTGATGTCAGGAAGGACTTTGCCAGTAATGAACTTTTAAAGTTATTTTGATATTGGACAATTTCCCTGGTTACCCACAACCCCATGGATTCAACACTAAAGGTGTCAAAGCACTCTACTATTCCCCAAAGTCGATGTCTCTAATTCAGCCTCAGATCAGGGGGTCATAAGGACCTTTATGCCTCATTACACACAGTACTCTATGGAAAGGATTACCAACACTGTGAAAGAGAACCCCGATAGAGGGACCATCATGAAAGCCTGGAAGGAGTACACCATTGAAGATGCCATCATTGTTAGAGAAAAGGTTGTGAAAGCCATCAGCTCAAAACAACAAATTCCTGCTGGAGAAAACTGTGTCCAGATGTTGTGCATGACTTCACAGGATTTAAAACAGAGCCAATCAAAGAAATCATGAATGAGATTGTGAATATGGCAAATACAAAAAAGGTGCAGGGTGAAGGGTTTCAAGATATGGATTTTAGAGAAATTCTGAACCATTGCCAGGCAATGAAGAAGAGGATATAGGAAAAGCAGTGCCAGAAAACAAATTGATATTAGACAATCCGGAAGAAGGGCTCTAATTATCCAAGACTCCTTTTGACTTCTTTTATGACATAGGCCTTTCTATGATATGGGCACTGAAACAAAAGTAAATGGTAGTTTATTAAGTCCATTTTCAAACTGCTATAAAGAATACTACCTGAGGCCGGGCGTGGTGGCTCACAACTGTAATCCCAGCACTTTGGGAGGCCGAGGCGGGCAGATCATGAGGTCAGGAGATCAAGACCATCCTGGCTAATACAGTGAAACCCCGACTCTACTAAAAATACAAAAAATTAGTCTGGCGTGGTGACACGTGCCTATAGTCCCAACTACTTGGGAGGCTGAGGCAGGAGAATCACTTGAACCCAGAGGCGGAGGTTGTAGTGAGCCAAGATCGGGCCACTGCACTCCAGCCTGGGGGACAGAGCAAGACTCCGTCTCAAACAAACAAACAAACAAACAAACAAACAAAACTACCTGAGAATGGGAACTTATAAAGGAAAGAGGTTTAATTGACTCACAGTTCCACAGGCTTAACAGGAAGCATGGCTAGGAGGCCTCAGGAAACGTACAATCATGGTGGAAGGAGAAGCAGGCATCTTCTTCCCAAGGCAGCAGGAAAGAGAATGAATGCAAGCGCAGGAAAAACTGCCACTTTTAAAACCATCAGGTCTCATGGGACTCACTCACTATAATGAGAACAGCATGGGGCAAACTGCCTCCATGATCCAGTCATTTTCCACCAGGTCTCCCCCTCAGTATCCCAGGATTACAATTCAAGATGAGATCTGGGTGGGGACACAAAGTCGAACTGTATCAGGTGGAAAAAGAATTGGTAAGATATAAAAATGTTGTTAGAGAAACAGAAAAACAAAAAGTCAGACAAAAACTACGGTGTATTTTCATAAAATTACACCAAGTGCGTCCGCCTCTCCTGACTCTCCTTCCACTTCCTCCACTCCTTCACCTCTGCCACCCCTGAGAAAACAAGACCAGCCCTTCCTCTTTCTCCTCCTCCTCAGCCTACTCAACACGAAGACAAGGCAGATGAAGAATTTCACTTCTTAGAATAAATGTATTTTCTCTTCCTTATGATTTTCTTAACAACACTTTCTTTTCTCTAGCTTATATTTATTGTAGAATACAATATATATAACTCATATAACATACAAAATATGTGTTGACTATTTACAGTAACCACTGAGGCCTCTGGTCAACAGCGGACTATTTGTTAAGTTTTAGGAGAGTCAGAAGTTAGATGCGGATTTTCAACTGTGCAGGGAATTGGCATCTATAACCCTCGTGTTGTTCAAGGGCCAACTGTATAGCTAAGAATTGTAAAAGTTGGCATCATCTCTTATGGACCTGCCCCTAATCTAACCCTGTAATATATTTTCACATGTCAAATTTTCTTTTTAGTTGCTGGAGGATTTTGTTTCCTTTTTGTTGTTGTTGTCTCTTACAATTTTACAATTTTAAATCGTCAGCACTATTTTTTACAATTTGGTATGCTATGTTGCTATGTATTTCATCTTTGCTTTATTTCCAATACTGGAGATATACATTGTGTAAAGACTTTTAGAAAGTTATAACTTGTTTTATACATTTTTGCAAATTTCACTCCAGGAAAGCACACTATCACAATGTTGACTTTGTGTGTAAGCATTGTTCATGTATGTAAAAACATTACAACTTCCTCAACAAATGAAGGAATATGTAGTGTTGACCCATTATAGTTTTAGATGGATCTCATCAAAAGACTTAGATTGTCTGTCACACTATTTCAGATGATCACAGTCATGAAGCCGAGGACACACAATTACCAACCATAGTGATAAGCATCGATACATTTTGCTTTTTCATTTATTTATTATGAATAGGGTTTGTCTGCTAGTAACTGTTATACTTTGCAACTGTCATTACTATACCTGTTTATACTTGCAAAGTTATGTATGTTATTACTGCCTTTTTTATTATGTAAAGTGGCCTATGAAGGGTTCTTTCATGTTTTTATGTTTCTCAAATAAATCCCTTTTTAAAAGAGTAAATAAATGTCTTTAAAATGTTTTTAAATTATTTTTTCCAGAGTTATATTTTTGGGATTTTGATTCTTCAGGATTTCAACATTCAAGATTATGGCATTCAGAATTGTATCTTTCAGGACTGTGGCCCAAACCCAGTGATCTTCTTATTTACAGGAGTGGAAACTGAGGCATAGAAAGGCTAACTTGCTTGCCCAGTTCCACAGGCAAATAAAAAGACGCAGGGCCAGAAAAAGCATGCATGATGACCTGACCCCAGAGCCAATGCTTCTCCCAGACTATTCCATGCTGACTGTCTGGGAAGACACATATCCTGCCTCTGGCTCTGCAGTCATGTGCTGTGTGGCCCTCAGGAAACATTTTGTCTGAAACTAAATTTATTCAGCAAAAATACACATTATAGGTTATTAAATGCAATTATTAAGTTCTTTCCTAATGCTAAGATTCAAAGTCTGTAAATTTGGATTGAAGATGCTGGAATGAATAATATCTCTAAGAGACTATCAAGAAAGAGAAAAAGAGATAAGGAAAGGTTATAAATAACAAAAAGTTGAGGTAAAGAAGGTCTACCATTAGAACAAGTGAAGAGAGAGAGCCAAGAATGCAGAGAGAGTGAGCAATGAGAGATGAAGAAAGAGGATCAAGGTAGTGCTCTTTTATAAAGGTCATGAAAGAAACACTTTCATAAGAGGTAGACAATAGGGTCAAGAAGGATGAAGTTTGGTATTAGACCATCAGGTTTGGCCGTGGTGGGTGGACCCTGCATGACATAGGGACGCAGATCAAATTGCAAGAATTTAGGAAGAAGGTGAATAATGGGAAAATTAAAATGAATATAGCACTGCTTGCTTGCAGTTTGAGTCTGATTGATATGTCATCTATTTTTATGGTTAAGTTATTGGAAAACTTTTAAAAGTATTTTTAGAATTAAGAGGTAAGAAAAGCTTTTCACCTGGGGGTTGAAACCTGGACTTCAGATCTGCTTTTGTAAGCTGTATGCATGGTCAAGAAACAGCCCAATTAAGTTTCCATTCCTCATTCAGAAAAGTTCCCGACTTCTTAACATGAAAGTTGTACCCAGGTTTGAAGATCTGGTTTACCATCCTAAATGCACTTAAAAAATAATTATCTTATTTTTAGTAAAATCAAAGGTATAGCACCACCACATCTGGTAATAATACTAGCTATTGCTGACTGAGGACCTGCAGTGAGCCCAGCACCACTGTCAGCACATTGCATGTATTAACTCACTTAATCCTCCAACAGTCCTGCAAGGTAGATTTTATTGTCAGTCCCTTTTTATAGATGATGGGACAAAGACAGAGAGGATTACCTAAACTTACTTGAGGACACATTGTTAGAAGGTGTTAAAGATGGGCAGTTTAAGCCAGGATCCCAGTGAGTAGCAAGCAGATGCAAAGTCACTGAATATTTTCATTTACTTGTGCCATCTTGTTCTAGGTAAAATAAATTCTCACTACATCTTAAACTTTGTGAAATACAGAAACCAGTTTGACTTCCATTTTATCTTCAGAAATGCCCAAGGTGCCGTGAATCCCATACTGGGAGTTCTCGAAATCCTTATTCTGAAAAGTGTGGTCTACAAACTGTCAACATCGGCATTACCTGGGAGCTTGTCAGAAGTACAGGGGTTCAGGTCCCATCCCAGACCTACTGAATCAGAGTTTGCATTTTTTAACAAGATTCTCTGAGTAGCACATATTTAAACACTCTCCCTCTCTCTCTCTCTCTCTCTCTCCCTCTTTTGCTCTCCCTCTTTCTCTTCCAGTTCTGGTGTTCTATCCTGATTCTATCAATTTGCTCTCCTCCTTTCCTCAGCATATTGACTTGTCCAGCAGAGCTTGTTTTGCAGAATTCATCCAGGATTATTTATTTGGCACCCAATGTCCTATGTTCTCTTATCAAATGGAGAAGTTATTTTCCTTAAATAAATGTAAACTTTATTGATTTTCACAGTTCTCTATTTCCAAACTTGACTAAATGCTGTCTGTTATGCCCATAATGTGACACACAGGTCTTTAATGGCATAAGGCTAGGCTTTCCTATTTCTTGAGTCCTGAAAGATATGTATGGAGATCATTTCTCTACCACTTATCTTCAGATATTTTGATACTTTTGCACACCTTTATTGCCTGCTAACTGAATTACTACAATTCCTTTCTAATGGGTCCACTGCCAACTTCTATTAGCAAATTTTCCTGTATTGAATTCGCTGCTGCCAATCAGGCAGCACCACCTATTCCAATGTTCATTCAAATCACCCTCTTCTAAAGGTATTGGCTTTCATTTCCGACTAGTATTGATTTTGGACCAATGGGAGACACCCCATACTGCTGAGAGTTCCTGTCTTCCCACTTTCCCACTTCCCACGAATGTAGGACTCCACGTCGTGAAACTCCAAGTCAAAGAATCACATCCACCGGAATCTGGGAGGCCTTCTTTCTTCCTGCTCGCTCAAAAGACATGGCTGTTTGGTGACTGTTCTGTTACTCACAGGTTTCCTGGCTGCATTGGGGTGGTTTATGAACTAGCCCCACACATTTATTATATATACACTGAGTAGTGTCATTATAATTAAGTGGCTGTTACAATTTCCATTACCCTCTTCTGCTTTAAGGAACCTTACATACAGCCATAAAATTTACTTTTGACTGAAACTTGGCATGTCTTAATCCAGTGCCTACTCACTACTTTTCATAAACAGCATAAAATTATATTATGCTCCCCAAATGCTAGTTCACTCACAATACTTTTATGTACAGAAGAACAAAGATGCTACTTCTCTATCTCAGAATGTTCGTTCAATGAATATGATAAACTTGAATGAAACTGTGCTATAGGGCATAAGAAATTTCATAACATCTGATTGATTTATAAACCTCATGCTACATCTTCAAGAATTAGCAGTGATGGTTACATTAAATGCTATGAAATATATGCTCATGTAATTTTATGTAAATAGCCTAAAGAAGAATTATAATACAACACATTTTGAGGCAGTTATATCCAGCAACCCACCATATTTATGGCTTTTTCTTAGTTTTGCTTTGAGTAGGTAGGAGTAAAAAGAGAGGTAGAGAAAGAACATGAACATGCCACTTTTATGGCTGAAGTTCCAGATGGGTAAATATATTATAAGAAAACCTGAATGTAGAAACAAAAGTCACCAAGAACCCTATTTATAGCGAGAAATACTCCTCCGAATAAACGACTGTGGTAGATTGAATAATGACCTCCATTGATGTTCATGTCTTAATCCCTGGAACCTGTAATGTTACCTACTTACATAGCTAAAGAGACTTTGCAGGGGTGATTCAATTAAAGATTTTGCAATGGGAGATTATCTTGGATTATCTGATGGATGCAGTGTAATCACAGGAGTCCTTATCAGGGTGAGGTAGGAGAGCCAGAGCCAGGGTAGGGGATGAGACAATGGAAGCCACAGGTCAGAATGATGTATAGTCACGAGTCAAGAAATCATCAGCTTCTAGAAGGTGGAAAAATCAAGGACACAGATTCTCTCTAGAACCTCCAAAAGGTAGGCATCCTGCTGACACTTTGATTTTGGGGTTTCTGACCTCCAAAACTTAAGAGAATAAATTTGTGTTGCTTTACACCCCTAAGTTGGTGGCAATTTGTTATAGCAGCAATACGAAAGGTATATAAATACTTTTGGAAATTAAAAATACCAGGAAGAAGAACACAGATGAGTTCATTATTTTTGAATGTTAAGATCTGTTAACGTATTTCAGAGATATAAAAGGAAATGCTTTGGGAAATCTATTTCTTAAAAACCTTTGAACTGCTTTTATTTATCAGTGATTAATCTTTTACTTACTACTTTTTCTTTACTAGTAAGCTGATTTTAATTGCTCTGGTTCAAGTATTGGGTTACACAGTTCTATTATGTACCTGAGATCATTACCCAAAAGTAGTGGCTTCTTGTTTGTACTTCACGACACATGGTTGATCAGGATGACTTATGGCTACGTGCAGCCTCCTTTATTGGTAGGAAGAATGCTGAAAACATTTAGTTCTCATAGACCTTTTATGTAAGTTGCTTCTGGTAACGCATGTATGGCCGATTGATTTATAAACCTCATGCTACATCTTCAAGAATTAGCAGTGATGGCTACACTAAATGCTATGAAATACATGTTCGTGTAATTTTATGTAAATAGCCTAAAGAAGAATTATAATACAACACATTTTGAGGCAGTTATATCCAGCAACCCACCGTATTTATGGCTTTTTCTTAGTTTTGCTTTGAGTATTCTGTATGCTTCTACCAGATGTATATTAGACATAGAAGCACAACCTCTTTCGGCTAAGAGAAAATCCCCAGTCCTCTGCTCACCTGTGTAAGGGTAAGAGCGAAATAAAGGGATGCACCAGCTCCTGACAAAACTCCGGAGCATAGATTGTCCTGGATATAGGAACTCGTCATGTTCGCTTTCTTTATCAAATAATTTTAACAAATAATGAAGTAGGTGTTCAGCTATATTGTGAGCAGATCATAAAATTGATGAGTCTCCAAATTACCTTAACTCCACAGTGAGGAGTAGGGGAGGGGATTCTCCAAACCAGTATAGGAACTACCAACACCACTTCCTCAACTTTGCATTTTGCACTGGAAATGATACCAGTAAATTATATTCCCATGCAGCCTAAACCCTTGCATCCAGATGCATCTGAGAGGCATACGTGCCAGGACCAACGCTCTTTTAAAGGGTGCCAGAGCCTCTGGAGGAATGAAACGATTATCCTGCAGCTTGCATCCTGAGCTATGTACAGTGATAGAGATCCAGATAGCAGACTGTGTGCCGGTAAATAAATAACCACACAAGAATCCCACCCTGTCTCACAAATAAAAAACACCATGCACTCTAAAAGTAGGAGATTTACGACTTTTATGGCTTCAAATTCTGTAAGTGTTTTAAAATTCTATAAGTGATCAAATGGGACCGAACAATTCCTTCATACCGTAATGGAGCCATTAGATGATTTTTACCTGGTTTTATACTAAATGAATCCCTAGGTTGCTGAAAAAGAGCTGAAAATTGACCTGAATGCATATGGAGGTCCTGTATTTGAAAACCTTTGGCACAATTTGGAAACGATGTATGGCTCTTATCCCTTTTGGCCTTGTAATAGCGTTACTTCTGCATGTGTCTAATCTCTACTCCTGGACTGTAGGAACCTAGAATCTAGGTGTGACTAGGTACCTAGTCACTACACAATAAGCTTTTCTTGGAAAAGAGAGAAAGGGAGAAGAGGAAGGATGGAAGTAAGCCAGCCCTTTTCATTTGCCTCATGTATTTTCATAGACAAAAGAGGAAATATACTTCACATTTGGCTACAGGGGCTAGTACTCCTGGCTTTTCTAGTGCTGGCTTCATAAGTCACCAGGATGTTGGCACAAGAAGCACCAGATAAGGATAAAGAAAGAGAAGAAGGAAGCCTGGGTGGTGGTGGTGAATTTGTAGTTTCATGATCATCCTGATGGATGTGTCGTAGCACCCCCACCCCCAAACACACACACATACATGGTCTCAGAAGAATCTCCCCATGGAGGACTGCCCTGGCTGGAGGAAGCTGCTTGGAAACATGAGGCTAGTAAGCCTGTTTGAATACTGCGATCGCCCTCTGTGTAGCTTCTCCGGTGAGCAGCTGTTACTTAGTGTAATTAACCTGAAAGCCCAAATTTCAAGCTTGTTACCTCCAGTGGGTAACTGTAGGACTTCAGCCCTTGGACTTTCCAGGTGACTGTCCCCCACTCAAAAATCTCAAGGGTTGACTTACATGTGTTTGTGAATCAGACTGAGCCAATGCTCCTCTGATCCAAGGTTCCCCATCCTAGCAAATTTGATCCCCTCTGGAGGGCAGTCCACTTGGGTTGACTCTGCCTTCAGCTCCTCCATGGTCACAGTTCAATGCTCCGAAGTGGCCACTGTCGTGGGCAAAGTAGTTTCTGCTGATTCCAGGGAAGTTTCTTCATCACTCTGAGTAACCTGAGGCTGGCATGTGGATTTGCCAAGGCAGAAGGTCAGAGATTGAGGTTTGGCAAGAGGGGCAAGTTGGTTTCACAACCTTTATTGCCAGTTACATCTTCATCATCTTTCAGTGAATTTCGTCACTGGGGCTCTGGATTCCACGTGGTCAAAGGTGGTGGCTCCTGTACTCGTTTGGGGCATCCCCTCCTCTACTTCTCACTGTGGAGCTGGGATGTTGAGGGGAAAATTCAAATCAGGCTTCACTTGAGGTGGTAAGTCATAGTGGTGCCTGTGGAGTTGCTCCCACGCTCTCCCCTCTTCCTTTTGCTGGATCACGATCCTGGATTGTTCAGTGTCTCCTTCAGGAATTATTTCCCGAGTTAGCTGAGCCATTTAGGAGGGAGGGTAGCACTCGTTTCAGTTCCATTTGCTTCCCTTGCCCATCCCAGAGAGCCCTAAGGCTGATTCTTAGCAATACTACCTTCGACTCAGACACTACTCTCTGAGGTAACAAAAATGAAATCACAGCAGGTCTGCTTTGCTGAGTCTAAGCATTTTCCCTTTGAGGGCTGGGACATTCTTCTTCTAAGTACAGTGGCCTCCAGTCACGCTGGACCATGTTCTGAGGGGCAGTGACTCGTCCCTTTAACAACTGAAAGACTGGTAGGGATTTTGAGCCTCTTTCAGATGTCTTGAAGTACTTTTTGAAGACACTGAAGGTGGCCTCCTTCTCCTCTAGGAAGCTGGAAACCGGACTCAAAGCAGGATACTGAAGCTAGACCAAGTAGGGCTTACTCAAGGCTGACATAACCTGCACGGTGTCTTGTCGCAGGGCCCTTTTTGAAACAGGGTTTCTAATCATGACACAAGGGGACACTTGCTTCCCTGTCTGCTGCTAAGTCCTAGGACACCACCTGCAAGTCTGGCCATACTTCTGAACACCTGCCTAATATCTGTCCCTTCTCATACCAGCCTTCCTGCTGCACCTACTCAGCCACCAGCTGTCCACTACCTTCTCCTTGACTCTGTGTGGCCTGTGACAGCCAATGTTACAATTCTTCTTTCTTTTTCAGTTTGCTGAATATTCTTCCTTGCTGCCTTACCCCTTGGGGGTCATACTCGGGGTCAGGGGCTAAAAACAACTGTAATTGTGGCAAAGATTCTGGCCACACCTGCCTCCTGCCACCTAGTCTTTCTCCAGCAAAAAGTCACTCTTAAAAATCTCTAAGCAATGCGAGGTAATTAAACATCACTTTCTAGGAACCATATTCTTTCCTTGTTTCTTCCTAGGGACAGAAGGAAAATTGACATTTTCTGCAAGCTCTAGAAGACTAACTTTGTCTTCTTCTCTCCTGAACATCTGATGAGCATTCTCTATGCCTGAGGAGGATTTTTAACAAAAACCTCTATTGGCTCCAATCCCTGGGGTGGTAGTTAATTTCTGGTGCAGAAGTGCGCAATCCAGGATTCAAATAACCCCAAAGGAACCCCACAGAATGCAGTTTAAACAACCTCTAGGCCTCACAGAGGCTAGTTTCAGTGTGGTCTGTTGTCACTGAATCACAGATTTAACTAGATCTTTAGCCCACGTCTGGGTTATTTTAAAACCTTGATCCAACCCACCCTCTGAGTTTCCTCCTCCCTCCAGCAATGTTTTTTGGACATTCCAAGGAGAACCTTGCATCTTGCTCTATGACCCACCTGTGGCCCAGCTGTGGCCCCAGTAGTCACTAGTCTGAGTCGTGGCCATTGGGGCTACAGCTGGGCCAAAGGTGGGTCATAGAGCACTATTGCCACTACCACTGCTATCAGAAGCCCAGCTTGGACGCCTTCCTACTTCATGAGTTTTTGACAGTGTGCTGCCATCTTGCCCACTGCTGTTATTGTTTCAATCCCAAATGTTGAGTGCTGAAGGCAACCTGGCCTCAATGGTACCATAAGAAGGGGACTCACTCGTTCCCTTTGTATGATACGCTCTGCTAGGTGGGGCCCACAGCAGGAAGGCTCAGTCCCCTGAAGCATTAGGGAGTGGGCTTCTTTCCATTTACTATAACCTGTAATAGTAATAACTCCAGGGAGATTGCTGCCAAGATGGCTGAACAGGAAGAGCTCCGGTCTGCAGCTAGAGATTGACCAAGGGGGGTGATTTCTGCATTCCAACTGAGGTACCCAGTTCATCTCACTGGGACTGGTTGGACAGTGGGTGCAGCCCATGGAGGCTGAGCCGAAGCAGGGTGGGAATTTTCTCCCCTACCCAAGGGATGCCGGGAGCGTCTGAGCCTGAGGAACTCTGGCACAGATAATACACTTGTCCCACGGTCTTCACAACCCACAGACCAGGAGATTCCCTCCAGTGCCTACCCCACCAGGACCCTGGGTTTCAAGCACAAGACTGGGTGGCCAATTGGGCAGACACTGAACTAGCCACAGGAGTTCTTTGTTTCCATACCCCAGTGGCGCCTGGAACGCCAACAAGAAAGGACCATCCACTCCCTTGGTGCTGAAGCCAGGGAGCCAAGTGGTCTGTCTCGTCGAGTCCCACCCCCGCGGAGGAGTCCAGCAAACTAAGGTCCACTGGCTTGAAATTCTTGCTTCCAGCACAGCAGCAGTCTGAGATTGACCTGGGAGGGTTTGAGCTTGGTGGCAGGAGGGGCATCCGCCATTGCTGAGGCTTGAGTAGGCGGTTTTACCCTCACAGTGTAAACAAAGCCGCTGGGAAGTTCCAACTAGGCGGAGCCCACTGCAGCTCAGCAAGGCCGCTGTGGCCAGACTACCAGATTTCTCTTCTCTGGGCAGGGTATCTCTGAAAAAAAGGCAGCAGCCCCAGTCAGGGACTTATAGATAAAACCCCCATCTCCCCTGGGACACAGCATCTGGGGAAAGGGGTGGCTGTGGGCACAGCTTCAGTAGACTTAAACATCCCTGCCTGACAGCTCTGAAAAGAGCAACAGACCTCCCAGCACAGCATTCAAGCTTTGCTAAGGGTCAGACTGCCTCCCCCTGTGTATCCTGACTGGGAGACACCTCCCAGTAGGGGCCAACAGACACCTCATGCGGGAGAGCTCTGGCTGGCATCTGGTGGGTGGCCGTCTGGGATGAAGCTTCCAGAGGAAAGCTCAGGAAGCAAATTTTGCTGTTCTGCAGCCTCTGCTGGTGATACCCAGGCAAACAGGGTCAGGAGTGGACCTCCAGCAAACTCCAGCAGACCTGCAGCAGAGGGGCCTGATTATCAGAGGGAAAACTAACAAACAGAAAGGAATAGCACGTCCACTCTAAGACCCCATCTGAAGGTCACCAATGTCAAAGACCAATGGTAGATAAATCCACAAAGATGGGGAGAAACCAGTGCAAAAAGGCTGAAAATTCCAAAAACCAGAATTTCTCTTCTCCAAAGGATCACAACTCCTCGCCAGCAAGAGAACAAAACTGGACTGAGAATGAGTTTGACAAACTGACAGAAGTAGACTTCAGAAGGTGGGTAATAACAAACTCCTCCGAGCTAAAGGAGCGTGTTCTAACCCAGTGCAAGGAAGCTAAGAACCTTGAAAAAAGGATAGACGAATTGCTAACTAGAATAACCAACCAGTTTAGAGAAGAACATAAATGACCCGATGGAGCTGAAAAACAAGGCACGAGAACTTAGTGAAGCATACACAAGTTTCAATAGCTGAATCGATCAAGCAGAAGAAAGGATATCAGTGGTTGAAGATCAACTTAATGATATAAAAAGAGAAGACAAGATTAGAGAAAAAAGAATAAAAATGAATGAACAAAGCCTCCAAGAAATATGGGACTATGTGAAAAGACCAAATCTACATTTGATAGGTGTACTTGAAAGTGATGGGGAGAATGGAACCAAGTTGGAAAACACTCTTCAGGATATTATC
>NW_012115477.1:3771099-3974585 GCF_000951035.1 Colobus angolensis palliatus
TGAAGGAAAAAAATGTTAAGAGCAGCCAGAGAGAAAGGTGGGGTTACCCACAAAGGGAAACCTATCAGGCTAACAGTGGATCTCTCTGCAGAAACCCTGTAAGCCAGAAGACAGTAGGGGCCAATATTCAACATTTTTACAGTAATAACTCTAAAGTAATAATAATAATAATTACATTTGTTGAGTGCTGACCACACACAGTTCTAAGTATGTTACCTGTGTTTACTCATTTCATCTTCACAAACATACTCTGCAATAGCTTATTTTTCTTTTTATTTATTTATTAATTTTTTTTTTTTTGGAAATAGAGTCACACTCTGTCACCCAGGCTGGAGTGTAGTGGCACAACCTCAGCTCATTGCAACCTCCACCTCCCCGGTTCAAGTGATTCTTCTATGTCAGCCTCCTGAGTAGCTGGGATTACAGGCACCTGCTACCAGGCCCAGCTAATTTTTGTATTTTTAGTAGAGACAGGGTTTGACCATGTTGGCCAGACTGGTCTCGAACTCCTGACCTCAGGTGATCCACCCACCTTGGCTTCTCAAAGAGCTGGGATTTCAGGCATGAGCCACTGCATCCAGTCTGAAGTAGCTTCAGGCTACTAACACTCTCATTTTTGAGGTGAGGAAACTGAGGCATAGACCAGTGAAGAATAAAGCTTACAGAGCTAGTAAGGAGCAAAGCTGGGTTGGAACCCAGGCAGTCTAGCTGTAAAATGTGTGTCTCTAATGCCACACTATTCTGATGTGTATGTGCTGAATGGTTGGATCATGGAAAGTTTCAGTGAAAACCATCGTGCTGTCTTCCAGAACCATGTTCTCTTCTCAGGAGTACGAATGACGATTGGGTTTCAGTCATTGTGCCTGCCCCTTTTTTTCTTTGTATTGTTTCTTAAGCATCTCAGAGTCCTCTCTTGGAATTTGGTTTCTATTTCCCCTCCCAACCTCCACCTCACTCCATGTCATAAGACATGTCTGCATTCTGGAATATTAAACAAGGACATGGCTCAAAGACTTTTCAGAGAAGTCCCTTGTTCTCTTGATAAATTAATGGACACATATAGGTGGGGGGAGTAAACTATTGTCTGCCTCCCCCAGCCAGGTGTATCTGAACTTCCACTCCAGCCAACCATGACCTCTCTTGTAAAAATATGGAATATTTCATTATTCTTCCCCAAGAGCAGAAGGCAAGCTTTAAAGCTGAATTTCTGATGAGGCTTTGTCAGAGTGATTATTTTTCATCTCCTATGAGCAGGTTTTATTGAGGAAGGAAGTGAAAGATGTTAAGAGATATCCGGAACATTTAGAAGTTGGCCAGAGCAACCCATTTTTCCCACTTTTGCACTGTTCTCATCAAACAGAGTAGAAAGATCAAGTAACTATAAAGGACTTGGCATCACCATGGTCCAATGCAGCTGTTCACACAGAACTGGTCTAAAAATGAAATGGCTCTTCCATTGTTTGCTTATTACTCACTTCGGATAGAGAATACAAGAGCAAATGACATTCTCCTTGGCTGTAAGTGATTTTACTTCCATACTGCTTCCCTGCAGAGCCTTTTCCCGCCTCCACAGCCTTCTCCACTGCTGTCTCAACTTGCTTTTACCCTTATACCATTTTGCATTCAAGCACATTAAATGCAGCCCATGTTATAAAGCCATTATTTATTCCCACACTGAAACACTGCAGGTCACCCAACACATGTTAAAGAGAGAAACCCATAAACAAATATGCCCTGTCCATTCAGCTCAATTGACATTTCCATTGTCTTTCGCTGAGGTCTCCACATAACAGTGTACACAGGGAGGATGTGGCAAGAACGTCCATTGGCTGCTGCCTGGCTTCTCTTCTGTAACTGAGCACCATTGGGCCAATGCTGAGGGGTTTTCTGGGCGTGTTTCCCTCCTTTGTCAATGTTAATGCAATGCCAAATGATAAAGATGCCCTTTGGCATTCAACACTCTTAGCCTTTAATAATAAACACTTTCTGCATCTCAAATTGCTGCTATACATGAACAGGTTTTAGTCAACCCCTGAAGCAAACATGTACCTTCTCATTACAGGGCAGCAGTAGTGAGAAAGCAATTCACTAAGCCATAGGGCTGGCAATCACCCATATTTTCTGCTATGAGTAAATAACTTCAATTGATTTAATCATAAAAGAATAACAGGAAAACTACATTGATTTCCAAATCCCTAATGTGAACATCAGACTCTATTGACTAGGCTGCGTCCAAGGAGGTTGTAGCCATTTGTATGAACTCAAGAAACGTCAATACTTGATTATTACTCGAACAAAAAAAAATGACAATTTGGACCTATTTCAAAATGGATTGAAGTAATATTATGCAGGGTGATTGGGCAATCTAGAGTGATATAGGTGATAATACGCTGCAGTGCTCATTAGGTTAAAAAGAACAAAATCCATAAATTCTGGTGAACAGTTTTCTTGTTAATTGTAATAAGTCATTCACTTTCTATAGTAACAGTAATAACACACTAGACCTCTGTTTCTATTAAAGTAACCAAATGGGCTTGTCGAAAATTCGTCTATTGCTCATGTAAATTTAGCCACTAAAATCTTTGCACATAGAAAATCTCTCCATAAGTGGAAAAACTGCAGATTTCGTCTCAAACCACCCTTAAAGGAGAATTGGCTTCCCTGACAGTAACTGGTCAATTGAGGTGTAAAAACAACGTCAAAAATATTTAACAGGAATATTTAATACAAAAAATGCAAAAGAATATAAATGTACTTTTTATTTTAATACAGGAAAAAGAATGTTGGACGGAAGACTTAAGTAGATGAACATTTGTATTAAGTAGTGATCACCTAAACCAGGACACTTTTGAGAGTGAGGAGAGGCACTATTAATAAGAGGCCAGGACAACAGGCATAAGCCAGGACTATTCCAGGCATATCGAGACACAGGATGACTGTGGAGTTGGGGAGACTGACTATAAACTCCGTCTCTAAGTGACTTTGAAACTCCTAGCAACTCATCCACTACTTTTGGGTTTCTTATTTACCTGCAAAATAAGATAATCTATAATCTCAAAGATCTCTTCCAGCTTTAAAGATCTAACTCTCACAGCAAATAGAATGGTGGTAGCAAGGGACAGGGAAGAAGGTAATGGGGAATTATTGTTTAGTAGGTACAGAATTTCAGTTTTGCAAGATGAAAGGAGGTCCAGAGATGGATGGTGGTGATTGTTGTGCAGCAATGTGAATATATTTGATGTTACTGAACTTTAAATATACTTAATACTACCATACTTAAAAATGGTTAAGATGATATATTTTATGTCACATGTCTTTTACCACACTAAAAAAAAAAAAAAAATCTGACTCTAAACCAAATGATTTAAGAGTGATTTTAATGTCATCCTTCTTTTACTAGTTACATTTTACTGCAAATGTTTCTTAACTATTATTTCAGTAGCAATAGTTTCTTTTACTCCTTTTACTAAAGAGTAAAAGAAATTACTAAGCTTTACTGAAGCAAACAATGACCATTTTAATATACATTCTTGTCTATTACAGAAAAGATAACATGTAGGCTCTCTCCCATTCAAAAGACCCAAAATCCCTGATAATATTTAAATATGTAAAATGTTGGTGAGTCCCATATTAAACACTTACCACATGCTGAGAATTCTAAGCAACTCAGTGGTCATAAGTAAACTGGTATTGCACTTTGTGTGTGCCTAGCACACAACGAGGTCTACTGGGACGTGGAAGTCATATAAAAAAGAATTGTCTGTCCTCGAGTAGCTTATACTGTTGTTAGAGAAATGAAATTAACACGCAAAATAATTACTGAGTCGTACTCCAGAGTGGATAATTGACTCCAAAGTTGAAAGAATATGTTGGGAATTTAGAAAAGGCTGAAATCAAAAAGGATTGGATTATTCAGAAGTGATGACGAAGTTTGTAATTAGAATGTGGACTAGGCTTTGAAAACTATGTGAAGTTTGGCCAGATGGGAAGGGATCAGTAAGATCTTCTAAGCACAAGAATTAATATGAAGATGAACATGCAGAAAGGGGAATTGTGTCACTGGCCCAGAGACATGTGCTAGCATCTCATTGGAATACGCTTTCGTTACGTGAAATCAGATAGAAGAGCATTACAAAATAAAATAGTTTATGTGTTAGGTGGAGGGAAATATAATGAATTGCTGTGTTTCTCTAAGTATCAGAAGCTTATAACATGTGGCAGGAAAGATTATTTTAGGTGTATGTAGACACAGTATTAAGGAACATTGAATCATTTTATGAGAAAGTTAATTTTAATTGTACTAGTAAGACTTTGCCACATCTACACCACTTGTTAATTTCCCTTTGTAGGAAAAGAGAAAACAAATCTCAGGAACAACACTTTTGGCTGGCAAAACTATCCACATAATAAATTAATAACATAGTGTTTCCATTGCATTGACTTTAAATTATCTTCTAATTCCATTAAGTGATGATGGTTTTCTCTTCATGACTGTGATTTAGCATTTACTTTAAAAATACATTTTTTAAAAATAGCTGAACAATGACCAGTTCATGAAGTGATATAAACAGTACAAAGATCTGAGAAAAGTCTTGAAGGCGGCCTGTGATAGAAAGAGCATAGGTCCTCAAAATGAAAGCCTGGCTCTGATTCCAACTTCTGCAGCTTGTTAACACTGACCTGGAGTAAAACACTTACTCTCACTGAGCCTCAGTTTCCTTGTCTGTCAAATGAGCGTTGGGTGAGATGATCTCCAGGGTCTCCTTCTACTCACAGTTGCGTGATTAAATGGCTATTGAGCGGACAGTGACAAGATGAAAGTGGTGTTTAAAGAAGACTAGTCTGGCAGTGGCAGGAAGGTGAGATTGGAGAGGAGAAAGTTGGGGTCACGGAGGCTAGATAGGTGGCTGTTTCTGTAATCCAGGAATGAGCCAATAAGGGCCTTGGCTAGGATGATGGTCCTGAAAATTTGAGAGATGAAGAGACATGGAAGACATTTCAAAGGAAGAGCTGACGCATTTCATAACTAAATAGTAAAAAGACATAAATATGATTTGGTGATAACGAACTTGGTGAAGTGAAAAGGGAAATTGTTTAACAAAATCCTATGTTGGAAAGAAGAGCTTGTCTGGTTTTAAAAATCATGAGTTTGGGCTGATTGCAAGATACTGATATTGAAATGCTCTTGGGACAGTTGAAATATAGGACTGCTACCTAGATAAAAAGAATGATGTGGAAATAGAGATTAAAGGTCTTCTGCATTGAAATAATGAATAAGTTGCTTGAACAAGCTCAAAACAAGAATAGCAGAAAGTCCAAAAATTGAATTTTGGAATATGATGCCTATTGTTAAAAAAGCCAGGAGAAGCAAGAAAGACCAAACAAAGAAACAAAAATGGAATTTTCAGAGTATGAAAAACACCAGAAAGCAGAATGCTCAGAGTGTGAGAAAAGCCAGAATGGTATGGGGTTCTGCAAACCAAGAAGTAAACCAGTTTTCAAAAGATGAGTTGCATTGAAGTACAGAAAGTCATGCAAGGAGTAGGGGCTCTGGAGCCACAGCAAAAGCTTGACTGATGTCATTAACGCCGTTTGTTTGAGCAGAAAGCTTCAGAGTGGTAGCAGTTGATTAAGACTAAGAAGAGATTAAGAAGCCTGTTAGAAGGGAAAACTCAAGTTGCAAAAATCATAATGTCATTTTGCACTCCCTAAATACATACAACTATAATTTGTTGATATAAAATCTTAAAACTTTATTTAAAAATTTTAAGTCGAGGTAAAAACACAGAAATTTGGTAGGAAGAAGGAAGAGAAAAAGAGGATACTGGCAAGAGAAAAGTTGCAGATTCATGGAAAGTTTATTTTTAAAATCTATGGAAGGTGGACACGGTGGCTCCCAGCTTCAGGTGGCTTAAGCGGGAAGATCCCTTGAGTTCAGGAGTTTGAGAGTACAGACGTCAATGACCATGCTTGCGAATAGCCACTGCACTCCAGCCTGGACAACACAGCAAAGCTCCATATGTGTATGTATATATGGGAGACTATAATTTTGATAACAGAGGAGGATCTAAGGCTCTTGGAAAGAGATTCATGGAAGGTTCTAGAAAATAAAGTGAGATAAATTGTGGGCTCCACATTGTGAGGTCCAAATTATGAATATGGCCCAACCCTTCACCCAAGGGGCCCCATAATTAACGTCAAAGAAAGAGGCCTCATGTTTATTTTCTTTTCCCCAGCACATCTTCAACCCAGTTTAGGTGAAAAAAAATACTGAAAAAGAAATTAGTGTTGAAGGTTTGAATTTTGGGGGGCAGGCTTTTATTGTAGATTCAGTCCTTCAAGACCTTCCAATTGGTCTCTGGGGTTGAGATGGACATGCCCTTTTCGTACAGAAAATCTGGAACATCCTGACCTCCTTGTTCTAGCAACTTAAGTGTGAAGCTGGGGCACTCACATTATCAAGCCATGATACACTTCCCACCCTGGAGAGGATGAGCAAATGCTGTTTCGGTATTTCACACATGCTCAGTGGTTACAGCAATTGCCTTTTATTGTAGGTGTGGTCATTTCCAGAAGGCTACAAAACACTGTGAGCCAAGATCTCAACTTACGTCAGAAAATAAATCAGGCTGCTGTGGGACAGGAGTTGTCACCAGCTATAGAAGAATCTAAAAATACAGGGGCCAGATTGTCAACCCATGCAACTCTAGGGGAATTCCCTGTACCAAAGCTGTACAAGAACAAGCTGTACCTGAACAAGAAATCCCAGTAGACACTGCCCAGATGTTCTGATGCATATAGGAAGTTTTCTAGATTTGACATGTATTATCCCTGAAAACAATGAAAGAATGGGAGAATGAATTGAGTTTCCTAAAATTAATTAAAGTTGTAATTCTGAACATATTGTCTAAATTCAGTGTTAAGCAATATATCATATTAAGAACACAGACACTTTGCATCGTGAAATTCTGACTCCTCCACTTATTCATGGCAGGTTATTTAACTCTCTTGTGCCCTAGTTCTTTCATCTGGAAGGTGGGAAACCTCATTGGTTTGCTGGGAGGATTCGGTGAGTTGATACATTTAAAGGCTTACAACAGTGTTGACATATAGCAAGCTCTATGTACCCTTGTTAGCTACTTACGATCTGATAGGTGGATCTATACCTACAGTGAATTTGGAATTGGGTCATGAACAAAAATTAATTTTTCCTGGAGATTGGTCTTAATGTTACCTCAGAATCCACTTTACTGACTTTTCCTTCTTTTATTCATGTTATTCACTCCCTCCTCCAGTCCTCTCCATCAAGTATGAGAATAATTGAAGCTACATAGAATGTTTTAAAACTTATGCATTTTTGTGCATGTGTGAAATCAAAGAGAAGAATGAAATAGTGTTTCCAAATTTCTGACAGATACTAATCTTTGGAATATAAGAACAAGAAATCAGAACTCCCAGTAATTCTTGAGAATTCTCTAACGCATGTTATTCTAAAATAGTACAACATTGATCATATTCTTTATTCATTATCACACATATCTTTAAAGGGTTATTTACTAAATAAGAAATGTTAAGTTGGTAAGTAATATTGTTTGCAACTATCGAAGTACAAAAACTTTGATAGTTTGTGTGCTTTGGTACAAAGAACTGTAGTGGATAGAGAATATTCAAACACTGGCATAAACTGTGATCATTATTAGGCAGGATGTGCAAAACATAACATTCAGATCTCCTGGCAAGGTTAACAGCACTACACAGAACCACATATCAAAACTGTCAATGCAAGATCTTAGTTCGCTTTCAAACTTATTATTTCTTGGATTTCTAATTTCATAAGATTTGAATAAAGTATACTTTTCCTATAAATTTATTAATACTTAGCAGCAGACAGGGTCACCATCACAGGCATGTAACACCTAGAAGCAAGACTGATGGTTAGATCATGTTGATTCTTTTCATAGATATCATGTCCCAGTTTCTAGAAGTATCCACCTTAACCTTCTACTTTCTCTGTCAGTATTTTCTGTTCTAGTTTTTGACTCAAAGCCAGATTCCTTCAACCCAGTTACATATGTTGATTGGTATGCTATAATTCTTAAAGGAAGAGTTATGATACTTTTATTCATTTTCCCAATTTCTCAATTGATTTTTCTCAAGATTCAACATTTAGAAAAACAAATTTCCCCAAAAAATCCAGAAAGGAATTCCTACATGGAAATTCAAGAATGGACTTTACTGGAAGGACAAAACAACAAACAGCTCATAGAGGAATGGTGTCCATAGAGGGCGACTTGCCAGAAAGCTAATGAAAGCTGAAGCTGTAGGCCCCTGACTTGCTCCAACCCATTCTGAGGATCTGGGAAGGGACCCTACAATATGTGTACGTGGTCAAAATGTTCTGTACCAAAAATATGTATAACTACTATATATCAATACAAAATTTAAAAAAATTACACTACTTTGGCCGGGCACGGTGGCTCAAGCCTGTAATCCTCGGGTGGATCACGAGGTCAGGAGATCGAGACCATCCTGGCTAACGCGGTGAAACCCCGTCTCCACTAAAAAATACAAAAAACTAGCCGGGCGTGGTGGTGGGCGCCTGTAGTCCCAGCTGCTCGGGAGGCTGAGGCAGGAGAATGGCGTGAACCCGGGAGGCGGAGCTTGCAGTGAGCCGAGATCTGGCCACTGCACTCCAGCCTGGGCGACAGAGCGAGACTCTGTCTCAAAAAAAAAAAAAAAAAAATTACACTACTTCAAAAGTAAAAATTAAAGATGGCTCTCTAATTACACAACTTTCAACTCCACAATATCTGACTCCATTCCTGGATGCCATGGGGAGGCAGCTAGAACACCAACACCAAAAAGATTAGCTTTGTTAGATGGAGCCTGGTGAAATAGGTTAATATAATTCATGCTTCATAAACTCAGCTGCATACAAAAATGAGGAAGTGTAGAGTGTAAGGCAATAGGGACAGGTGGGGCCTGTGGTGACTGTCACAGGACATGCCCTTCTGAGGGAACCTGCCACCTACTCCACTCAAGCCAATTGATACCATATGACAATGAGGTCCCAGCTAAGTCAGATCATCCAATTATTCAAGAGAATCTAGAAATCTTAATTTGTATATGAATCTCCCAATTTCTGAATCTTAGCAACTAATTAAACATGTTTTAGATATTGTACTGGCCAAACAAAATGTGTCAGTGAAACATGGTATTCTACAAATTGGCTGCTGGCTCACAATCGTTAAATACCTGATCTCTTTGAGATCTCATGACCCCAAGAGTAAGCCCATTTACTCCAAATAGCTAGTCTGAGGCCCATCCTTCTCCACTCCAGAGCCCATCCTGAGGCTTTGCCCTTCCATAGGGGCATCTTCCATTTCCTGTCTATAACCCATCAAAGCCTGATTCCATCAGTGGTCCCTGACTTCCCCAAGATGATAGAAGAGATGCTACCTAACTAAAAAACTGGGTTCAAACAGGAGTGCTTTTTAGAAGGATTTACATCTTAAAAGAGAACACTGGTAGGCTGGGCACAGTGGCTCATGTCTGTAATCCCAGCACTTTGGGAGGAATTCGAGAGAGACCAGCCTAGCCAACATGGTGAAACCCCATCTCTACTAAAAATATAAAAAGTAGCCAGGGATAGTGGTGTGTGCCTGTAGTTCCAGCTACTTGGGTGGCTGAGGCAGGAGAATCACTTTAACCCAGGAGGCGGAGGTAATAGTGAACCGAGATCACACCACTGTACTCCAGCCTGGGAAAGAGACTGAGACTTCTTCTCAAATAATAATAATAATAACAACAATTTTTTTAAAAAAGAGAAAGTTTGTGAACCCAAAGCCACTTTTAAGTTGCCTGAGGGAATAAAATAAAATATATCGCACAACTTTCTGGGAGACATTTAGGAGAAGTCAAGAATCTTCTTGGATCTCCTAAATTCCATCAGCATCTAATAGACACTAAGGAGCAGGGATAGCTCTGCCTCATTCATCATTATTTTATCCATCAAGAAAATGGGGTTTAGTTTATGCCATGTGCTAGGCATAGAGATGGGTCACAGGGGCAAAGGACAGACAGGCCTGGTAAGAGCCTTGTCTTCAAGGTTAGCACAAACCTGTTAAAGAAGATAGATAAGTAAATGGGCTGTTATATTGCACTGCCTCAGAGTCCAAGACTGAGACTCTTCAGAGGGGGCTGTAGACCCATGTCCTGTCCTTTCTAGTTCCCTCTTCTTCCTTTCTGCCACTCTATAGGTCTTCCCTCACTCCAGGCCCTGCCTCCACCTATTCTTAACTCTCAGGTGTGATAGAGCTTCCTAACCCATGAATGGCTTCTCTGTACAACCTGGTTTCTACCAGGACAGTGAATTTAGCAACTGGGTACCACTGGCCCACTCTTGTTTCCAAATGCCTTTGGTTTTCTCACATGCAAACTGTGACCCATGCTGCTCCTCCAACCAGTAATGTATTTGGCTTGTTCCTTTGCCATTGCTCTTGTGCTGTTCTGCTTTACTGTTAAGTTAGTTGATTCTATTTCTCTTTTGGTATCAATCCGCAAGGTGCAGAGTCATGTCTTTTTAATCCGTGCATTCCCCAGAGTGTGTTTGTGGGTTTGTGGTTTTGGTGCTCAATAAATGTTGATGTAAGTGTAATATCCCACCTTTCAATCTGTTTGTAGAAATTCTAACTATCCTTTGAGGACTAAGTAAAGTGCTGTCTTTGTCAGGCAGCCTTCTCTGATCACCTCAGCCTCAAAGAATGGTCTCTTCTTGTTTGGAATATCTGGTTTTGGGTTTTAACTGCTGTCACTGCCCTCCTCACACAGGGCTTTGTACTATAAGCACTGTGTATGTTTGTCTCAGCTCTACTAGACTAATTTTTCTGAGGGTGGGTAGAGTTTCTTCAGATCTTGCCATGTTCCATAGTAAATAGCATGTGGCATTGCCCATAGTTGGATTTCAATGTGTATGTACTGAATTAGTGTGACCGAACAAATGAATGAACTGAGTAAATGAATAGGTCAAGCTTTGAGGAGGTAGTCAGTCCAGAACTGATTTCGCCCAACTACCCCCTTCCTTTATGCGTAGATGTCAGAGTTTGATACATAGTTTATATGGGTGTTTTTATGTCTCATAAGTGCCTATAAAAATAATGATTGTCATTCATTTGATTTCCCAGGTAACCAAGAACCACAAGTCCTTTTGTGTTAAATCCTTATTGAAGAATGTCTTTATGATAACAGGTAGAAGAAGTTCATTATGATGTCCAGATCATTATACAGTCTATACAATATTAACTCTTCAACAGCTATGAAGGTGCTTAAGACTCTTTACTTTTACTGAGTTGAAAACAGGTAGCTGTACTTTTTACATTATATCCGTAACATTTTTTTCTCTGTTCTCTTACATGTTGCTATTACTACTTCCAGTAGCCTTCTCCCATCCTCTCTCATCAATTTAGCTTACTTAATCAACAATTGTTTATTGATCATCTATTATGTGTCTTTAAATCTGCTATGGACCTGAAAAGCAGACATCTCAGTTTGTTCCAGTAGCACTGAAAAAATAAATTTGAGTGTGGAATCATGTATTAGTAAAACAACCACACTTCAGTGCATGGATTTTGGAAACTCTATTTTGGATTCAGAGTGAGGAAGTAGATATGTCACTCTCAGCTATATTCCAGAGAACAGAGTCAGTTGAATAATTAACTAGGGGATGAGTACCATATGACTGGACTGATGGTCTCTAAAACGGATTTGATAGCCAAAGAGATGAAAGGATTGACTCCATTCCTCAGTGAAACCAAGTTGCAATTCGGCATCCTGACTTCTCTCCTCTTGATTTTGCAGATAAGCATGTTATCTCCTCATGATAAATCACTGGAGAGGTTGTTAAAATAATGGAGGAAAACAAGGGAGAATGGTATTGAGGAAAGAATAAGAAAATCATAAAACCGTACTTTGCAAAGACTAATAGCATGATATAGTCGAGAAATTAACAGGGTTGTTTTTTATTGTTCTTCCTTTCCGGCAAGAAACAAACAAAAAAAAAGAGTGGCCAGTTACACAACATTTCTCATGAATATTTTTGTAGCCACAGAATAGACAATGTAATACTTTCAACAGTAATGGATTACAGATCTATTTAAAATAAAACAATAGCTCACAAATCAGTGTTTAGGGCAAGAAACAGCTGCATCATTAATTTCTACCTCAGATTCATGAGTGATTACACTTCGTATCTCTAAAAGTCCATAGACTAACTATTGGAAATGAAAATAATGTGCCATTGATTTGAGCAGCCTTTTAGAATACAGGAATAATGATCTGAGGGATTTTTAATTATCTAAACTCCACCAAGAGCCCTTGAGAGCTTTTCAAAAAAAAAAAGAACATGACCCAATATATAACAGGTGCCTGAGAAAATGTGATGTGCTTTGGACGAATTTAGATTCTATAACAAAGAGGCTATCATAACACAGAGAATTGAGTCCGTTGTGCCTCAGAGGAGACTGGGAAGAGAAACTTTCAAGAAAGGCAGATGAACTCCCCGCACAGGAATTTTTATACTGGAGTAAATAGTATGCAGCCATCTTGGTGGTTACAGTTTTATTATCTGCATATGCCTGAGGACTGTTGCAAGTCATAAACACATGCCAAATGACACCAGAGACAAGTGTGGGTATTGGCTGCCTTTTCACCTTGAATCCATTTGTGTGTTAAATAGCTGATGTGATGGGCTTTTTTTTCCCTTGCACCTATAAGCCAAAGTCATTGTCCTGTCAGTGTATAATGCTTTTATATTTTGGAGTGCTAGCCACGGGATTTTTCCACTGCATAATGGATTGGCAGCTGTATCCATAGTCGGACTTAATGTGTACAGGAGGAGAGAAAGAAAGGAAATTGGGTCCAAGACAAAGGAAAATGAAGAGGACATTTTCTATTTGGAATGCTGGGCCTGAACCCCTCTCAGTAAAGAGCTTCTTAGGCTGTCCTGGGCAAGCTATTTGGTTTCTCCTCCAATGATTTCAGAGTCCCAAGGCTCATCGAAATGGCAAATGTTTTTCAATGAACCTGTTACCCCTCAAATTTCTGAAGAGTTGAGCCCTGGAGGAAATTAATACGATGCACACCTACCCTTAGGCTCCACTTGCAGTGTTTCCTAAGCCCACTTTTGTCTGGTTTCTAATCCATCAGGTATTAATCTGATATTTCTGAAGTGCTTAGTGGTGTTTGTCTATGAAAGGGGCTGTGGAAAAGCAGGCTGATGGATTGGCTGTGCATTTGACAGGAATTCAAATCTGAAAAACAAGCCTACTTATCTGAAGGTGCCAAATAACCATCATATGTTTCCCTAAAATGAAAGCGATACATAAAAATCTTGTAAGATGGGGACACTAATTTCCATGTTTGCTACACCATTTTAGCACTCCCATAAACCTGTAGTAGCTTTAACAGAAATATGGCTGGATGAGGCATAATTTATTCTTCAGTATGCAAGCCTAATGAATAGAAACTTTAACACAGTCTTAAATAGTCCCTGCATCCAAACTTGGTTAAATATTTTTAAAACACATACAGTTTATGCTCTACCTTTAATATTTGGGAGGGATAATCTAGTATTTGGTTATGTTTTATAGGATCAGGACTAGTGTGAGAAGACAAACTGAAAATCTTAGAATGAAGGTTTCTGCCCAAATTATGGCCCAACCTCATGGATTTAAAGGAAAATCACCCAAATCAGCATTGCTCTTTATTTTGCCAAACATGATAATTTTACCAAAGCAGCCTCTTATTCTCTCTCTCCCATCCATGAACCTCCGATGATGGTCCCCACCTTGAGTCTTTGTTAAATCCATTCTATGAGTACTCCATGAGGACTAAGTCAAAGGTGAGAATTTTAAGTTCTTATTCATCTCAGAAATGAAACTGGTGAATTGAGCTAAAAAATGTCCTATATTAAGCTAAATTCTATGTAAGCAAAGCTTAAGCATATATGCTTATGTATATAGAAGAAAAGTATGTTTTATCCTACTGAATTTTTAAAATAAGCTATTCCTAATATGAAACTAATATGCCACATACCAAAATAAATAAATAAATAAAAGAACATTCAAATAAACGAAAGGACGAAATGGAAAGATAATCACATTTAACCTTTGGTGTCCATCTTTTGAGGTTTATACTTACATAACACAGCCGATCCTCAGTATTCTCTGGGGCTGGTTCCAGGGCGCCCACAGATTTTGTGGGTTCTGTATTCTGTTCCGTTTTTCAAATATGTTTGATCTGTAGTTAGTTATATCTGTGGACACAGAACCTGCAAGTATAGAGACTGTATATAATCAGAGATAGCTGATTTTTACATATCAGGCTTGAGTATAATGAAATATGCTTAAATATAATTAAAATACATATTTGTAGGTAATGGTGGTTGCACAGCAATGTGAGTGTACTCAATGCCACTGAACTGTACATTTAAAAATGGCTAAAATAATAGGTTGCATGTCTACTTTATCACAATTTTTAAAATACAAATTTTTAAAATAAAATGAGATGCTAAAGAACATGTTTCTTCGTTATTCCATTCTCATTTTAACCTGATATATTACAGGTACTGTATCTCTCCATATCAGCCAATACAATTCAAGAACATCATCTTCAATGGCTATAAAATATTCTGCTTTGTGGATATGTACTTTAGATTATTTAAATCAGGGATTCTCACTCTGGCTGCACATTATAGTCACTTGGACAGTTTATAAAATACAGATGATCAGGTCTTAACTCATGAAAGTCTTATTCAATTGGTCAAGGGAGGGACTTTTGGGCATCAGCATTTTTTTAAAACTTCCCAAGTGATTCTAATAGTCAATCAATGATGGCCAACACTGACTTTTTATCTTTTCTTATTAAGAAAAGATACCTGTCTAAGAAAAGATAATTAAAGAAAAGATTATTTTAATTGTCTTTTCTTAAACAGGTAAGCCATTTCCTGTTTTTTAGAATCATATGTAACTCTGAAAAGATTAAGTTTAAAAGGATTTCGTAGCATATACCCATAGTTACTTATCTTTTACTGAGTATGATGACCATATACTCTATCTTACAAACTAGGACACTTCTGAAAGCGAAAGGAGATATGATTGCTCATTATTCCAAGACAAGATCTATGCAAACCAGGCTTATCTGTGGCAAATTGGGTCGCAGATGATTGCACTAGTCAAAACATATAAACTTTTAATACGTTTGGTAGTTTTTACCTAAAGGCCATCCAAAATCAGCATACCAATTACATCCATAGTTTTTAAAAGAACCTGTACTCTGAAATCCACAAAATTTAAAAGTATATTTCTTTTTAAAAAATATTTATTGAAAAACTACTATATGCCAGCTTGTGCTAGATATGAGGAATAATTGTGAGGAGCAAGCAACACATAGTTTCCATTTCATAAATTTACCAGGAATTACAGACATTATAAAAGTGCATGATGCCATAGATATTATCATTTTCTTCAACCTTGATAAATTTATTAGGCAAAAATTGTACTTTCTTGTTTTCCTTTGTATTCATTTGGTCACACATAAAATTGAACATATTGTTTATTATATTTCTTCCTTCATGCATTATCCATTCATTTCTCTTCCCATTTTGCTATCATATGTTTATAGCTTTTTTCCAGTTTTTTATTTGATTTTGAAATTTGTTTATGATAGGTTGTGATAGAAGATTAAAACTATTTCTGACTTTGATACGATAACTCATCTTTAACTCATAATTAATAATTTGGTATAAAAAGAGGTAAGGATCTTATATTAATGATTTCAAGTAATTAAACAATTGCTCGTTAGCATTTATTGAAAAAAACAAATTATTTTTTGTTTTCCCCGACTAATTTGAAATGCCCTCTTTAGCATGCAAGAGAATCTCATATATATACAGATCTGTTTCAGGGATTTCTGTGCATTCCTCTGTGCTTTCTCTCTGTTCTTATAATATTATCTCACTAATTTAATTATTTTGTGTCATACTATGGTTTGATCATCTATGCAAGTCTTCCTACCAGATTATTCTTTTTTAAATATGTTATTGGTTACTTTTGCCTTTTCAATTTTTTTTTTCAGGTAAATTTTAGAGGCAGGTTGTTGAGTTCCCACAAAATTCCTATTGGAATTTAATTGTTATTTTATAAGATAGATAGATAGATAGATTAGTTTAAGGAGAATTAACTTTACAAGATTGATGTTCATCCAGGAACTGGATATGTCTCTCCACTTATTCAAATATTCTTCTATATGCTTTATTTTTCAGATTTTTCAGGTCTTTTCCCACAGGTCCCGCATATGTCTTGTTAGGTTTATTTCTAAATATTTCTTTGTTTGCTTTGTTTTGCATTTATGGGTATGTATGTGTATATGTCTGTGTAAAGGAAATTTTTTAAGCCCATTTATATTGTCTAAATGATAGTTTCATCCTACTGATTTTTTCCAGCTCTATCTGATAGCATACTACTATGCTATATAAGACAACAACATATACCAACAACTTGCATAAATATATCCCTCTAATTTGAGTTATTTTGCTCTATTTTAATTAAAAATATTGGATAGTAATGATCTGGCTTACTTTAGGCTCAATCCATAATAATTTGCACCATCCATTCTTTAATTCACCATATATCATTGAGACCCATCTATGGCTTCACACTGAGATAGGTATGGAGGTATGATGGTAACGAGTGGGACGAGAGTTATGAACAAGGTATGCACAGGGGATCTAATTTAGCTGCAGTCCCAGTTAGGCAAAGTTCCCCTGAGAAAAATGATACGTAAGCTGAGGCTTGAAGCGTGCACAGGATTTAACCAGGCAAAGAGGAGGAGAAAGAATATTTAGAACACAGACAACAGTAGGAAAGGACTCTGAGCCTGGGCAGAGTAGGCAGAAGAGTGACTCTGAATGCGGCTTGTGTGTTGGAGGGACCAATGCCACAGGGCATTTGGGACATGCTAAGGCTTTTGTATCTTATCTCTGGAGCAATGAAAAGCAATGAAGGGTTGTGTGAGTCCATTTTCATGATGATGAAGACATACTTGAGACTGGGCAATTTACAAAAGAAAGAGGTTTAATGGACTTACAGTTCCACATGCCTGGGGGAGCCTCACAATCATGGGGAAAGGCAAGGAGGAGCAAGTCATGTTTTACGTGGATGGCCGTGGGCAAAGAGAGAACTTGTGCAGGAAAACTCCGTTTCATTCACTATGATGAGAATTGCGCAGGAACGATCCATCCGCATAATTCAATCACCTCCTACCAGGTTCCTCCCATGACACGTGGAAATTGTGGGAATTACATTCAAGATGAGATTGGGGTGGGGACACAGCCAAGCCATATCAAGGGTCTAAATAAGGAAGTGACATAAACATGTCTCTAGTTTTGAAAGATAATCTGGATACCAGTGTGGTGAATGAACTCTAGAAAAGCAAGACAATTTGTGGGGTGAATAATAACCAGGTTTTTAGAGCAGTCTACCTAAACTAACCAGGTCTATCTGAAAGATGACATTATTAGACCAAGGAGGCTATAAGTGAAAATCAAGTTATGGAATAAGGAGGCATCTAGAAGACAAGAACAACCAGATTTGCACATGAATTTGACGTGGAATATGAGGGTAAGAGAGAAGTCAAGAATGACTTGCAGGGTTCTAGGCTTGAGCCTCAAGTTGCTCAGAAGTGCCATCCATGAACTAGGAAATACTAGAGGGTAGATTTGTGGAATAAGGGGAAATTCTAAGTTCCCATTTTGGAAGTTTGGAGGTTAAGGTGACTATGAGACATGTAAGTAAACACATAAAGTAAACCATTGGTATATGGAGATGGGACTCAGGAGAGAGGATTGAGTGGAAAATATAAATTTAGGAATCACTAGCACATAGATGGTGGTTGGGACTGTACAGCTGAATAAAATTGTTTAAGAGTAAAAATAAGCATTAAAAGGCCCAGATCCTAAGAAAGTCTGAAACGGTCAGGCTCAAGTTGGGTTAAATAAGAAAGAAATAGATGAAATAATGATTTTAAAATATTTAATGGTGTTTGAGAACATGAAAAGGGAAGAAGGTGAAGGCTTATATAATTTAATTTGGTGCTCTGTACCCACTAAAAAGTCTTAACTATTTTATTACATTTCTGATGTGTTTTACTGAAGAGAGCAATTTCTTTGCAATTTCTCAACATCCTGCTTTAATTTCCCTTGGTGGCAGACAATTTCCCAGCCTAAAATGGTGATAGACCCCCTTGCTGAATTAGATGTATAAGTTCCCCTGTAGAGCTGAGTTGATGCTCAGAGGCCCTTGAAACCAAATAGCCCTTCTTCCTTTGAAACAGGCTTTGATCTCTCAGACTCATGTCCTCCCAGGGGAAGGTGGGGATGGGTATGCTTCTACAGAGTCACCACCGGTGGCAGAATTTAGGAACACACCTGTATCAGTCACCTGGTGCCAGACAGGCGTTTCATTTTAAAGAGACAAGGCACATCATTGAAGTTTAGGAATAAATGTCATTAGCTGGAAATTCTTGTTTCGTGCAATTTGTTAGATTGATACAAGATAATGATGCTTTGGGATAGTTTGCAAAAGGATTGGTGGGAAGTAAAATGAGGTTAAACTCAAATTAACAGAGGAAAATAAAATCAAGTGATGGGATTGTGAATAACTAGGAGACACTTCAGTTTGGAGCCAGCAAGTTTCATAAACATGCCATTAGGTAATTTACTTGACACACAGATTTGCCAAGAGAAGATAGTGTTTTGTGGTAAAATCCCACCCATCACAGAGTGGGTCTGAATTCTGGCCTGACCGTTTACTGGACATATGATCTTGGACAAATTGCTTTAAAAATCTGAATTCGGTCAAGTTTTAACTTCTTCAACTGGTAAGGAGAGCTAGATCACCTCACTGGCAGGGAGTCTGTGATGATCATTTAGATCTCAAGTGCCTACTAAATCCCCTCCATTTCCTTCCCCACGTGAAGGCTTAGCTGACCCTGCAATTTTGGGTTTAGATCTAGCTGATGCTCTATGATCTCTCTTTCTCATAGAGCACACCTTCACAATTTCCAAAATCACAATCCTAGACACATGACAGTTTCTATGAGTGAAAAAAATATGTGGCATTGCAGATATAATTTTAAATCCCAGAGAAAAGCTAGATAGTTCAGCTTGAATAAAAGGTTAATAGCAATCTCTGAGAGTCCCCCAGCTGACAGGAGATGCACAGGCAGTTCCAGTAGTTTGCTCTCTTACAAAGATGCCACCACTCCACCTTCATTAAAATAGATCATTTTCATTTCATTTCTGGTAGTGGTAATATTTGTCTGAGCATTCAACATTCTTGTTCAGCCCACCACTGTTTATTAGTTAAGACAGAGAATCAAGTTGCTATAACAGAGACCCAAAATGCAGGGACATAAACAATACAGAAGTTGATTTCTGCCTTATAAAACTGTTTTAAAAATTAGTATTCCAGAACTGGTATGGAAGTTCCAGAGTTTTGGACACAGACTTTCTCTGTGTCACTCTCACATCCTTGGAGTGTTGCCCTTATCTGCACAGTACCAGATGGTATTAAGCAGTCATAATGTGTATGTTGAACTTGACCTCACTTGTAATACGCTGCAACTGCCAAATACCAGGGGATCTTTGTCCCTAGGCTCATTCTTGTGACTTCCTCCAACATATGCATTTTTATCTTGTTTTCCAAACAGTTTGAATTCTTTTGTTTTTAATCTTTTTTATTATTTTAAAAACTTTTGTGGGTACATAGCAGGTGTATATATTTCTGTGGTGCGGGAGATGTTTTGATACAAGCATGCAATGTGAAATAAGCACATGATGGAGAATAGGGTATCTATCTCCTCTAGCAAACAGTTTTGAGTTCTTTCATGTCTTTGGGTCTTTGCTTCAAATAAATATGATTTCTTTTCCAGCCAGGTAAATTCCTACTTATCATTAAACCTTTTGTTCAAAATCATCTCCTCTGTGAAGTCATCACAAACTCCCTCCTAGTAGATTACTCATCCTTCTATGCTCCTGTAGCACTCTCTGTATTAAAAAACTTTTAGTGTTTAATGTACCATGTGCTAATTATTCATTTACCTATAATATCCACATGTGCTGTGTTTTGGTTGCACACATCCATGTGCACGTGTGTGGGGGTACACATGCATGCAACATGTGTGTGGGTCCTACATGTGCATGTGGGGGGGTGCACACACCCACACACATTCCTATCAAAGAGGGGGCTTCTGGACCTCATTCTGATCACCTGTTCACTCTTACATGCCCCCTAGTGCTTTCCACGTAGTGGCACGCAGCAATGGTGGGGGAATTTATCCTACAAACAAATGAAAACCATTCCATAGAAAAAAACTCATTTTATACCACTGGCCCTCAATTTTCCCTTCTTATTTATAGTTCTTCTATAAAACCTAGTGAGTAACTTAAGTGTTTTCTAAAGTCTTATGATTTGTGCAAAATTGGGCCAAGATTATTATTTCAATGGAAGAGAGACTGCAAGTCCTAGGAACAAAGTCTACTCAAGAAGCAGGAGTAAAGGTCATGGCTTCCAAAGACAGCACCTTTGTTAGAAGTTCACCTTTTCTGCAGATAGAACCAGATCCTCTGTTCCATTTTGTAAATGCTGTCTCCAAACACTAGCACATCTGTTTCATTACAGAGAAGCAAAGTAAAGAAAATGAAATTATTAGTTTACAATCTAATTTGAAAACAAGAATATTATCACAAACACATACATAAAATAAGAAAATAAAAGAAAAAACTCTCACCAAATAATATATGATGCAACTTTTAAATTTCCTCAACTTGCGATGTCCCCAAAGGGGTGTCCTGGAATACTTTTGTTGTCAGGAAATGATTTGTGCACTCAAGTTGTAAGAATTAAAAAAAATCTACATGACACATTTTTCTAGAAATTCAAGACTAACTGAACAAGGGCTTGCCCATCAACGAAGTAGTTTTCACATTGGAAAAAGTGCTTAAAATAACCCAGGAAACTTTCTTCACTGTATTCACTATCTTTAGGATGTAACATTTACCAAAGTTTTCTCAATGAAGAAGCTGTGTTATTACCTAAGTACAATTTATAACAATCTGTCATCTGGGGAGGAAAAATGGCGACTAGGTAAGAACCGGAGAGGGTTGGAGGTAAGCCTTAGGGGAAATCTCGTGCGCGCCTTTCTTTATTTTCCATTTCTCCTTTCGTTGTTGGCGAATATCAATGAAGTGTGAGCAGCCTCAACCGCAGAAGTACCAACTGGGAACCACCCTGACCGAGCCTGCTCCCTTTGAGCACCGCGAGATCAAGGAATTCATTTGTTGTTTACTCATTTGAGATTCACCACCTTCACAAGTTGTAAAAAAAAAAAAAAAAAAAAAAAAAAGAGAGAGAGAGAGAGAGAGAGAAGCAGCGCCCACTCACAGTAGGGAACTCCGAGGTTTTACCTGGCTTTAATTTATGCAGCATTTTCCAATTGTGCCATTCCGGCAGGTGTGACCGCTCTTTAGCGGAGCCTCAGTGCTATTTTACCTGCTTGAGTCTGTCAAAAACCCATTTGTATGCGCCCGGTTAATGTGCTAGAAATAAAAGCCCCAACCTGTCAAGTAAACTCTCTGCACCTGTACGAAGCAGTTAAATTGTTCCATCTGCCATTAGCCCGGGAGATCAAAGGCCCTCCCCGGGAGGGGTGCCCGAGGTCCAAAGCAAAGGATGGAGCTCCCTGTCTTGGAGTTTAAGAAGACGGGGACGACGAGGAGAGAGTAGAGAGAGGGGTTAACAACCCGAAGAAAAGAATCCCGGAGCCCCGGCCTGGCTCGGCTACCTGAAGGCGCTTTTGTTTGACTCAGGCGCGCCAGGAGCACATTCTTTCACATTAGGAACCGCAGGGGAAGACATTCATTCACTCCTTTTTTTTGGTGACGTAGCTGGGGCATTCATGTGTTTTTAACCTTGAATAATTTTTGCCTCTAAGCTCCAAACAAGTTTTATCCTGTCCACAGGTCAGTTTTGTTACAGAGGCCAATTAGCAGTGCTACCTTCGCCTGCGGCAAAAAGCCAAGTAATGGCCGGGCAAGCCCTACGGAGGGGTGATGAATAACTCCAGAGAGCTGTAATTTGAAAGGGGGGCCTTTGAAGCATTTACCTTACATGGGACGCCATTGTCCCTGCAGGGTGTTTGATCTTAAAATAATTTACTTAATGATCTCACCATGGGAGCAATTGGCAGAGCAAGATTAGGCTGTAAGGCCTAATGGACATGGGAAAAGTTAAAATTGCTCAGAGAAAGGTATGTACGGCGCAGAGATTCGTCGGTGTTGTGTGTTCATTACTAACAGGGGGTGAAAAGCCCGGCTGACTGCCATCGCTCTGCAAAGCTCATCAGAGAAAACCAGCAGATGTGGGCCTCTCCTGGGATGTGGGCTTAGCGCGTTCCCTCTTTCTTGCATATCTGCATTTGTGGGAATTAGTGATCTTATTTTGTTTTTTTCAACCCATGTTTCCCCCCCCGCCCCCCTCCATTTTTTGCAACTGTGGAGCCGCTGTCCTGGGAGCACACACAGGAGCAGAGGGGCATCCCCAGGGCAGGTTTCTGAGCAGGAGTTAGAGGTGAATGAAAATGTGAAAGTAAGCCATGTTTTGTCCCCTTTGAGTTGGCAAACATGACGTCAAGTAGACACAGCAATTATTTGACATTGTTATCCTGGGACTAAATATGGTTTTCTCCTTTAGAAAACAAAAATTTAAATGTAAGCCCCAATTTAACATATTTATAACTCATATCTACTTGTGTTTTCTTACCTACACATCAATTATGCTTATGTGATAATTGCAAGAACTATCTCAGCGTTGCATCTAGAAGCATAATATTTCAGGTTTAAATATCTTTGTAATTTTGCTCTTTCAGCCGTTCGGCATTTGCTTACTGCCACAGCCTCTTGTTGCAAAAATTACTTTTCCCAATTTATAGAATTGGTAATAGACAGTTTAAGTGAGTATCCAACAGGAAAAAACGCAACCTAAGAGTCTGTATTGCTGTTTATGTATTTGATGCTACAACTAAGAAAGTGTGAAGTGATAGAACATGAATAATGAATAAGTGAGCAAATTTCTTCTCTAATGCAAATTCCACATAAGTGAATCTCAGCAGCCTACCCATGTTGCCCAATATCTTGATATGTGTTCGTCCCTGAAAGAAAAAATACAACCCAGGAAATGTATCTAAATATATCATCAGGAAAGTCTGAATACATGTTACTTGTGTAAAATAGAAATACTTTGAGCTCAGAGTACAGAAGTCTGATTTCCCAGATCTATAACTTTTGCCTGTGTCTGCTAGGACAGAGCAATGAAATATTTTTCATTCACTGCAAATCAAGTAGTTGTGAGCATCAGTACCAATATGCATGTGTGAATGGAGGTAGCACAAGTGTTCCCCGCAAGTTTGAGGCTTTTTTGAAATTTAGCCTGTGGAATCTATTGCTGGTTTATCTATTGAGATTTACCTGAAAATCTCTACCTACCAAAATAGAGTAGACCTCTCTTAAACTTGACTTTTTATCTCTTATCTATAGTGGGAAATTAGCAATTTATTATGCTTTAAAAATTTCTGCTCTGACACATGGAATTAACTGAGGCTATATATGCTTTGTTTATATATTCTACTTGTTAACGTACTTGCTATGTGTCTTTACCTTTTTCAACTGGCTAAAAGATGCCCTTTGTAAAATGACATAGCAAGCACACATGGTTAATGTGGGGATTAAGGTGACATCATGTATGTGGACTGACACAGAACAGATACTCAAAGTTCTCTCCCACTCTGTGCTCTGGACACAACTTTCAATCTCCATAGCCCTCCATGATTAGCTTTTTTTTGCTCCATTTACACTTGTGATCCAGTAGTTGTTATAAGGGAAGCTGTTTTCAGTGGGTAAAATGGAAGAAGATTGTTACAAACATCTAAACTTTCTGGGAGAAGTGAGGTAAGTCCGGGCCATCCCAAGGCTGTGAGCACTAATGTAAGGGCCCCAGCTTCCTGGTTACTGGGTGGCTGGTGAGAATTCCTTTCCTCCATCTTCCCTTTTTTTCTCTTTTCATTTTTCCCAATGCTACCGTTTTTAAAAATAATCTTCATGTAATTTCAGTTGTTTGTTGTCATAAGTGATATGATTTGATATCAAGATAAGATAATTTAGAAGCCAAGAAGGGAATTATCCTCATCAAAAGACAAATTAATGCTGATGAGAAAAGAATAAAAAAGGATAACTGGCAGGAAAAGAAATATGAGTTTTAATGTGAAAGTCAGCATTGCATAGTAAGAGGAATTATGCCTTAGGGAAGCCTCTTTTTCTCTCTGCCTCTTCTTTCTGCTTTGCTCAGTTCTCCCTCTTTCTGATCTCTCTCCCTGTCTTCCCCGTGTCTTTCCGGCTCTCTTTCCTCATTTATCTGTATATCTCTCCATTTCCCTCTCCTCCTTCCTGTCACCCTGCCATATTTCCATTTGCTTCCCTCCCTCCCCTGTCTCTCGCTCCTCTTCTGAGTGTGTCTCCATCTCAGTCTCTGTCTCTCCCATGGTGTGTGTTTTTCCATGTCTGCTGGCTCTTTGTGTCTCTCTCTCTCTCTCTGAAAATCCAGGATGTAAATTACAAGATCAAAGCAGAGTATGTGAATAATTGCCTTTTTGGGGGGATCATCAATCTGTAATAATTTGCTTTTCCAAGTAAAAGCTGTGAATTGGCAGGTTCACCCGCAGTATCTCCCAATCTGCTAGGGACCTTAGATGTCAAGGAGCACTTGACCATCACACCCAGCAAATGCTGAGCCATCTCCTGCGCTTGCACGTAGCAAGAAGGCCATTGCTCTGCAGAGTTTTAGCATTCATGCTGAAGGATGAGTCAGAAGGAGAGGGGTGAAAAAGAACAAGGTCGAGGTCAAGCCACTCGCTCTCCTTCTCCCGCCCAGCTCTCCTCCTGCCTTGCACTGATTGCTGTACTGTGTGTCAGAGGTATTCCCACTGGCCTAGAACCATCATCTCATCCAGAAGACACATAAATTCCACCCAGGTAGTTCTAAAATCACCCAGCTGATCATTCAATTTATATACAGTATCAAGTGTTCATTTCATAGCTGCTATTTCAGTCCTACTGACCTACGGGTCCTTGACATGTGCTTTGCCGGAGCCCTCCAGAGATGTAAGAGTAACTTTTTAGCACTTGCAGAAAAAGCAATTGAAGTTCATTTCTCGCAGATTACCAGGCCCCATCAGAAATGAAGGTGTTGTAAAGCAGGCATCGGGCAATTTTCAAATGTCCATTGCTGTCAGTGGAAAGAGCCTGCCATGGTGACCAGTGGATCAGACCAGGTGCATTAGATTTATTCCTATTCCTCAGTACGCTGTGCTCCCTTGCATGAGGGTCCGTAGAAGCACATGGATGTCACCAGAAGATTAAGACATCTAGCTGTATCTCTACTATATTTTCATTTATTTTTTCATTTTTCATCTTAGATTTCTCCCTTGATTTTTGCATAATCCAGGCGTGGCTGTGCTGACTTCAGAGAGGAATTGTTAGTGACTTAGCAACAGCTGCACACACAGTTTCCAGAGGGAATGAAGGTGAGCAGCACCTGTGCTGTCTGTGCTAAGAGCTTCACTTTCTTGGTCTACATTGTAGTCTAGGAGAGGAGACCTGCTAGGTAAAATGGAACAACTGCATTTCTTAGGGCCCTGCTTTCAGATCACCTCAGACCGTAGTCCCTTCCAAGCTGTGCCCATTTCTCTTTTCCTATCCCTCAAAGGATATCCCCTAGAACCTGTTTTCTAATTCCCCACCTCTGCTCTGTGCTTTATCCCTCCCATTTAATTCTCCTCACACCAACTCTGAGTCAAGTTCATATGAGATGAATTTCTGCTTCAGAACTGGAAAGATGCCCAAGTTCAGTTCTAAGACGGGTAGCGTGATAATTGTTGAAGTGCTATGACCAATCTTTAGAAATGCTTTGCCCAAGATGGTAGGAACTTCTGGGGCAGTCATTTTGCCCAGAAGTCTAGGACAAGGAGCTCCACAGACTCAAAGATTGCTATAGATCTGAGGAAACAAAAATGAGCTTTCTCGTGATGTGTTTTTATTTCTAGCGCTTTTTAAATGTTAGAAATCAAAATCCCAATTCTTAAAGATCACTGGAAAATTTGAGTTTTTAAAATATATTTTCTTTTATTATTTTTGGGACAAGATCTTGCTCTGTCACCCAGGCTGGAGTCCAGTAGCACGATTATAGCTCACTACAGCCTCAAACTGCTGGGCTCAAGTGATTTCCCACCTCCAGCCTCCCAAATAGCTGAGACTATTGGCACACGCCACTACACTGGCTAACTTTTTAAATTTTTTGTAGAGTCAGAGTCTTGCTATGTTGTCCAAGATGGTCTCAAATGCCTGACCTCAAGGGATCCTCTTGCCTCAGCCTCCCCAAGTCCTGGGATTTCAGGTATAAACCATCATGCCCGGCCTAATTTTTTTTTTTTTTCTTAAACAAAATGACTGCCAAGGACAACGTTAAAATTTCCATATTCCAAAATTCTTACCTGGACCCTTCCAATCACATTCACATTACCTTTGAGTAGTCTTAACACTTTTCGTTCAGCTGTTATTTCTCTCACACTTCTCAAGGACAAACATCAGTAGCAATTTAACCTTAAAATGGTGACAGGAGTGGCCTCTTATTTGTCCAAAGTAGATGTTTTTTAGTAGATATTTTTTGTAGATGTAGTGTGGAAAGTGGACTACTTATAAGACTCTTAGAAAAGTATATACCAATGAGATTCCTGCTGTTAGCACAATAATTCCTAACAAACCAGATTTGGTGTTACAGGAAGAAGGGAACTAATATTAAAATTTGATTGCCTCCAGAGCAGTGAGTATGTGGAAGATCGGGGATTTGAAAGCCTGTTCCTTCTGATGGGCACCAGGTGGTTGTTGTAATGCTTTCACTCTCCCCAGTGTAAAACATTCATTAGCAGCGGTAATGATAATAATTCTTACTGTAGTGCACTGCTCAGAGCACCCACCTCTCTCAAGACCCACACTCAATCCTCTGGCTGCTGATGCTTCTTGGCCAAAATCCTCTCTAGGAATTTTTGTCCCCTGCTTAAGGGATGACTTCTCTCAACATTAGCCCCCTCCTTGGGAGCAGCCTACCTCCAGAATTTGGTTGATTTCGGAGTATAAAAACTGCTGTACACTCAACTTGGAGATGGTTCTTTTTATAACGACAGGGAAGTGTGGATTCTGTTTCTTTCTCTCTCATTCGTCCACCCAGGGGCATAAGCGAGGGTGAGGGAGGGACAAGTATCTAGAGAGATGAGGGCAGGATGAGGAGGGGAAATGGTGCGGTGGAAGGCAGGATTCCAGTTCTGATTTGAATTTTGGATGGAGGTGACATTGATTATTTGGGAAGCTGATGGGGAAAGGGTTAGCTTGGCCCTATCCATGAAGGGTAGGGGCTTAGGGTTAGTTTCCTCAACATCATATCCCCTACTGCTGTCCCCAGACACATGTGCCCTCCTTCACCTCCCAACAAGAGGTTCGAGCCCCTTGCCTCAGTGTGGGCCTCCTGAAGGGAAGGGTACTCAGCTCTAGAGCTCCCTGTGGGGCTGGCTGAGGTCTGTCTTGTTACTTATGTTGCAGTTCAACTCCTCCCTCTCAGCAATCCTGTCTTTGTTATGTCTCTAGAGGTATTGATCCCCAGAGACTTCCCCGTAAACTTCCTGCGTGTAAACTTCCATCTCAAAGTCTTTCCCACAACCTGCCCGGAGATGCTTATATTCGTAAACTATGTCAGTTTAAAAATGTCACTATGTGTTACTGCTTATAGCGCATACAACAAACTGAGGTTCAGGAAAGTGTAGTGGCCCTTTCAGGGTCACACATCAAAGAAGTGCCGGACCTAAGACAGAATCTAAGCTCTCCGCCTCCTGGTCCAAGGCTCTTATAAGTGCGACAAATGGAAAATATAAAGGTGTCTCTATAGAACTCTTCCTAAAAATGTTTCCTGGAGACGATTCCTCTTTATGGTTTCACTGTCACCGTTTATTTCTATTTCCTCAGTTGTTTACCTTTTCCCCTCCTCAAAACTTTGTTTCTCCAGTACCAGCCCCTCTCCTTTTGCAAAGCCTTCATTATGACAGTGAGGGAAGAAACAAATACACAGGCTCGCAGAGACTTCAGTACTTCGGCACTGGAGACCTCCTTGCCCTCAGTTTTGTTTCTCTGTAGAACAGCCCACAAGGAAGTGGTGACAGAGAGGTGCTTCCCTGACTGCCTATCTTAGACACCTACTTCTTATGCTCACACATCTGTTTTTAAAGCAGAATTTCATCAGAGCTGGTGTTCCAATCTTCTTCTTTGCAGAAGGCAAGTTTTTCCTCAATCAAATAACCCTATAAGCATACAGGCCATTGGAACACTCAACAGTTTCAATTAACTGTTGGAAACATCTTGGGCCCATCTACCTAATTCACAATACCCTCTAGTATCCTCTGGGATCCTGAGTTCCTGGGTTTAGGAAGCTGAAAATGTTCTTCACTCTCCTCATCGAAAATCTTGTGGGGATCTATTCATTGGCTTCATGTTCTGGAGCTTCCAAGGTCCTGGGGGATTTCCACCTCACCCTGTAAATCCTCTCTGACTGGCAAGCAGCTCATACCAATTAGCTTTCTTTTATAGCCCCAGGACAGGTGTTTGGGGGAACCCAAGGTTCTTAGGTACTGTGTTTTGGTTTTGATCCTTGATTTTGCTTTTTTCTGGTGCCTTTAAAAAAACAAAACAATATTTTGGGACACAGTTAAGTCTGTTCTGACTCATTCATTTTGGGATGATTTCACCCAATGTATCACCTCCTGCAAAAGTTGTGTCCCCAGAATGTGCACTCAGATTGAAAAAGTGAGAAGAGCAGGTCAACTTAGTGGCCCTATGGCCCCTGTATCCCTCACTTTCATCGCTAAATACTGGCACTCACATGCTAGTCCTTTGTTTACTCCTGGGTCCCTGTATAGCATTATGATCTTATAAAAAGTTCTACTCTGACTGAGTGGACAGTATATATGTGTGTTTTAGTTAAATCTCATGTATCCTGAGCATGACTTTTTGTTTTCATTCAACATATGTTTATTTATCCAGGTAAAACCTATGTTAGGAACAAAGTTAAGTAACTGGCACAGACTGTTATTGTACAATACATGGAAACTACAGTATCCTGTACACTAATGAAAGAGAGGCGGAACAAACTTTGGAGAACTTATGACAACTGCAATATTTGGTAGTAGAGGGACATATATCTACCAGAGAAGAGTCTATTACCTCTCCATCTGTCTAGAAATAGACTTAGAGAAGTTAACAAGGTCAAGTTGACTTTATTTTATTTTTGACACGGGGTCTCACCCTGTTGCCTAGGGTGGAATGCAGTGGTACAGTCACGGCTCACTGCAGCTTCAACCTCCCCAGGTTCAGGTGATCCTCCCACCTCAGACTCCCAAGTAGCTGGAACTACAGGCACATGCGACCATGCCTGGCTGATTTTTATTGTTGTTATTATTTATTTGTAGAGATGGGGTTTCACCATGTTGCCTAGGCTGGTCTCAAACTCCTGATTGCTCCTCCTCAAGCAATCTGCTTGCCTCAGCCTTCCAAAGTGCTGGTATTATAGGTGTGAGCCACAGTGGCCAGCTAAACTTGACTTTAAATTAACTTTAATTTAAAGTTAATTAAATTTAAAAAGGGGCTTAGGGGCCGGGCACGGTAGCTCATGCCTGAAATCCTAGCACTTTGGGAGGCCAAGGTGGGCAGATCATGAGGTCAAGAGTTCAAGACCAGCCTGGCCAACATGGTAAACTCCCGTCTCTACTAAGAATACAAAAATAGCTGAGCATGGTGGCAGATGCCTGTAATCCCAGATACTTGGGAGGCTGAGGCAAGAGAATTGCTTAAATCCAGGAGGCAGAGGTTGCAGTGATCTGAGATTGCACCACTGCACTCCAGCCTGGGCGACAGAGCAAGACTCCATCTCCAAAACAAAAAAGAAAAAATTTTTTTTTATGCATCACAACAACCCCAAAGAATCTAGGTATCTTCCTCTCAGATTATCTCCTACCCTGAGAGGTAGGGGTTAAAAGTGTAAACTGAGGAGCCAAGTTTTCTGGGTTCTGATCTCCCCTCTGCCAATCACTGGCTGTGTAACCTTGGGCAAGTTATTTAAACACTCTGCTCCTCAGTCTCTTCATCTGCAAAATGGAGGTCCTAGTAATAGGCTTATTGTTAAAATTAAACAAGGGAGTTAATACTGAAGTCCTTACAACAGAACTTGTAAGACCTATTCAATGTGCTTATGTATTGGCTATTATTTTCTTAATATTTTTATTATCTCTCCTCAGGCAATTACAGGAGATTTTTAAACAACTGTCCTTTGTGTTGCCTGACTATGTTTGTGGCAGCAAGTGAAAAGAGATCTTCTTTTTTTGACATTTAAATATCATCTATGTCACAAGCAAACCTTTCTGTATATTAAGGACAGAAATCGGAAGGTAAGTGTTTTTAAACTTGGAATGAGGTTTTTGTTTTTGTTTTAACAATTTCCAATGTACTTAAGAGTTTTAACACGGCTAATATTAGTTGGAACTGAGTGTCTGAGAAGGAGGTTAGTGTTCTGCATAAACCCTGCTTTTAAAAAGCTCACACGAAGGGTCAAAGACCAGGAAATGCTCTCACTATAATTCTCATTTTCAGCTGAATTGGACATGGCAACAAGAATGCAGGCCTGAATCACATTATGTTCCAGGAACCTTTAACTTTGCATCATAATGACCTGCGGCCTAACAGAAGCAAATTGCGAGTGGTTTCAAAAGGATAAACTCTAATTTATATTAAGCTAGTATTATAACTTAAGCAGCTCGTTTTGAAAGCAAAACTAAAAACCTCATCATTCATGCGATGGCTCCTAAATGCATCCTTTTACATTTTACCTGTAAAATGCTCTGTGTTTGCTGACAGGTTAAATGTATACTATACACAGAGAGCCAACATTTTTCTTTGTAACACCGCAGCAATCTTACTTTTAGCAGCATTCTTATTATTTTAAGCTGTCTCCATTGTCTTCTAAACACCGTAATTAGAAGCTGAAAAGCTTACAGCAACCAAACCCAATAAGGTCTCATTATGAACAAAATATTCTACCGTGGCTCAACAAGTGACCCAATGTATTCCAACAAGATGAAGCCTTCAGCCTTCCTGCCCAATTACGGCTTCAGGTATGTACGTTTCCCTTTCAGTATTATTTAGCAACCCATTCAAGTTTGAGTTTCTTGGTCATAATTCTTTACTCACTGGTCTCTTTCATTCTGTGCTGCTTTCATTTTCCTAGAGAGAAGAGTGGAAAAGAAAACCCGTCTGCTGGAAAGGGTTCAGAGTCTCTCTGATGGGTGGAGTGGTGTTTTGTAAATGAGTTGAATGAGAGAATCAGTGAGAAGAAAGCTAGCATAATTACACAGATTGACTAAAGAAAAAAAGGGAGGGGATGATCTTAGGACCAAAGAAATTCTTTTCCCCATCAGATCACTGACTTTTCCATTTGGATGCTTAGTGTCTTTTTCCCTTTGACTCATCTTCTTGAAGTCTGTGCAAATGTAAAGTCCTAAGAGAGGCAGGATATTAGGCTGGTGCAAAAGTAATTGCAGTTTTTGCAATTACTTTTAATGCCAAAACCGCAATTACTTTTGCACCAACCTAATACGTTAAGGATTATCAATCATTTACACCTGAGTATAAATGAACACTTTTACCCTCTTATAGCAAAAGAAAGCAGATGGCTAGAGGAGAAAACTAAAAATAAATACATAATAATAATAATAATTAGAAAATCTCTCCTGTTTTCATGTTTTACCTGGGATTGTTGTGAATGTTAGCACCTTGCTTCACCACATTGTCGTGTCTTTTTATGTTGACTTTAAACTTGGAAGTACTAGGTAAGGGAGAAATGAAGTGTGTTTTGATATCCTATAGCTATTTCAGAAAATACTTTCCCAAAACCAAGCAGACACAAAGCTGCTTGGTTATGAGGTATTCTCATTTAAATCAGGCATATGAAATGTGGAAATAAATCTTGGATTTTTTTCTTTATTTTATATTCTGCTAGTGAAACACCGATGAAAAATGAGCATGTCACGATTGCTTTTAATAAATCTACTTACCTGTCATATGTTTTCAAAGTTTCCTTACTCTTTGCTAATTATCAAGCTGTATTTCTCTTATTTCTCCAAGCTTTAGGACACAATGAAGCGTATCAATCAGCATAAATTTCAGGGAAGCTGCTTATCTCTTAAATACCATCTCAACTATTGTTAGACGCTGAGTCTCCCAAGCCATGACAATCCTACTTTGCAACATTCCCTTTCCTTTCCTCACTTTTCGACTGAGTCTAGATTCAGATTATCTTTTTCTTTTTCTCGTCTTTGCCACCCAGTCTCCCAAAACACACGCACACACACCGAGTGCAGGCTGAACTTGCTTATGAAACTTGGGGATTGGTACTCATCAAATCAAAGAGAAAATGACTTTCAGAGCTGCTTTCCCCCCTGTGGCCGAGTGGTTCAAAATTCCAACTGAGAAGTGTCCCCCGTGTCAATTAAGTCAGGAAATGGGAAAAATAACCCATTGACTTTAAAACCTCTGAACAGAGCCTGGAATCTACCTCCATAGCAGACTGCCCCAGAGTTCTGTAAGTGCTTTAAACCAAAGAGTCTCTGACCTGGGGATCCTATTCTCTCAAGAAAGGAGCGCTTATCCTGAAATAATCTAATTACTTAATCCTACATTCTCTCGCCAAAGACAGGCATGATATCCCTCTAACCTGGCACAGGGTCAGGGAAAGAATGCCTCTGCCATCCTGTCTTTCCATGCCCACTTCTACTGCACAGAGTTCCTGAGGCAGAGATCAGCATAAGGACCTCGAGGGCTGCAGGGCACCAGCCAGTCTAGCTGACCCCGAGGGCACTGTCTTCCACTGGCTCACCGGGACAGATGGAAGGAGAGCCTTCATCCTTGTCCGTAGACAGTAATGCTTAAGCTGGTGCTATGTCCAAGGCTGTGCCCAGGACCTAACAGAGCAGTAAAGGTGTAACTTGAAGAACACAGTTTTGTCTGACCGTAGGAAGGGATTGACTAGTGGCTGAATAGACAGGATGTGGCCCCTCAAAATAATGTATGTTAAAACCTAATCCCCAGTAGGATAGTATTTAGGAGAGGGGCCTTCAGGAGAGGGTTGGCTCTTGAAAGATATTAGTACCCTTATAAAAGAAAAACCAGAGCTCCCTTGCCCCTTCTACCATGCAGGGCTACAGCAACAAGACGGCTGTGAATCAGGAAGCAGGCCCTCACCTCATACCAAATCCGCCAGGGTCTTGATCTTGGACTTCCCTCCTTCAGAACTGGAGAATTCTTGTTGTTTATAAGACACTTAGTTTACAGTGTTCTCTTATAGCAGCACAATTTGATGAAGACAGTGGCCAAAAGGACATGAGACTTGGCAATCCCCTGGCTGGGGTGACCCAGGGAGCTGGACTGAGCTTGAGACCTGGGAACAACTGCAGAAACTACAGTTGTGTCAAAGGTCAAAGTCTAAGAAGATGTCTGATAGTTTATGATTGCCAACTCCCTCTCCCTTCCTCTTTCCATCTCTCTTACAAATCACATCTAGTCGTTCACCAAGCCCAGTCGATTTTCCTCCAAGATTTCTCAAATCTATCCTGTTTCCACCCAGCCATCACACTGCTATTGTTTTAAGATCATCATTTATTGCTTCTAACTTGGCCTTTCTGTCACAAGTCCTAACACAAATCAGATCATGATACCCCTCTGCATTTGTGTCTCCATGATAAAATCCACCTTTTCAACATCATTTGAATTTCAGTACAGCCTACCTTTTTAGTCTCAGGCTCATCAATCTCACATCTGCAGGCCTTACTCAACTAGTTTCTAGAGCATGTTCTCTTAGGCTGCCTTGTCTTTGCACCTGCTGATCCTTTCTCTGGAAGACATTTCCCTCTCTGCCTCCAGCCCCCCAGTCACTTCTCTTTCCCGGATTGTGAGGGAAGAGTGAGTGAGTGAATGATCAAGTGAGAGACAGTAAAGAGCTGTGTCAAGAAAAACTAGTTGATTTTACCCCTGGAGCAAGATTGCATAAATAATAGATTTGCCTAGAAATAGAGAAACACTGATAATATTTACCTGTGAATATGTACCCCAGATTTACCTCACTGCTGTTTAACTAAAAAGGTGAAAGGATAAGAATGAAGAAAACAAGGAGAGTAAAGCAGTAGCTAAAAACAGGCTCAGACTCTAAGAAAATATTCTCCTTAATTTTTGTGCATTCTCTGCAGTGTTAAAGAAAAAAAGGATTAATCAGTGAATTCAGATGAAAGGCCCGGATTTTTATTCCTAGAGCCACATGAACCAATAGGCAATTACAGGATGCAAGGTGTATACAGATTTTAAATATCTTTTCAAACTATTGAGCATACACTGGTCCCCTCCTTTCTCTTCTTCCTAGGGCTTCGAGCCAAGAGATCTGGACTTTTTTCCAGTCCTAACATCGTGTGATTTTGAAAGCTACTCTAATTCAAAAGCCATCAAGTGATTCTGAAATTACTCTAATTCAAAAGCCATCATGTGATTCTGAAATCTACCCTAATTCAAAAGCCATCATGTGATTCTGAAATCTACCCTAATTCAAAAGCCATCATGTGATTCTGAAATCTACCCTAATTCAAAAGCTCAAAGTCCCTTTAAAAAATTTTAATACTGGGTTCAGCTGCGAAGTCCACCTGCCTCCAGGTGTTGCTATTTTGAGAAGATTTGGGTGATTCTAAAACATCTCAGGCTTTTGTTCCTTCCCTTCCACTGAAGCTGCTCTTATCTGGCCCACCACTAGCTTTTGACAGACGACAATTCCCTCCTTCTTGAAACCATTTCTTAGCCTCCTTCTTGGTCCCCTCTTCTTGGTTCCTCCTCATCTTCCCAACTCTTAACATTGGAGTGCCCTGGGCTCTTATAATTTATTCTCTTGATACTTCCTAAGTGCATCCTCTACTTTCTGGTATAAAGCATCTTTTTTATTCTGATGACTTCCAAATTTATGTCCTAATTCCTAGTAAACGTGCATGCGTCAGTTCATCTGGACTCACAAGAGCAGATTGTAATCATTTCTTCTCAACTTGATTCAGTGACAGTGACTTCACAATTCAGCTATGGGAAAGTAATTACACCAAAGAAATTGGCAAGTGCTATATACTGGGCCTCTTTCCCTCGTACTCCCAGACAGCCAGTTGTTACACACTTACCAGCACCACTTTTCCTGATCTCTCCCACTGAACTCCAGATTTGTATATCCAAGTGCCTACTTGACAGCATCCTTTGGAGACATAACTTGACATGTCCAAAACTGAACTCCTCCTGACCCCACCCTAGTCACACTCCCCAGCGTTTTCCTCTCAGAAAATGGCAATTCCATCTTTCTGGCTGCTCAGGTCAAAAAGATAGGAAGTATCTTTGACTACTCTCTTCCACTCATAGCACACATTCAACCCATTAGCAAGTTCTATTAGTTTTGCCTTCAATATATATTCAAGACCCTCACAGTATTTGCAATAAGGACTCCTCAGGACGCATGGATTTAGATGCATGTCACATGGCCTCTGCAGAAATCTAGAGGCGGGGGAGGGAAAGAGAAGCTGTGTCTCCCCAGAGACGTCACTAATCTAGTCAGAATTGCTTGCTCCTCTCTTCCCCTATGTTGCCTCCCTCCCAGGAGACTGACTTAACACTGAGGGCAGACAACCAGTCTTCTCTGCTTCACTTTATACCAGCTTCTACGCATATACCCTCATATGTGCTTATTTCAAAAAGAAATTGACAGCATGGGTCATCTTTGTCCATCCCTTTCCCTTCCACATACTTCAGGAGCCACATGGGAGGGTGTATTTGAATTCTGTATTTTTATCACTACTCGAAGCTCATGCATCATAAGGGAACAAGTCAATATGGACTTCTTGTGAAGCTAATGAGCCTTCACTTGCCCAGGCTCACATGAACACTGTGGATAGCTGGGAGCCCTACAGTGTTGTACGTGGAAAGCAAAAGCCACCTTGCCCTCTCAGGTCAAGACCTCGCTTATTAAAGTTGAATTTGCTGTTTATATAATCTGTGAAAAAGTTTCCACATGCTCTATCTAAATATATTTTTTGAAATATTTAGGAGAGATGTTTTAAAGGCACTCAAGCCATCTTCCTGATATCTGATGAAATAAGTTTAATCCTGAGTTTCTCTGGACCTTCCAAGTAGTTTCCATCATATTATTACATGTCTTACATATATACCTGCTACTTTGATAACTCCCAAAGTACATTTAAAGCAATAATAAAGCAACCATTATCTCAGAATATATTAATGGCATCAAATAGAATTCCAGAAACATCAATAACATCTGTTATGTCATCTCTTAAAAAAGTTACCACTTCCCCTGCCACCCCCCACTAATATTTTGGAAGGTTTGTTCTGTCTCCATCTACCCAGGAAAGGACAGAGCAGAGTCCTTCAAACAGAGTACAGAGAAACCACACTAATAGCCAAGAGAAGAATGTCCAAAAAAAGACATTCCAGCTTTCCATTTGTTGCAATTCTAGTTGGCTAGCCTTTGAATGGTTGAAGTACAGATGGGTTAACTCCCTTAAATGTCACCCACTATCCTGTCAATTACCAAGGACAAAACAAACAGATGGTTAAAGAATGGAGTGGGGTGGAGGGCAGATGGGGAGGGAAGCAGGACACGCTAGAAATAATTCTTGGTTAGCAAGTTGTGTGTGCAGAACTCCGCTGGAAAAGTTTACAGAAGTTATACTTTCAGAAAGACTGTAAGGTTGGACTACATCTTTAAAATAATTGTTCAAATAAATGGACTAGCACAGAGGAGAGGCCTATATTGACTCTCCGCTTACCCAGAAGGGGGAGAAAAAGTACAAAACAAGCTTTTCTTTAACTACAAAAGCAATCTTCTAATAGCAGCAGTAACTGGCTCCAAAATACAGGACTCAGAGGTTGATAATCATCTTTCGGTTCAGGTTATTGCATGCAATTTTTCACATTCATTCAACTTTCCTCATATAGCTCTTAGTAAAGTAACTGCCCTAACAATAAAAGCTTTTATGGGGCCCATTATACTGGAGAGCTAACCACTCCCGTTTTCTTCTTCTTCATCTTCTTCTTTTTATTGGCTCCTTGGAATATTTATAGCTGCCTTTGTTCTCACTGCAAACTCGTACATCTGACTGTGGCCATTTTTGTTTTTGTTGTTGTTACTGGACATGAAATGGATAAGTGTGCGTATATATGTTTAGGTGCTTCATGTTTGCACGTGATTCTATTTTCATCGTCTTGTCACTGCAGCTTCATTTTTTAGCCCTGAAACGTTCACTCCTGGACTCTCTCCGTTGTGAACTCCACGACATAAAACTTTCTGTGCTACCATGCTACTTCCTGATAAACAGGTTTTCTGGTGGAGGAAGTCCTTGAGAGTGACTGTACATCACGAACAAAAGCGTGACTCCCCAGGCACAGAACGAACAGATTAGATTCCCTGGAAAAGAGTTTCACAGGAGCAGAATTACATAAGCAGAGTGAGTACAGTTGGGCCTGGATCAACAAGAAATCTTGTTTTACATCTCAGCCTACAAACACAGACATACAAGGCATGAGAAGTCTGTTTTTACTGCAGCATTAAAGAACTGCAGCTAAGCATTACAGCATTGGTATCAAAATGCCCGTACTCACAACAAGTAACTTGGCTTGCCATCACAATCCCTCTTGGTAGTAAGTCCATCCTCTTCTCTGAAAGATGAAAGAATGGTTGACATTTCTGGCTCTGAAGCTAAGCTGCCTGAGCAAGTTGTTTAACTTGCTGAGCCTCAGTTTCTGCACTTGTAAAATTAGAATAATAGGCCAGGCGTGATGGCTCAGGCCTGTAATCCCAGCACTTTGGGAGGCCAAGGGAGGTGGATCACCTGAAGTCAGGAGTTCAAGACCAGCCTGCCCAACATGGTGAAACCCCATCTCTACTAAAAGTACAAAAAATTAGCCAGGCGTGGTGCCATGGGCTTGTAGTCCCAGCTACTCGGGAGGCTGAGGCAGGAGAATCACTTGAACCCGGGAGGTGGAGGTTGCAGTGAGCCGAGATCGCGCCACTGCACTCCAGCCTGGGTGACAAGTGAAACTGCATCAAAAAAAAAAAAAAAAAAAAAATGAGAATATGAATATACAGGGTTGTGGCAGGGATTGAAATAATACATGTAAAGCGCTTAAAACAATGCCTGGCCCATAGCTCAAATAATAAGAGCTCAAAATGTTGGCTGTTATTATTCCTCTACCAGAATGTAAGCTCCATAAGAGTAAAGATTTGGTTTTGTTCATGGCTGTATTTCCAACACCTGGAATTTAGCAGGTGCCAATAAATAGTTGCTGAAGGAATTCCTCACCAGGTTAACCAAAGAACTTGTTTCTTAAAGGAACCAGAAAGAAAAATGTTTCCATATCAAGCACAAGGAAGCCATGCGTCTCCATGGGTGTCTGGTTCCTGTGAAACACCCCATCTATGGAGGATTTAGTTGAAAGAACGTTGGAGGTGTTTCACCTCCCAATGTTGCTCCTAGATCAACTCACAAGCCCGTCTGAGAAACAACACAGGTGATTCCCAAACTTACAAAAGTCCACTTCTCCTTTCTGCCAGCCTCCACCTCAACACATCTTCTATTTGTTAAATTCGAATTCACTCAGGGGTCATTTCTCATGGCTGCTTGTCTGCTATGAGGCCCACGGAGGCTTTTGGCATAGAAGCCTATAAGTAATTAAGATTCCCTTGTTTCCAATGCACTGTAGCCAATCTGAACATAAAATCATTGTGGGTTTTTTTGTTGTTGTTGTTTTCTGAAAGAAATTTGTGTATCACAGACGTTGGCTTTGAATGCTGGAGTTTGCAAAGACCTTTTTATACCCAGTTGCTCCTTGTTGTATAAATGTAGCAACATATTAATATGGGTCTGTTTCAGAATCAGGTTCAGCTGAAGCCCTGAAGGGACACAGCAGTAGGTAGCAGGGTGTGTGTGATTTTATTAACCTGTAGTTTCATTCCCTTAGCTTAGCTTCATGGTTACTTTAGATAACTTGATGAGCTAACCAAAAACTTGCCTTCTTGGGTTCTTCTGTGTAGTGAGCCCACCATATGGAGCCCACTGGGGAACCATAAGTGGTTTTGCTGATAATCAAGTGGGACAGAGTGCTTCAGTGTTGACTTAGCCTACCTCAAAACTTGCTTTAATGTTGACTTAGCCTACCTCAGGGCTTGCTCTGTTACCTGGTGCCCTCAGGAACTCCCTCAGATATATGTTGAGAAGGATCAGACACAATGGGTTATTTGGGCTCAGCATTATAGAAAAGGCCACTTACCACAAAGGCCAGCTCTGAAGAAAGTAGGCATTATTGCAGAGATCAAGGCCTTACTGGAATGTTTAACCACCCTGGGGAATCTAGAAGGTCATGAACTGCTTCAGCCCAGGCCAGGATATGTACAGGAAAATTTCCTGCTTCCATAAGTGCTGCAAAGGAAGAAGTTAGGTCACTCAAGTGTGTTCCTGGTGGTCAGTGGGGGAAGGGCATGCTTTTCGAGCACAAGCAAAGGGAGTATCAGTTACCTCTGGCTGATGCTGTCCTCACGTTCTCTGGGACTGTGCTGTCAGGTAGTAACTATGGAATGTGTGTGCTGCTGAGTCCCAGCTAAGCTTTTGGGAGATTGAAAAAAATACAGGTTTTTTTTTTTTAATACTCATATGACATATAGTTGAGAATGAATCTAAAGTACATTCTCCAAATAACAGAGAAGCACATGTTTTAAAAGCAAGATACAAAAATTAATTATGTGGGATCTTTGTGTCAGGAAATCTAAAGTATAAAGGATTGGGACTGGGCAGAAGATGGAAGATGGCAAGCTAGAAGGTTTGTGTGACCGGAGCGTCCAAGAACACCCTCATGAAGTCAGGAGAAAAGAAAAGTGGAGTTTCCCCAAATGCCATTAGGGATAGTGTCATAAGTGCCAATAGAAAACACTCCTGGGACAGCCCCATCCCTTTTCAGGGTCCATCAAATGACCTGGCACAATGGACATTTGTTCAAGCTGTAATGATAGAGCTAGAGAAGCAAAGGCAATAAAAATGCAGCTTACCTCTCTCTTCTATTATGAGAGAAATAAGATCAAGCTTCCTGCAAGCCTTATAGTGGTTTCTTTCTCCACCATGTAAGCCTGAAAGACAAACTTACACTCAGTCCACTGAAATAGCTCCATTTTAACTGAGTCAGAATGAAGAAAATTTAATAAAACTTTGGTGAAATAGTGAAATGTAAATTCCAAATATTGGGATCTATATAGTTATGTAGTAATCTAATGCAGACTAACAAGGGTTGGGGTAGGCATCTGCCATCTCAGATTAGTCCTTAATTAAAAAAAAAAAAGATACCCCTTGCCTAATATGAAAAATAATAGAGTGAACTAACCTTTCCAGGAACAACTCACCAGCCCATAGATACCGTGACATTTTTTAAGTGCAGATAGCGTGTATGAAGTGCTACTGATTCTCCTGTGGGCAGTAGATCACATGACTTATCATTGCAGTGTCTACATTACAGATGCCAAATATCCAATTTTATAGCATTCTTTTCTTTCCATTTATTGAAAGATGTTTGAGAGGCACCATATGCATGACAACCATGCCACATGTGTGGAGACAGATTTCAGAGTGATGAAATCCATTCTAACGACAACTTTCTCTCGTCAAACTTGATCCCATCTATGCAAAGGCCATCTTTTCCTTCTTTCTGACAGTTGATTGTATTTGTTATGATCACATCAAATGACTTCTCTCACTTAGGTATTATCTGCCTTTCATCTCACTACAAGTACAATGAGTAACAGAATATTATAAAAATCCTCTTTGCCTTTAGTCTTTTAAAATGAAGTATGATATTCAGAAAATAATATTACTTTTGTATAGAATTAATTTGTTCTCACTAAGCTACAATTTCAAGAATAGGTATCCAATAAAAATAATTTCTAGAAGGTCAAATCTTTAAACAAAGAAATAATATTTAAGTCATTGGTTTCTATAACATAGGAAAGTAAATATTACCTTCAAGTCCAGTGGCTTAGTGTCCTGGAGAAACATAAACATTGGTTATGCAGGTCTATTTGAGGACTAGTGCTGACACTCTGACAGCAGTGTCTTCATCCGTCCATCCATTGACCTATCCAACTATTCAATAAATACTTACCGAGTGCCTTCCACTTACTTGCAAGTATTGTACTTGCACTATATAGGATACAGTTTCTATAATTAGCTGGAAAAGTTTTGCTTGTGACAAATTACATCAATTTATGATTGTGTCAGAACAAACGAATAAATTATAATTGTGTTTCATCCATTCAACATATATGTGAAACACCTGTATGTGGTAAAAATTACACAAAGTACTAAGGACACTAAGACTTGATTTAAGTAAATATTCCTTATCTGAGTAATATAGGCATAAAAGCTTTTTCTGGACTAGATAAGAGTTGTGAGGAAAAATGAGGGATGACACTCAGCCTTCTGCTGAGTTTTCTTGTATTATGAGCAGCTGAGAAGCTAAAACAAACAAACAAACAAAACCCTTGTTTCCCAGAATCCCTTGTGGCTAGATTTCTGAATGTGTCAGTTGCATTCACAGGAAGTAAAATGGAAGCCATCTTCCTGTTGCTTCACCAGTTTTCTGCTGGCAAGAGTCATCATGAACACACTGGTTTCCTGTAGCAGTTTCTCAGTGGGAGCTGAGAGACAGATGTAGTATTGGTGGCAAGCAACAGCTTCCTGACCCCAGGGATCAAAGTTCCAGTGAAATTCAGTGGATTTCACACCTTCCTGATTGTGGCAAAGCAAGCCTGTGACCACAATGGGCCAATAGAGAGGTGTCATTCCTAGAGGCCCACTTAAAAGCCTGTGTCTCTAACCTTTCCAGTGATTTCATAAATGGCTAGGTCTCTGTATCCCATTCCTTCTCATATTTTTATCTTTTATTTTTGAAATGGCGTCTCACTATGTGGCCCAGGCTGGTCTCTAACTCTGAGCTCAAGTGAGCTCCTGCCTCCACCTCCCCAGTAGTGCTGGCATTACAGGCGTGAGCCACTGCACCCGGTCCATTTTATTTTATTTATTTTTATTTTTATTATTTTTTTGAGACGGACTCTTGCTCTGTCACCCAGGCTGGAGTGCAGTGGTGTGATCTTGGCTCACTGCAAGCTCTGCCTCCTGGGTTCACGCCATTCTCCTGCCTCAGCCTCCTGAGTAGCTGAGACTACAGGCGCCTGCCACCACATCCAGCTAATTTCTAAATTATGTTGCTTTTTTGTTGTTTTTTAAATTTTTAGTAGAGACGGGGGTCTCACCATGTTAGCCAGGATAGTCTCGATCTCCTGACGTTGTGGTGCTCCCACCTATGCTTCCCAAAGTGCTGGGATTACAGGCGTGAGCCACCGCGCCTGGCCCCATTCTATTTTAAATAGCCAGTTTTTGCTCTCTACAACAAAACATTAGCTGACAAATGAAGGCACAAGAAATATAGACATAAACCCTCCGCGATGAAGGTTATGAAGAGACCAGCGAGGCTCATGTGTTAAGCACTTATGAATGTGAATAGCATGAGAGACTGAAATTAGTGGTGCCTGCTTTGCTGGACTGAATAGTTTTCCATGCCCTTCAAGCAATGGAGGAGACTTTGAAAGTTTTTACTGGGATGACAGAGTGATGAGACCCTAAAAAACAAACTATATTTATTTTTGTATCCTTGGTATCTAACAGAGTCCTTGGGATATATTAGCCCTCATTAAGGATTAGATGCAAAATTATGAGCGTATTGCTCTAGGAGCATGAATCTGGTTTTGATGGCAGAGTAAGGAGCAAGAGGAGGCAGAGAGCTATGGGTGTTATCTAGGCATAAAGTGAAAGAAGGCAGGAGGAGTATGTGAAATATTTGAAGCAAGACTCAACACTCATTAATGACCAGGTCAGTCAGGGTTCAAGAGAAGCAGGACCAATGGGAAATGTATATTAAAAGACTGATTGCAAGGAACTGGCTTACATAATTGTGGGGGTTGGTTAGGCAAGTCTGAAATCCACAGTGCGGGTGGTCAGGAAGAACAGGCGGGACCTCTTGGGCACAGGTGGATGCTGCTGTCCACAGGTGGAACTTTTTCTTCTTCAGGGAAGGCTCTGCTCTTAAGGCCTTCCAGCTGACTGAGTCTGGCCCATCCAAGTTACCTAGGATCATCATCTCAATTTAAAGTCAACTGACTTTTAATCACATCTCCAAAAATAATAATACCTTCACCGCAACACTTAGATGAGAGTTTGATTTAAAAACTAGGTGGTGTAGCCTAGCCAAGTTTACACATCACAAAGACCATCTCAGTGACCAAATGAAACCAGCCTGGATGCAGTGGCTCATGTCTGTAATCCCAGAACTCTGGGAGGCAGGTGGATCGCCTGAGGTCAGGAGTTTGAGACCAGGCTGGCCAACATGGTGAAACCCTGTCTCTAATTAAAAAAAAAAAAAAAAAAAAAAAAAAAATTAGCTGGGCGTGGTGGCGGGCGCCAGTAATCCTAGCTACTCAGCAGGCTGAGGCAGGAGAATCACTCGAACCCGGAAGGCAGAGTTGCAGTGAGCCAAGATCATGCCATTGCACTCCAGCCTGGACAACAAGAGTGAAAATCCGTCTCAGAAAACAAACAAACAAAAATGAATAGAAAAGGATAAGCAAGGTGTCAGGCATTGCAGGTCCATCCGCCTTTGAAATATTTACAGCTCTCTCAAGTATTCGAGTTGTTCAACTCTGTGAGATTCGCAGAGGTGATTTCCAGCTGAGATTACTTCTCAGCAGACTAACCTCTCCCTTAAGGTTAAGGCAACCCTACAATGTATTATCCAAACTGGGACAATCTTGAGAATAAAAGCATGTTCTTTAATTATGCCAGGACAGTTCCAGACACATCAGAACATGAGATCCCCTGATTCAGCCCCAGATGCTGTTGGACTATCTTTTAACTCATTTATCAATTTTTTTTTTTAAATATGTATGGATACACAATGTACCTCCTGATCACTTTTAATGTCTTAAGGTCGGGGGGCTGTGGTGAGGGGAATGTGGTTCAATCCAGAGCTATATTTGTTTGTTAAAATTTACATGGAGCAATTTTATTGATACTGAAGGATTTTTTTTTTTTAAACAAGTGATGTTTTTCTTTAAATGGGCCAATTTGTTCCAAGTGGAAGGATGTTTTGTAAAGAAGGATTTAACGTTTTCATAAACATACAGAGAATAAAAATGGTGAACAATAACCCTCATACCATCCATTAAAGAGACAGCAGGGTATCATAGTTAGGAGTTTGACACTGGAGTGAGACTGCCTGGGTTCATATCCCAACTCCTTTGTTATTAATTATGTGAATTTGGACAAGTTGCTTAGTCTCTCTAGGCCTCAGTTTTCCAACCTGTAAGATGCGAATAAAAATCAAGCCCAACTATAATAGGAACGTTTTGAGGATTCACTGAAACAATGCATGATGAAAATGCTTGGCACCATTCCTGGCACGTGATACCGTTTCAGTAACCATGAGGCATTATATTGTAATATAGCTATGTAATCTTTGAGCCAAAATTTCAAATAAGGTTTTTTCAGGCAACACAATAAAATGCTATCCACGTGTATTTACTTTACGACCATTACTATTTGGTAGTGTTTTACTTCTGTTTAATGGCATGTCCCTTCAAATTATATTATCCTGATGGCAACGCCATACTGTACGTGGAAGTATCTTTCCATATAGCAGACTAACCTCTCCCAGAGCAATGTTAAGCATTATCCACATATTCAAAACCTTTTTCATAAATGTGGCTTTTATCCATGAAGTATAATTATTGAATATAGCTACACCATTTGCAAGCATGATTGTAAAGCAATAAAAATAACGGTGTTGGAATAATTATGTTTTTGAGATTTCTGCTGAGAGCAAAACCGGCAAAGTGATAGCCCTGCTCAACCTTACTAGAAATGATGGGGAATAAAATAGCTTTCCCACTATGCTAGGTAGTTTATGAGACCATCTCTAGACGATTCATTAGTTCTAAAGTGACATAAAAATCAATTAATTTTAATGGTGAATAACAGATTATGGTATTTAATAGTTCATCTAATTTCATGAGGCAAAGTGAATTAGACAATGCAATGTAAATCTAATAAGAATTGTAAGGGCTCATTTGACTATTTGTCAAATGCAAAAATGAATGGGCACATCAGGAATTAGATATAAACTAAAGCATTCTATATAAATTGTGTTTAGTTTTTATACAGAATTAAGTTACAAGCCTTAAGGAACATAAAACATATGGACTCTATTCCCGTTTAGCTTGCTCTTAAAACTTACTCATTAAGTGCTTACTACTGTCTAAACTGTGGTATATCTATTAAGGAAGATAATACAGAATGATATAGGCATTGTCCTCTCACTGTTCTTTTCTTTCTAAAAATAAGTAGAATGATTTGGAAATATTTGTGTTAAAAAGTTCTTCATGAAGGATTATTTATGAACAACTGAATACATGGAGAACAAGGTTCTCACGTTCCATTCATCTGTGTGATAAAAATAACCCATTTTCCCTAATAAGTAATTTTTATCATTCTTAAGCCCATTTTAACTCAGACAAGAGGCCACTTCATAGGATTTCGCACCCTTGAGACTTTGGGCAAATAGTCTGCTTCCTTCCCCAAATAACACAATTTACAGCCCAATTTCTATTCCCCAGTAGAACAAAATGTACAGCAGCAACTTCACTAGAAAGTTTGTTTTTAAAATGCTGTTAAACAGTTTCTTTGCAATAGTTTCAGCACTGCAGTAAAGGAATCACCAGGTCACAGATGCCTGGTTTCTATTGATTCTCCTAGTTAATAAAGAGTTAAACAGTGAAGTGTGGTCTTTTATTTTTATTTTATTTTATTTTTTAAAAAGGCATTTTGAAGGTGCTGGAGAGGGAAGGCCTGGTCCTAAGTGGTCATGTGGCTCCCGCCATTCATCTTGGTAGTGACTATCTGTCAAAAGTGGCAAGAGTCCCTGTTAACAGCCCTGACCTGAGCGGTAATGAAGGGAGAGTGCACGGCAAAGTGTCCATTATCAGCAGGTCGGGAGCAGTAAATTGGAGCAGTTTGCTTCAATCTTGCTGCAAGTTGAAATGTAAGATAGGTGGGGATCAGCAAGAGCAATTTTATCCTATGATCATTTTTGTCAGATCGCATCAGAGTGGCAACTTAGTTCGATGCATGATTTCAATTAACCAAGTCTGACCGTAATGCTTCCACTGCTGGGGGAAGCTCTTTTCTGAGCCTGGGTTCTTCATTATTTATTATTTAAAACCACCGAAGCACATGCAGGTGAGAAAACCTTCGATGTAAGGAAAAGGGAGAACACATGTAAATGGCAACAGATGCAAACAGACCTCACATCTGCACAGCAAGGATCACAGCGTCTGGGGTGGGCCAGCAGAGGGTGGGGGGGCGGTTAAAGGCCATCTGGCTTATCTGCAAATTTCTACACTCATAAATCTGTTTTTAATGACCTTCAACTTTGAATTTTTAATGGATTGACTTTCTTGCTGTCTACTCTTTGACAAAAATATTAGCCTTTAGGGTGGCAGTTTTAGGGAGGATCAGGTCACAAAATTCTGTACTTGTGCTTAGTCAGGTGAAGTTACTCACAAGCACAAGAAAAATCAGAGTGAAGCTGAAGCCTGAAGCTTTCACTTTTTTTTTTTTTTATTTCTTTTTTGTGAGGCAGAGTCTCACTCTCTCACCCAGGCTGGAGTGAAGTGGCACAATCTCAGATCACTGCAACCTCTGTCCCCAGGTTCAAGCGATTCTCATGAGTCAGACTCCTGTGTAGCTGGGACTGCAGGTGCACACCACCACACCCAGCTAATTTTTGTATTTTTAGTAGAGATTTGGTTTCACCATGTTGTCCAGGCTGGTCTCAAACTCCTGGGCTTAAGTGGTCTACCTGCCTTGGCCTCCCAAAGTGCTGAGATTACATGCATGAGCCACTGTGCCTGGTCTGAAGCTTTAACTCTTTAATGCTTGAGAAACATTCACTTGCTGAATACTTGGTTCAGTGTGAATTATGAAAACACCATGAATACTTGGTTCAATGATTCTGTAAAAGTGAATGCTTGGTTGAATGGTTCTATAAAATGTATGCATATGTACATATGCAAGGCCATCTCTGCTTCCGAGGAACTTACAGTTCAGGAGGAGAAAAGACAAACGTGATAACTACAATAAAAGTAGGGAATGCCATCAGAAAGAAACAAAGCTCTGTAGACATTTAGAAAAAGACCACTTTTGGTTGGAGACATCAGGGCAAACATGAATGAGATAAACATATAAGTTGGGTCTTGATAGGTGGTTAGGATATTTCCAGGTGAAATTAGAAAGTGACCGTATTCATTTTCTTTGCAGCCTAACAAATTACTACAAAGTTAGCTGTTTACAACACCACCAATGTATTATCTCACAGCTTCTGTGGATGGGAAATTAGGCTTCCATATCCTCTGCTCAGGATCTCACTAGGCTGAAATGAAGGAGTCAGCTGGGGCCGTAGTCTCATCTGAGGCTTGAGCTCCTCATGTAAACTCACAGGCTGGCTGCAGAATTCAGTTCTTACAGTTCTAAGACTCCATCCACACTCATTGATGCCAACTGGGAATTGTTCTCAGCTCCTAGAGGGCACTTGCTGTTCCCTGCCATGTAGTTCACTCCACAACATGGCAGCTTGCTCCTTCAAGACCAGCAGGAGTAATATCTGACTTTAGGAGGGGCCCCGTCCTTTTTAGCATTTACCTGATTAGGTCAGTCTCACTCAGATGGTCTCCCTCTTGATTAACTCAGTTGACTGTTAGTAATGGAACCATAGGAGTGACATGTCACCATCTTCACAGGTTCTGCTCACAGGAGTCTATACCAGTAGGTGAGAACTCTGGGGCCCATCTGAGAATTCTGCCTACTGTGATGGCATTGCAATGTAGAAAGAACAGTTTTGAGAATAAGGGGTTGGAGGAAGTACAGGTAAAGTTTGGGAACTGGAAATGTGTCAGAGTTTTCTCAACCAAATGAAAAAAAATGGAGGTGGCTGGAAAATATTGGCCTAGAAATGGATTTTAGATCAAGTCCACGGAGCATCTAGAATTTCAGGGAGAAAAGTCATCAGAGGTTTTTAAATGGTGATAAAAATCACCATCATAATTTTTAGGAAAATGATTCTGGTGTACAGGATAGATTGAAAGAGAAGAAATGTGTTTAGTCTGTCTCTCCATTCAAAGATGGATTCTTTGAGGACAGCGTCTTTGCTCTTGCTACTTATGTAGCCCCAAGTGGAACATAGTAAGCACTCATTACATGTTTATTGAGTAAGTGAATAAAGGTGGGCAGAGCAGATAGGAAAATATTGTCATAGTCTGGGTGAGCAATATCAGGGAGGAACTGGAGAGGCAGCTATGCAAATGGAAAGAGGAAACGTATTGAAAAGGTATTACAGAACTGTAAGCAGTAGGCTTTACAGATGTGGAATAGGAAGAAAAGAGAAATCAAAGGTAATGTCAAGATTTATAATGTGGGTTCCTGGGAAACTGAAAAACAATAAAAACAATTATTATTTAACCATGCGCAGACAAAACCACCAATTATAGGGCTAAACTTTATTTTTGAGGCAGAATTTTTGGTGTTTTGTGGACAGACACAAATTATATTCACTAATAGTATGTATTTTGCAACTGGCCTGTAGTCATTTTATTTTAAAATTAAGCAAAATAATGTCCACGATCTTAATGGCAGATTAACCACATGCATATACAGCTCCTCTTTTCCCGTAAACCTGCCAATATAAGAGAAAATACTTTTTTTTTTTTTTTTTTGAGACGGAGTCTCGCTCTGTCGCCCGGGCTGGAGTGCAGTGGCCGGATCTCAGCTCACTGCAAGCTCCACCTCCCGAGTTTACGCCATTCTCCTGCCTCAGCCTCCAGAGTAGCTGGGACTACAGGCGCCCGCCACCTCGCCCGGCTAGTTTTTTGTATTTTTTTAGTAGAGACGGGGTTTCACCGTGTTAACCAGGATGGTCTCGATCTCCTGACCTCGTGATCCGCCCGTCTCGGCCTCCCAAAGTGCTGGGATTACAGGCTTGAGCCACCGCGCCCGGCAGAAAAAATACATTTTTAAAGATATTGACTCATATATATAAAAGAATAGGAGCAAAGACAACAGCAGACAAGAGTTTTCAATGTACCTCAAAGTAAGTGAAGTCAATGAATGTGTAGCAACCCATTCAGCAATGATTACCTATGATAAAGTAGCCAATTCCCTGCAGGCCCTGAAAAGGTTAGGCTAAGAAATCCAAGGATCCAGAGAAGATGGGAGTTGGGGGCTAGGTGGGAACTGATGGGTTTAACTGAAAGTCTGTGACATCAATTGGTGCCCAGGGCACCTCTCCCACCCTACCCAAGTCCTCCCAACTGCTGCCTCTCAAGCCTCACACCTGTCAGGAGAAAGTAGCTGCATGCTTTTAGAAGATAATTTCATCTCTCTGCATTATCTTTTTAAAATCCTGGTCACCTCATTCATTCTCTCTCTCCCCCCCCCCCCCCCCCCACACACACACACACAGACTCCTCAATTAACATCACTTTATTCAACATTGTTTTGTTATAACGTTGATAGATTCCTAGCCTGGGCCGCAGTGTGTGTGGAGTTTGCACCTGCTCCCCATGTGTGCGTGAGATTTTTCTGGTTCCTCTGGTTTTCTCTCATATCCCAAAGATGTGCATGTTGGGTGAACTGGCATGTCTACATGGTTCCCATGTGAGTGCATGTGGGTGTGTGTGTGAGTGACCCTGCCATGGGATGGCATCCTGTCCAGGGTTGGTTCCTGCCTTGCGCCCTGAACTGGAATAACTGGGTAAATATTTATCTTGTGTTTACTAATCTTTCTTACATGTATATCTCACATTTATTTTATTGTTTAATATTAGAAGCATTTTGGTCTTTATTGAGAAGTTTGGTGATTTTTTTGTGACAACAAATATGCCATAGGAACTTAACTCCTGTTTCTATAAATTGGCCTATAGTAAAATTTGTTTCATTATACATCATTTCACTTAAAGTTGTGGTTTCTAAGAATCTATTGATGACATTAAATGAAGACTATTGTACACACATATATATAAATATATACCCACACACAATTACATATTCACATGCTTGTATAGGTGTGTCTGTGTCTGTCTGTGAAGAATCATTAGAGAGTTAAAAGAAGTATTTGTTCCCGCAAAGCAAGAAGAGAATACTATGAAAAAGTAAAAAAGAAAAAGAAAATTTATAATTTAAATCTTGATCATTTAAAATATAAAACTTTTAATTTCAACTGGGAGATAACATGAAAACAAACCTTCCTGAAATTAGACCAAGTAGAAAAAGAAATGGAAGTTTTATAGGAAACTAGAGAAACAATCCAGGAAATCCATTATTTAAGTAAATTTTGGTTCAGAAAAATAGAACAGAGAATTGGAGGAGAGGAAGTTATCAAAAAAAATACAAGAAAAGTTCTCAGAACTGGCAGACAGGTATCTCCAGATTAAAAGGGAACCCTGAGTGTCCAGGAAAAAAAATATTAAGATCTTTATCTTCACAAAATTTCAGAACATCAGAAACAAGGAAAAGGTTCTAAAAGTTTTCTGGAGAGAAAAACAGGTCATGTTTGAAAGATTTAAGTTCAGAATAATAGCAGACTTCTAAAGAACAACAAAATCCTGGAAAACAATGGAACAGCAACTTCAAGCTTCCGAATAAAATAATTTTTAACCTAGCATTTTCTATTCAACCATGGTATCAACCAAGTGCAAAAATAAAGTCTCTACAGAAAGGGAAGAAATCAGAGTACATACTTCTCAATCTTTCTTTCTTAAGAAGCTCCTTGAGGTTGTGCTTTTATGAAATAAGAAGTTAATCAAATGAGAGAGACGTTGTATCAGAAAAGGTAGGATAGGATAATGGAGAAAGATGAAGTGAAGTTTCATTGTGAACTCTGCGCAGTGACCCAGACAGCAGGTGCTCCAGATTGAGCAGAGGCCCCAGGGCTCCTACAGGGTCTCAGGCAGAAGGTAGAAGGGAATTGAATTGCGGGGTTTTAATAATGCAAAACCTCAATAAACATGCAACAACAGTTCTGCAACATTTGAAGAAAATACAACAGATAACTGAAAAACAAGGCAAAAAATAAAAATAAAAAATCCAACCCAAGGCTATAATTGTTTTTGTGAAAAAAAGAATAACCATACAAGAAATATTCCATAGAGTGGAATGTTAGATAATTATTACCTAGCTCGACAGTCTGAGATATTCCATGGTCTTGAAAAATAGAAACAAAAAATTGCTTGTTAACTATGTGCCAGGCACTGTTTTAATCATTTTACATGTATTAATTTACAATTTATGGTTACCCTGTAATATAGATATGTACTTTTTGTTATTAAATTTTACAGATTGGAGAACTGATGCACTATGAGTGAAGCATAAGTAAATGAGGGAGTCAAGGGTTAGATCCCAGCAGTTTGGCTGCAGAGCCTACCTTTTTAATATTCTGTACATCTTCTGTATTTCTATAATCATGGTATGGAAGGGATGATGGATTAAAAGTTGGTAAGTAAATCTGTATTTATTTCTGATCTTAGCCTTCAATTATTGTGTGACATGGGACAAATCACGTCACCCCTTCTGACCACAATTTCTGTATTCTCAACCTGAAAAGATCTTGAGCCATTTCTTCTGCTTCTCAGGGATTAAAATCTGTGGGACATGCTTATTGCTCTCTTCATTAAGCTATAGTCTGGGATTTGCAAGTTTCCCTAGCTGAAGACACTTTGCCACTAACATATCATTCTGGAAAAATATTTTGATGTCAGAAAAGACTGGGATTTTGGACCACCTTAGGACGGAACACGGTATTGGGAGTGCTCAACACTTTGTGAAAAGCAGTTAGCAGTTCACTTTTCTTCTCTGGTGGAGAATGCATACACAATGAAAAAGCAAGGCCAGCATAATTGTGTCTTATTTGATTCTGTCATTCAAAATCAGAGAGTTTGATTTAGAACATGCTGTTCCTGGGAGTATGTACAATTGCCCCTATTCTGAGCACAAACCCTGCATGATATTTCTTTAAAAAAACTAATAGGACCGGGCGCGGTGGCTCACGCCTGTAATCTCAGCACTTTGGGAGGCCGAGGCGGGCGGATCACGAGGTCAGGATATCGAGACCATCCTGGCTAACACGGTGAAATCCCGTCTCTAGTAAAAATACAAAAAATTAGCCGGGCGCGGTTGCAGGCGCTTGTAGTCCCAGCTACTCCAGAGGCTGAGACAGGAGAATGGCGTGAAGCCGGGAGGCGGAGCTTGCAGTGAGCCGAGTTCGCGCCACTGCACTCCAGCCTGGGCCACAGAGCGAGAGTCCGTCTCAAACAACAACAACAAAACAAAACCAACCAAACAAACAAACAAATATTTGTGCTACATTTGAGCTTTCTCAGGCTTCTGCTTAAATATTAGGAGTAATTTAAACATCTGATTTAAAATATGTATTGTTCAGAGATAAATAGCTAAATGTTATATGTACATGTATATATTAAAAATAGATATTGTGTAAATATTTGGAACACATTAATAAATGACAACCAAGATTATTTTTTATATAGAAGATTGATAGCTCTCATGAGGAAAGATTAATATAATTAAGCCATTTGATCATAAAACCTCAGAGTGGGAAACACCTTAAAGTGCTATCCCACCCAGCTTTTTTCTTTTTACCAGTGAGTACCCTCACAAAAGCCTTGTGGATGATCATTTTGTCCTTGCTTGAATAATTCCAGAGATTGAGAATTCGCTGGATTTTTAGACAGCCTATTTTATTTTCAGACAGCTTTAATTATTAGTAAGTCTTTCGTCTTATATCAAAATATCCCTTCTCATGATGTATCTCCACTACTCTTTGCCTGGCCTCTGGAGCAATGCCCAAGAAATCTAATCTTCCTCCACCTGACAGCACTTTGGACAGAGGGAAGTCTCATTTTATGTGACAAAAGCATTCCTGAGACCCCCACATATTCAAAACTCATGGAAAATGAGACTAATTCTGATAAAAATGGTAGTCGGTCTAGTTTACTGGCTAATGTGGTGCTTCCATGTATCAATAAGGTGAGTACAATTCACTGGCCTGCTAGATTTTAACCTATATAATTCTTGATTAATTTTTAATTGTGAAGATTTGCCTTTAGAGAATGAGGAAAATCATTTCAAACTCACTTAGACAGGAAAGCCCTGAATATGAAGAGAAATGTTAAATCATCGCAGCTTCTCTTCCCAAAAAACAAACCCACTCAGCATATAAGAACAGTAACAGGCATCATATTAGTCTACCAAAAAGTCCATGGTACCTCCATTTCTAGAGATCTGCAAGAACAAGAAAAATAGCTCTTTGGAGAGATTATTTGATTTGCATATCCAGAAGCTAAGAAATAGACCAGGTGACCCACTGAGATTCCTTAGCATTGAAGGCATTCTGACTCCTGCTCTCCGAGCCCAGATTTCTTAGATGTGACCACACTTAACTGTTTCCAGTGGTAGATATAAGACACACCTAACAACATACAGATTTAAAATATGTATGGTGGGCCGAACATGGTGGCTCACACCTGTAATCCCAGCACTTTGGGAGGCCGAGGCGGGCAGATCACCTGAGGTCAGGAGTTCAAGACCAGCCTGGTCAACATGGCAAAATCCGTCTCTGCTAAAAATACAAAAATTAGTCGGGCATGGTGGCACACACCTGTAATCCCAGCTACTCAGGAGGCTGAGGCAGGAGAATTGCTTGAACCTGGAAGACAGAGGTTGCAGTGAGCCGAGATCATGCCACTGCATTTCAGCCTGGGAGACAGAGCTAGATTCTGTCTCAAAAAAAAAAAAAAAAAAAAAAAAAAATGTATTGTGCAGTGGGAGTACCATAGCATATTTTGATATATGTATCTGTGTTCATAATATATAATATCAAATATCCCAAAACTGTCCTAACCTTTCAGCTTTGCATTGGAGCCAATCATTACTTCTGTTGAAAATACATATTTTAATCTACATATTGTTGTAAAATCTCACTCATTATCATGAGAACAGCATGGAGGAAACTGCCCCCATGATCCAATTACTTCCACCTAGTCCTGCCCTGTACATATGAGGATTATTACAGTTCAAGGTGAGATTTGGGTGGGGACGCAGAGCGAAATCGTCTCAGTGAACAACTGTTAAACCTGGGTGATGGGTACTTCTGTGTTGGTTTTGTTCTACTATGTTTATATATATTTGAAATATCTTACAATAAGTTATTTAAAAGAAAAAAATAAATGTTTTTTAACGTAGGAAATATTTCAAATATATTATTAAGACTCCACTCAAGAAGCAAGTTATAAAACATTATGTGTGCATATAATACCATTTTTAAATTTTTAATGTTTGCAGTTGCACATAACTAAAGTTTATAACCATAGTTTTCAATGTTAAACATAGATAATCATAGTTATTGTGAATAGTCCAAAGATTGTTTTAACTCTTTTTTTCTTGTCAGCATTTCTGATTTTTTTATACAACGAACTTGTAGTAGAAATAATCTTTTTCTTTTTTTTTTTTTTTTTTTTGAGAGGAGTTTTGGTCTTGTTGCCCAGGCTGGAGTACAATGGCACCATCTCAGCTCACTGCAACCTCCTCCCCCAACCCCGAGTTCAAGTGATTCTCCCGCCTCAGGCTCCCGAGCAGCTGGGACTACAGGCGTGCGCCACCACGCCTAGTTAATTTTGCATTTTTAGTAGAGATAGGGTTTCTCCATGTTGGTCAGGCTGGTCTCGAACTCCCAACCTCAGGTGATCCACCCGCCTCAGCCTCCCAAAGTGCTGAGATTACAGGCGTGAGCCACTGCACCCAGCCCGAAATAATCATTTTTTAATTGACAGGTTTTGGCATCAATATTTATTTTATATCAGTAGTAATGTTTATTTATTTTTTAACCCAAAATGAAATTTACATTCCAAAGTTTCCTTAGAAACTTTCAGAAAACCCCCACCTTATCCTTAAAATGGCTACAAAATGAATGGTTGTCTACTAAGGAGAAAACTTTAAGTTTGTGAACTCCTTGTTGCTTCTGCCACTTTGACATATGCTACTCTAGTTCGGCAGAGCCCAAATTAAGTAGTGCCTTATAAATCAAGATTTCTAAGAGTAGTCTTAGGTAGAATAGAAGTTTTCAAACTCAAGAGACCTTTGCCACTGACCCTTTCAGTGATCATGGGGACACTCTGTGTGGGATGAGCCACCATTTTCTTACCTGGAATAAAACCACGAGAATGGCTCCTTATCTTCTTCAGGTTGATGTTTAGAAGATGTGTCAAGTGTATGTGTGTCGTGAAGTTCAAAATTCTTCAAAAATCAATGGTAAATATTTAATAGATCTTATATATAATCATCCAAAATGAAAATATAGTTTTGAGGGTGGTTTGGGATGATGAAAATGTATGAGAAGGAAGATTATAAAATGTATGACACTCTTTTCAAGATGGACTTGGGTTATCTTATTTCTTCATTAATTCATTTTTGTATGCATTCATTTATCCATGTATCCATTCTTTCGCCAATGAATTCCTCACCTATTTAGCAGATATTTATTGAGATATTACTATGTACCAGGCTTCAGCATGGGGATCAAGAGGGGGCATTAAGGCCAGGGAAATTGGCAGCGCCTGAATTAAGTAGTGCCTTTTAAACCATGTTAGAGATTTTATTCTTATCCTAAGAGCAATGGGCAGTCATTTAAGAGTTTTAAACAAGGATATTTTATTATCAGAATTAAATTGCTATATAGAGGATTGGAATCAGATAAGAGTGGATGCAGGAAAAACCAGAGGCATTGTAGTAGTCCAAATTGAGAAATGAGAAATGATGATTGTTTGGACTAAAATAGTGACTATTGAGATGGAGAGAAGTAGATAGACTTGAATGCTATTTAGAACTCAGACATTTATTAAGCAAGTTGGATAAGTAAGAAGGAATATAGAGAGATGGATCGTTGAGTTCTCAGCAGAGCAACTGGGAAGCTGTATGCTTTTTACTAGGATGAGGAGAGATAAGAAGAGTGTGAAGAGAAAACCCTGAGCTGTGTTTTAGACACGATGTGCTTGAGATGCTTGTGAGACATCCAAAAAAGAATGTCAGGTACAAAGTTTGCCCTACGGGTCTGCAGCTCAGAAAAAGACTGGACTAAAGGTAAAACTTAGGACATCACGGACATACAGGTCCCATGTGGAAACACAAAATTAGATAAGTTCACCTAATGTGTGAGAGTGAAGGATAAGAAGCTACATGATGTGAATCCAGGACAGAGTCCTGAGTATCTCTAATATTTCTAGTTCAGGGAGTGGAGGAAGCGTTCCAAAGAGAAACCCATCAGGAATCATCAGACATTTAGTTGAAAGCTAGGAAAGGGTTGGGTTTGGTGGCTCTTGCCTATAATCCTAGTGCCTTGGGAGACTGAGGCAGGAGGATCATTTGAGCCCATGAGTTTGAGTCTGCAGTAAGCTATGATTGTGCCACTGCCCTCCAGCCTGGGCAACAGAGCGAGACCCCAACTCTCAGTGGCTCACGCCTGTAATCCCAGCACTTTGGGAGACCGAGATGGGTGGATCATGAGGTAGGAGTTTGAGACCAGCCTGACCAACATGGTGAAATCTCCTCTCTACTAGAAATACAAAAATTAGCCAGCATGGTGGTACTTCCCTGTAATCCCAGCTACTTGGAAGGCTGAGGCAGGAGAATCGCTTGAACCTAGGAGGTGGAAGTTGCAGTGAGCCGGGATCATGCCATTGCACTGCAGCCTGGGCAACAGAATGAGACTCTGTCTCAAAAAAAGAAAAAAGAAAAAAAAGAGCTTTTTTTTTTTTTCTTTTAAAGAAAGAAAACTAGGGAAATATGGGATTACAAAGGCAGAGAAAGAGAGAATCACTCACTATTTAAAAAGCTGACAAAATGTCACAAGAGAGGAGGACTGAAAATGGTCTGTGAGCTGGGCACACATCTGTAATCCCAGCACTTTGGGAGGCTGAGGCAGATGGCTCACTTGAGGTCAGGAGTTCAAGACCAGCCTGGCCAATATGGCGAAACCCCGTTTCTCCTAAAAATACAAAAATTAGCCGGGCGTGGTGATTCACACCTGTAGTCCCAGCTACTAGGGAGGGTGAGGCACCAGAGTTGCTTGAACCCGGGAGGCAGAGGTTTCAGTGAGCCGAGATGGCACCACTGCACAGCACTCCAGCCTGGGTGAAAGAGCAAGACCCTGTTCCCCACACCCCCAAACCCCCACCGCCCAAAAAAAGGAGAAAAAGAAAATTACAAGGTGAGACCTGGAGAAAGCTTTTAAGGTCTGGGTGGCCTTTTATAATTTGGATGAGATGCGAGCATGTGCTGAGGGCAGGAGTCCTTTAGAGAGAGGAAGGTTGAAAAGTCCTTGCAGGGGAGACGGCAAGTGAGACCAGGAGAGTAACCAGTGATGTGACGTCTGTAAGACAAGGGAAGGACGGTGCACCGGAGCACATCTGGACTCACTGACCTTTGAAAGGAGGAGGAAGAAAGGAGGGCTTAGGGTTACACATGGTGGTGAAAGGTAAGGAAGTTCCCTTCGGCAACTTCTCTTTTTAAAAAGGAAACTTAACAGTGACAAGTTTTTTCTTTCTTTTTTTTTACTTTTTTTTGAAACAATTTCACTCTGTCACCCAGGCTGTAGTGCAATGGTGCAATCTTGGTGCATTGCATCCTCCACCTCCCTGGTTCAAGCGATTCTCCGGCCTCATCCTCCCAAGTAGCTGGGATTACAGGCCCCTCCCACCACACCCGGCTAATTTTTTTTGTATTTTTAGTAGAGATGGAGTTTCACCATGTTGGTGAGGCTGGTCTCGAACTCCTGACCTCAGGTGTTCTGCCCTCCTCTGCCTCCTGAAGTGCTGGGATTACAGGCATGAGCCACCGCACCCAGCCTGCCAGGCTTTTATATATAGGCAGGGGACATATTGCCTCCTCTAACACATACAAAATCACACATACTCAAGGTCATAAAAAAGAAGAAGGGGAGAATAATTAGTTTATTCCATGAGGAACCAAAATAACAATAGCAATAGGAATAACTATGACTGCTTTGGTACTAAATTCCATTCCTTAAAGGTCATGCTAGAAACTCAATTAAAATAAAGGGTTTGCCTAAAATTAGTTGCAAACAAGCCTTTAAAAGTTAGACAAAGAAATGAAGTTGATTACTTATTTCCTGTCCTGAGATATGGCTAGAAGAGGATGAGCCGTATAGCTAATGTGGAAAGTAAAACTTTTCAATTGTGTTTCCTTTGCATTCTTTGAAATGATGTGTAAATCAGAACCAACTGAATTAAACAGGTGACGCTTAGCATTTGAATACAATGATTAATGGTACCTACACAGCAATTTATGAGAAATTGCTATTAAGCTCAGATATTATCGTGACCAGTTTTACCAAGCACTATAGTTTAATACATGTGTTAAGATATACCTTTTTTAAAAAATAAAAAAACAAATTTACATTACTTATTTTTCTCTACATTATCAACGTTAGTAGACAGACTCTTCTGGCCAAATCTGGTAAGAGACATTATCTCAGTTGTGCCTATATGATACAGTGTCTTACGGTGTCACAGCGTTTTATAGCATCACAGTGGAAGGGAAAACGGATTAAAAGTGTTTAAACTTAAGAAATTCACGCACTATTTATACAGATTCATGATTATTATTTTTGGTTTGCCCAATTCAAAATTCAAAGACAGTATATATGTGTATTTGTTTTGAATTACAAAAAAAAAAAAAATAGAAACCTCAATGGAAGTATAGAATTTAAAATAACTAAATATGGCTTTGGCATTGCTGTGTTTCTATACTGATTTTTAAAGATCTGGTACTAGTTTTTCTTTTTGCTTTATGCCCTTTAAAGAACTCAGATTCATAATATACAAAGAAGTTTATTTGATATATAGAGCAGAGCCATAAACCATATTTTATGCATACCAGTGATTAAATGCACAGTTGATATATTTCACTAAGATGGAAACCATGTCGAAAGGCTTACATTTTGATAACTTTCCTTTTGGGGGGTATTTCAAAATTATTTAAGTTGAAGAATAAAATGGCTTGTTTGTGAATTTACATGCTCTTTTTAATCATCTTTAGGTAATGCTGATATGGCAAAGACGCTAAATTACAGGAGCAGTGGGAAGCTACTGAGTAAAAAGGAGCAGAATCATTTCATATATGAGCCCATGAGGAATATTCTGTTCAAGGAATGGAGACATAAGAAAATTACCTAACTCATGAACCACACATTAAGAACGTAGTCAGCTGTTGTAAATGCGTATCCAACAACAAACCATTATGTATCTTTGGTTTAATTATATGTGTTTATTACACACCTGTACCAGAGAGTAAAGGCTGCTATTTGCATTACTTGTGGTTTTCTCTATCAAAACAGCATTAGCATTATGAAGCTTATCAAGGTTATGTATAATTTATCTGGCTTGAGTAAGTCCCTTTATTTTGTGCACAATCGCAACATGATTAGGGAGAAAAATTAGGAAATGTTTCAAACATTTTAGAAAGAATTTCTAAATTTAGAAATATAGTGAATTTCACATTTCTAGACAAATATCAAATTGCTAAGCCTTTGTAAATCAGCCTATGTTTAGAAAGAGAGTAAAAAAGTTAGATGAAATTCAACCCTTAATTTTTTTCCCCAGAGTTTCATCTTAAAGAGCATTAATTATAATGATGCTGATGGTGTTATTAACAGAGTACTTATGAATATGGAAAAATGTCAGACTTCCAAATAATTTGTGATATACTATTTTTACAAGTCACACTAAATAAACAATCTAGACAAAATTGTTTTGTATGTTTGAGAGCATTTACTGATTACACGGAAGTATTAAAACATTATGGGGAAGAGTACATTTTAAAAGCAAAAATATCTGTGTATCAAACGCAGCCTCAGAAGATTGCTAAGTGGCTCAATAGAAAACTTTTATGAAGCAATTCATTTATATACATCATCAAAACTTGTTACTTTTACAGATTAGAGTTCCCTAATGATTTTGATATATACTTATTTTTAAAGCATCCAACAGTCATTAGTTACCATCCTTTAAATTCATGCTTGTCTATGCTTAACAAGTTTTCTCTTTACTCCTGTCTTCCTTCCTTTAAAGGGGAAAAAGTGAGGTTATATAATAAGGAAGACAACACATGTCCTGATGAACATACTCCCATTATTATAATGAAAATAATACCATTTCAGAAGAACAAACAACAAATGTCCGGAGAAAATTAAAATTCTATTTGGGATTCCCATAGTATCTAATACCAATCCTACAGATGAAGTTTGATAGTTTATCATGAAGACAAAAGCTTAGGAAAATAAGGGGCTTGAATCTGTGAAAAGTATAATAATAGCAAAAGGAAAGGACTAAATAATATTATTAATTTATAGTAGACACCAGCAAGGAGCAACTGGTGGCATGGTAAAAGGTAGTAATTTCAGTAGATGTCTCATAATATGAAACAAGAATTATATTTTTTACAACCACACAAAAACTACAAGTAAAACTCTAGAAATACAAACAAGTGTTTAGAACTGTAAGTGTCTAGTAATTTTTTTCTTAGAACAAAGCATAGGACCAAATATAAAGATAAAACAAAACTTTTTCAGCTCATGCTTAAAATATCATATTTTAAAGCTTCTATAACACATTCATTCACAAATTGAAAGACATTAAAATAAACTGGTCACCTTTTTATATCACATTATAAGTTCCCAAACTAATTTTGCCTCATTTTATTACTATTTAGATAGAGATTATTATTCTATAATAACATATTTTAAAAATATTTTCCAACTCATTTTATTTAAAAAGAATTATTTTTGATCAACAATTGCTGCAATTTTTTTTCTAAAGAATTGCCTTTACAATGAAACCATCCAAGATGACTAAAACAATGAGGTAATTTTTTAGAATGTATATTATCTCCACAATGTCTATTATATATTTTTGCAAGTCAGCAAATTGTTTCATTTTCCTCTCCCTAGTATGGAAATTTAATCTAGGTATTTATTTCATTTTCGGTAACCTATTTGAAGAAAGACTAACTACCCTTCAGTATACAGTATTACATTATGCATTCAAAACTGATACTATAAATTATACAATCTAACAAAAAATTATTAATGGTTTATGGGGTGGGGGGAGGACAACCAGGAAACCTCAACTGCCAGCAATAGAATGTAATAGTTCTCCATTTCCCCTTAGTGAAAGGAAAGGAACCCAGAGTGTTTGTGTTTAAACATTGCATCCACTCTTTCACACAGCACTGTTTAAGACAAGGCACAGTAAGGCCCCCAGATAGACTTCAGGTGTACGCCACAGACCACCCTTAAACATCAGTCAACGTATACTCTTAAGCTACAGCTGGGTACTTTAATTCATTTTAATATGCAATTCATGACAGTAGAACATGGAGAAACTTGTTATTTTACTGTATTATAATGGTGGTCGAATCTGCCAGCTATTTTCTTTTGCTACTGTTACTAGTGCTTCCCTCCAACTGGAGTATTTTTTTCTTTCTTTCCTTTTTTTTTTTTTTTTTAATTATTTTCCTTTCCTTTCCTTTCCTTTCCTCTCCTCTCCTCTCCTCTCCTCTCCTCTCCTCTTCTCTTCTCTTCTCTTCTTTTCTTTTCTTTTCTTTTCTTTTCTTTTCTTTTCTAAAGAGATAGGGCCTCAATAGGTTGCCCAGGCTGGAGTGCAGTGGTTATTCACATGTGCCACCCCTCTACTGATCAGCATGGGAGCTTTGACCTGCTTCATTTCCAGACTGGACCAGTTCACCCCTCTTTAGGCAACCTGGTGGCCCCCTGCTCTGGGGAGGTCACCATAATGGTGAGCTTAGTGCCGACCCCTGACTGGCATAGTGCACTACAGCCTTTAATTCCTAGGCCCAAGTGATCCTCCCACCTCAGCCTCCCTAGTAGCCAGGACTGCAGGTGTGACACTGCTCCCAGTAAATGGAGTATTTTATGATTGTTAAAATCACTGGATGTAGATTCTAAGCCTTTTTTGACCATTTTTAAATCAATTAGAGAAGGGATTTTGTAAGCTGCAGTGAATCCTTCTGAAAGTCTGTGTTGCAGAGAATGAATGCCTCCACAAGATGCAGTACACTGGGGAGGACCCTGGCTAAGGCCACTCGCAGCCATCCCGGGTCGACAGGGAAGTCCCAGGTGGACACCAGGAACTTCTTGGATCATCCATTCATATATGTGATTTTTCCTCCCACTTTTCTACACCAGGAGTCTAGATTCAAACTGCTGATTAGGTGTTTTGTAGAAATAGTACAACAAAGAGAATTAAGTCTACTACAACAGGCTTACGGTTTAGGCTGGGTATCAGGATTTCAGATGGAGGCAGGAGAAGCAAAGCTATTCAGGAGCAGATCCACTCAGAGAACATAGACCCTCCCTCCCTTTACTTACATGATATCCCTTCGTAATGACAGTTATCATAATGCAGCAGTTCATCTCAAAAAATGTAAATCTGTGGGCAAATGTAATTCAATGCACAGAATTTTATTTTATACAAAAATTTAATTTTATAAAAAAAATTATATATGGAAAATTACGTACAGATTAATACAAATTTTACTGTAATTTATTGGATTTGTGTTCACCATTATACTATATCCCAAAGTCTCAAAAAACCAAACTTTCTCTTAAAGCATCCTACCTAAAGGAAAACTGAAGCTTATCATATCCTACTCTGTAAATAAGCTCCATTCCAATTCTATTAAAATTACAGAATAACTCATATTTGTTTTGCTTTGTTGTTTTGTGCACAGCAGTATTTCCTATGCTAAAAATGAAAAGCTCATCCACTACAGGATACTCTTATCTGTGTTTTTCATCCTTAAATTAATACATTAATACATCCTTAATACATGAAGACAACATTCTTAGGACTCATGAATCTGTTATCTGTCCCTTCTATTGCCTAGATTTAATTTGATGTTGGTCCAGGGTCTTTCCACAGTGTGCTAAAAGAAAGGATTTGTCTTGTTTTGTTTGTTTCATTCTGGATATTATTCAAAATTTCCGGTGTGGATTGGGGAATTGAAGCTAGGATCCATGTAATATAAATGAAAATAAAACTGCTTTGCAATTTTGTTTTTCTATGATGATGCTAGTTATGAATGATATAAATTATTATATATGGGATCATAAGATATGCAGTGTAGCAGGTTGAATTGTGTTTCCACAAAAGATACATTCAAGTCCGAATTCACAGTGTGAATTCGGCCACCTGTGAATGTGGCCTTATTTATAAATAGGGTCTTTACAGATGTAAACAAGTGAAGATGAGGTCATAGTGGATTAGGGCAGGCCCTAAACCTGATGACTGGTGTCTTTATAAGAAAAAGGGAAGGAGATTGTACACAGAGACATAGTGGACACCACACACAGGAAAGATGGCCGTGTGACAATGGAGGCAATGATGCGAGTGAGGTGATGCAGCTATAAACCAAGAGACTATAAACCAAGGATTGCTACCAACCACCAGAAACTCAGAGAAAGGCATGGGACCAGTTCTCGCTTCACAGTGTCCAGAAGGAATCCATCCTGAAGACATCTTGCTTTTGGACCTCTGGCCTCCTGAACCGTGAAAGAATGAATTTTCTGTTGAAACCCACCCAGTTTGTGGTCATTTATTATGACAGCCCTAAGAAACTAATACATGCAGTATACATAGATTTGTAAAATAACCACACCTCAAATTGCTTTCTGCATAAGGGCCAATGTTAGCCAGGACTTTCTAAGCCTCCAGAGACATAGGTGAGAAACTTCCACTTGGGAGAATTCTTTTTGATTACCAAAAGTCTAAGGACATTGACTTACTCTCCTCATGACATGCGTTTTATTTATCCTCATTGTCATTTAAAATTACAGCTTGAAAGAAAATGATTATGTTGAAAACTGGAAGAAAGAATTGCTTATTGTGGAACTTTGGTTTTGCAGAAAAACACTCATCTCATAATGGAGGCTGTGACTTTCCCATCTCCAGTTGCCTCCAGATTAATTTCCATTGTAAATGCAAATTTTTCTATTAAAAATGAGCATGCCAATCATTCAATAACATAACTGAATTAGAAATCTTAAAGGTACACACATGGAGGAAGAAAAAAAAATACCTGACAGTATATATACCAAAATGTTAATAGAATTAAGAGTTCCCAATTTTCTTCTTTTTGGTAGTACAAATTCCCTAATTTTATTACTCTGAGTATAAATTGCTTGTGTAATACTTTAAAAAAAGAAAAACTAGTAGGGATTTGCCTAGCACATGGCATGAAATTTGCATTTTTCCTAGGCCAGATGTTTCCCTTACCTTATCACGGTACCAGGAAAAATAAGGCAACAGACATCCACGGGCTCCTTGCCTTGGAATTTTTTCCCCTAGGTATGTGCACACACACAAACACACACACACATCCAACAAATAGAGGAATGTTAGCTTTATCAGCAATGAGATGTAAAGGAGACATTAATCATGGATGTATCTGACATTTAACCAATTTAGATTCCTTTCACACAACTTTCAATTTCAAGCATGTCCTTTGATTCTCCATTTAGAGAAAACAACCCCGTCTGCTGATCAGAGGATGTCTAACCGGGACTGCCCCACCCCACAGCTCCTGAAAACACATTTGGTCACAATGGAGTGTGATGTGAAAATGCAGTGAACAGCGCAAGGAGCCACATGCGGCAGTGCTGAATTTAACCCTACCTTCTAGAAACACTCAGGGTGGTAAGGAGTCTGGAGCATTAAAAAAATAGAAAAAAATATCTTGTATTATGGCATTACCAGTTTTAAAAGCCATTAGTATTTCTAGGCTTCCCATTAATGTTGGGGCAAATAATATAGTTGAAAGGACCTACAAGATCCTGTGTGCCCAGACCTCCTTTGCCAGCCACATCCCCACCATGTTCACTCACTCTCCACACACCAGGCCTCACTCAGGCCCCCGAATGTGTTGTGATCCTTCCTGCCATTAGGCATTTGCATATACTGCCTCCTTTTCCTGCATTCTCTTCCTCTCCATCTCTTTAACTAAATAATTCTAACTTACACTTTAGATTTCAGCTGAGTCTTTGTTTCCTTGAAGTAACCATCCTTTACACTTCAGGCTATATCAACCACTCACTTCTTATGCTCTCACAATACTCCTCTCCTCCTTAGCACCAAGCCAGGAGGGAATTTTACATTTATTAGTATGATTGGGTTTTTTTTGTTAATGCCTATTGTCATATCCAGAATATAAGTTTTATGAGGGCAGAGATAAAGCTGATTTATTTGGATTGCTTTTCCCCACCACTGAATCCCCTTTACTTGGAGAGTGCCTGGCACATAGTAGGCTCTAAATAAATATTTATTGGATAAACATATGGATGAATGAATTAGAAATACAAACTTTAAAAATTCTTCAAATTTGTCAGTTCTGGAGAAACGTCTTCAAGTCCAGTAGACATGCAACTGTGCACTCACTTAGATCAAGCTGGAAGAACTTGGAAAGCAATAGAGTTCAGTGACCACACCCAAACCAATGCTTAACCATAGTAACACACTAGCTGTTTTTTTAGGTACTACTGGCTGTTATTGCTCATACTCCTAAGGAATTTTTCCACCATTTTTTTCTTTATATGTGCATGGTAACTTACATTGGTATTATTCAATAGAGTTACAAGTGGGGTATATTCATGGTTAGAAAGTGAGTGCCCGATCCCTAAGTTTATATGCATTTTTTTTCTTTTAATTGTCATTTTATAGCTCCCCACCGCAGCTGCCCCCCAACCCTTCCCTTTGATGACTAGGTTTGCCAGCTTCATCCATGTTGCTGCACAGGGGAGCAAAGCTGGGGCCTGGCAGCCCCACTACACTGCCTGTGGTGGAGAACAAGTCACAATTACAAATTATCACAACAATTAGCACCTGTACTTGGGGGAGCCACAAATTGAGGAGGCCCCAGCTCCTCACTGTAGGGGGTCTATTTGGCAGTAACCTTGCTCTGGCGGTGATGATATTCCTTCAGCCTGAGGGAATTGATGTTGATGAAACCGGTGGCATCAATTAGTTCATAATCACCATGCACGTTCATGCTCACCAGGTGCTCGTTGTAGAGAGACAGTGGGGACTCCCAGCCGAGCATGTACACCTGGCCCTTGAAGAGGGACACCTGTACTTTCCCTTCCACTCGCTCTTGGGACTTGGAGATGGAGTGGCAGACAAATTCACACTCAGGGCTGCGCCAGAAACCAGTATACACCAGCTCAGCATATTTCAAGCCCAGGCCTTGTTTGATTTGGCACGCTTCCCAGTCCATGGTGAGGGCCTCGATGTCTAAATGAGAGTGGTAAAGGATGGTGCCTGCTGGGGTCTCGTAGATACCTCGGGACTTCATTCCAATAAAGCGGTTCTCCACGATGTCAATACAGCCCACGCCATGCTTTCCCGCGACTTCATTCAGGTACATGAAGAGCGCCAAGGAGATCTGGTGGGTGGTGCCATCCTTGACGTTGGTAACCTTCCAAAGGACCCCTTTTTTGAACTCGATCTCGAGAATGTCAGGGGTGTTGGGGGCTTTGGCTTGTCCGGGGTCTTCGTGTAGAGACCTGGAGGCGCTTGGTTCTTGGGGGTCCTCTGGGATTCCAGCTTCGTAGCTGATGTGCATGAGGTTCTCGTCCAAGCTCCACGGGTTCTTGGGAGTGACCGGGATGGGAATCCCGTGGTGCTTTGTGTATTCCATCAGGTCACTGCAGCCCTTGAACTGCTTGTAGAATTCGGGCATCCTCCAGGGAGCAATGACCTTTATCTGGGGTGCCAGTGAGTAACAGGTGAGCTCACACCAGACCTGATCGTTCCCCTTTCTCGGGGCGCCGTGAGACACATACTTGGCCCCCTCCCGCTGGGCTATTTCCACTTGTTTGCGGGCAATGCAGGGCCTGGTGAGAGAGGTGCCCAGGAGGTAGCGGTTCTCATACAGTGCGCTGGACTGGATGGCCGGCCAGATGAACTCCTCCACAAACTCCCTGCTGACACCCTCAGTGAACACCTTTTTGGTCCCAAGCTTCAGTGCCTTCTTCCTGGCTTCCTCGAAGTCTTCCTTCTGGCCAGTGTTGGCCAGGTAGGCAATGACGTCATAGCCTTGTTCCTTCAGCCGCAGGAGGATGCACGAGGTGTCCAGGCCGCCACTGTAGGCCAGAACCACTGAGCCTTTACTGGACATAGCCTCTGGGATTGGAGGCGCGAGTTCCCGGCATCTTGAATCTGTCTTCACGGTGCAATGAACCATTGGGGCCCGGGCAGTGGTGGCAGGCGACAGAGCAGGGCTATATGCAATTTTTTTTACCTGCCAACTATTCTCTGATACCATGGCCAAGCCTCCGAAGATGGTGGCTTTCCAGGCTCACCTAGGAAATAGGGTTTCTAGGCTCAATTAGCCATGCCACTTAGTAAAACTTTACAGAAAACATTTCCTTCTGACAGGTATAATGAGGCAAAGAAACTGAAACCAGTTCGAGAATTTTATTCTGTCTTCATCCCTTATCAGTTGCAAAGCCAGTGTTCCTGAAACCTTTCCCTATTCTCTGCTAGGAAGTGGGATTTTTCAGCTGTATGGGAGAGTCACAGGCATCAAAGCTCATGTAGGACACTGGACCATGTTTCTGAGTCCCAAAGGATTTTGCTCAAGACCTATAGCCAAGTCCCTGCTGTCACACTAGATAATCTAGGAAACAATTTTCTCATCTCTCTTTTTGTTCACCTCAAGGTAGAAATAAAGGCCGTGGTGACAGCCATATACAATGTTCTTATGCCTCACTTGAAACATGGTTGAGTAAATGTCTGTCTATTCTTTTATATAAATATAAAAGGCAAAATTGTGTGATTTCAGGAAGAAGGGGGATTTTTATCAGGGTGTTTAATGATGTTACACGTTCTCTTTTATTGCAACCAGATAAATCCTTTCATAGAGGAGCCCTTGGGATGCTCTCCTTGAGATACTCACTATCTGTTTATTGTATACACTTCCTCCAGGAAGGAAAATTATTATATGGTAGTGTCAGGGAGTGAGGTTGCATGTGGGATGTTTCTTCAAAGTTCTCCCATAACATAGAGCCAATCAACTTTACCTTCAGTTGCATTTCTCTTTTTCAATTTAATGCTCATTGTAATTGCACCCACTCAGTGGCCTTCCACTTTCATTCTCTGAAGATTGCTCACTGTTAATACCACTGCAGGCCAGCTCTATGCAGAATTGTGATAAGGAAGACTTTTTTTTTTTGCTTCACTTACTTTATTTTATTTTAGATTCAGGGAGTACATGTGCAGGTTCATTATATGGAAATACTGTGTAATGATGAGGCTTAGGCTTGTCGTGAACCCATCACCCAAATAGTGAACACTGTATTCAGTAGATAATTTTCACCCATTGTCCCCTTCCCACCTTTCCTTCTTTTGGAGTCGTTACTGTCTATTATTTCCATCTTCATGTTCATGTGTACCCATTATTTTGCTCCCACTTTTAAGTGAGAATATGTGGTATTTGATTTTCTGTTTCTGAGTCATTTTGTTTAGGATAATTACTTCCAGTTCCCTCCATGTTTCTGCAAAGGACAGGATTTCATTATCTTTATGGCTGTGTAGTATTCCATATGTATATGTGCCACATTTTCTTTATCCAATCAACTGTTGATGGACACTTAGGTTTTGATTCTATGTTTTTGTGAATAGTACTGCAATAAACATATGAGTGTAGGTGTCTTTTAAGCATTCCCTTCTCTCTGTGTCTTCATCAGCATCTGTTATTTTCTGACTTTTTAATAGTAACCATTTTGAGATGGTATGTGACTGTGGTTTTGATTTGCATCTCTCTGATGATCAGTTGTGTGGAGCATGTTTTTTAAATCTGTCTTTTGGCCATTTCTATGCCTGAGGAAGATATTTGTGTGCACTGTTCCCTCCCCAGCCACTCTTCACCTTGGAGACTGGACTTCCTCCCTTCCAAACTTGTGACTTCCAAGAAAATGACTCTAAATGTAGATTCTGTGGTGGCATTTTAGGTATCAAGTAGTGTTTATGGGATCTAGGCAATAAGAGGCCCTTCTAATGCCTCTAAAATCTCCCTGTAAAGGAAGTGTCTGACCTTGCCTGCCAATAAATCTTGGCCCTTTTCACACCTCTTCCTGGTGTCAAGCTTGACAAGAAAATTATGAAAATAGAGAACCTCCCAAATACATTTTAGAAGTGAATTGGGAAATCCTTAAATCACTGGTCCTCTAAGATACAGGGATTTCTCTCTCCCTGTTTTAAGGTGATAGTCTGTGTTTGGAAGTCTGATCAGGTTGCAATTGGCAAAATCGCAGCCCTTCACATAGCTCCCTCTTCAATATGCATCCAAAGAGACATGAGTATATTATTTCTTCCAAAGTCAGCTACAATTGAAGCTCACTAAATTGACTCCACATCTTGCTATCTCAGGCAGTGACAGAGGAATAGCAAGTTTTTTTTTTTTTTTTTTTCTAAAATGCTCATTTTTAACCAACATCTCCTTTTAAGATTTCTCTGTCACTGATGCTGAGGACACAGTCTTTTCTTTATAGAGGATGGCAGAACACTTGCAAATCAATGTTTGAGTCCAAGGGCTGCCGTCATTGTCTCAAACACTTATGTAGTAACTGTGTCCTTTTGCCAGCCATGTCATTCAGGATTGAAGACAGAATTTATTGCAAATGAAAGGACACTAATATCAGAAGGATGTTTTGCATGTGTGCATGTACAAGTGTGTAGACAAGCACACAAATACATATGTGTGTGTGCCTGGGGGATTAGGTACAAGCACACCCATGCCTGTGTGAAAAGATGCCCAGAAGATTAACTTCACCCCTTGATGGTCCATGTTTATTATGGCCAAGAAAATCATGAGAGTATCTCACATAATATAAAAATATATTTCAATGGTCTGCTTCCACCAGCCCCCCTACTAACCATTCCACAGTGAACCAGATGATGGGTTTCCTTTTATTTGTTCACTCTGCTAATCTTCATGGGGAGCCTATCTCAGTGTTTGCCTTTTCTCTAGCAGAATTATCCTGCACTACGTTGTGTTGAGAATTATGCAATGATATGGACAGAAATGAATGGATAGAAAATTAAAGGAAAGGCAAGCAAAAGGAAATGTGCAAACTGGGTAATCAGGCCTGTAAGCAAGTTGGTTTTATTCAGTTCACACAGACATAGCATCTCCTCAGCAGGCCCTGTTTCCCAAAGATTATTTGTGTCACATCCTAAAAGAGTGGTTATTGTTTATTGAGTGAGCACTATGTGGCAGGCACTGTGCTAGGACCTATGCAGTCATCAGTCCAATTAATCCTCACATCACTCCTCTGAGACATACCTGTTATTATCCCCTTTTTACTGCTGCAAACACTGAGCTTCAGAGAGGTTAAGTAACTTTGTCCAAGGTCTAAATCATTAATAGATGATGGGTGGATACAGGATATGAACCTGACAGCATGAACATGAGTCTGTGCACTTAATTAGTACTTCTCTGAGCCTTTTATTTTTAGCCTTGAAATCCCAAACCATTTAATGGGGTTTACTAACTTATCACAGAGGTAATATAGAGTCAACAATGTGAGATCTATATATAAAGGAAGCTCTGAAGACACATGAATTTTCTACAATTATATAGGCAAAACTTGGTGCTCTGACATGTGAACCCTTGTTCTCACCCCTTATGTAAACTGCATCCATGGAATCACAAAATCGGGCTTCCAGAGTTTGGTGTTAATCCCTTGTCCCTCCAAGCACCCAAGATCTAATCATTCTATACATATGAATATTGTCCCGCTGTAAATGATCTTCAGAGGTGGGGGATGTCTTGGAACTAAGGTAGTACCTTTTAAATTAAATAAAAACTCCTGACCAGACACAGTGGCTCACGCCTGTAATCCCAGCAGTTTGGAAGGCTGAGGCAGGTGGATCAACTGAGGCAAGAGTTTGAGACCAGCTTGACCAACATGGTGAAACCCCGTCACTACCAAAAATACAAAGATTAGCAGGATGTGGTAGTGTGCACGTGTCATCACAGCCACTCAGGAGGCGAAGGCAGGAGAATCGCTTGAACCTGGGAGCGGGAGGTTGCAGTGAGCTGAGATAGTGCCACTGCACTCCGGCCTGGGTAACAAAAAGAGACTCCTTCTCAGGAAACAAAACAAAACAAAACAAAACAAAAACAACTCTTTAATCATGCCCACGTTTTATCAGATTACAATTTCACCACCCTGTCCCCCAGAATTTGTTCTGTAAACATTCAATTTTATCCCCTGCTCTTGTAAGAACAGGGAACATCAAAGAATCACTCACTTAGCTGATGTTGCCACCACATGGTTCATTAAATTCCTCTGACACTTGTTGAACTTAACCCAGAGTAGGAGAAAATAGCCATCCAGGATGATACCTGATTGATCAGGGTGTGAAAAACGATTCAGTCAGGCCTGCATGACTGACTGACAGCAGACCTGCTGTGTAAGCCTGAAGCCACAAGTGGAGCCGGTTTACAGAATGATTATAGATCATATAGACATAAGTTTTTATCTAGTTTCAGCCCAAAGAAACAATTAAAAAATCTGTTTGTAAGTGATACCCAGGCAGGGTTGGAGCTGAAAACACGATGTTTGGAGGCCTATGTTTGTTAGAGAATTCCTTCACTTTTTCATATTTTGAGAGATTCTGCGTTGACTGTTGGAAATCGTTTTCACCTGTTCACCTATTTCAATATGGATGTTAAAAAGGGCAATGAGAAAAGCCTCCTTTAGGAATTCAGATTTAGAATATTTCATCAAAGTTCATCTTGTGTTTCCTAGGCTGGCTTCTCGCTAAATCCTTATTTTATCTCACCCTCCTTCTTTGTTAAAATTCTGCTCTCTGAACCCATCTCTCCAGGTTGAACCATCTTGGCAAAGTAATATCAGCCGGTGTCTTCAGCTAGATGGACCTTTCAAGCCCTCCTAAGGTGAGAAAATGTTATTTTTCCCTTTTATGTGTTGTGGTTCATTGGATAGTATTTGTCATCTTGTCACATAATAGGAATGACGTTCACAATGTTGAAATACGCCTTTAAGGAGTGATGACAACAGATATGGGAGCAGTCCCCGGGCTGTAGCCTTCATCACCCCTTCAAACACTCGCAGGCTTGCTTATATGTTCCCAGCCAAGAACATTCCCTTTAAAGTGTGCCATTTCATTCTGATTTGTCACAAGGGTCAGGTTCACACCAGAAAAATCTTTCCTTTGGAAAGGCAAAGGGAGAATTGGAATGCATCTGGATGACTTTTACCATATTTTGCACTGACACTTGAAAAGGCATCAAAAATTTGCTGAGTATAGTATTCTTTAACACAAACACACACACACAAACACCATTTTGGTTGGGGAGGGCAGTGGGACAAATGTTTTTCTTGTTTGTTATGAGGACAGCTGTAGTGAGATTGTTGTGATAATATACAGCCAAGGATTTCCTGAAGGTACAAACTGAGGGCACTGTTGAGGGAAATAGCTTAGGCTCTTCTCTGAGGGAACCACCTCTCTACCATTAGCTCTGTGGTAACTCAGGGAAGGTGCCAGTAGGAGAATCTTGTATTCATTCCATTTTCCCAAGCAGAATCCCATTGTCACTTCCCCCTGGGGCTGCATAGTGTCTTTTAGGATTTGTACCTTCAAGCTTTACAATGACACTCACTTTATCCTTTCTCCATAATTATCTATCGATCGATCGATCGATCGATCTACCTACCTACTTACCTACCTACCTATCACCTATCTATCAATTTTTTGGCTGTGGGGGAAAGAACACAGGGTGATTTTCCTGCTGACTTGTTCCAAATGTGATTATCCTGACCTCAGATCCCTGGGAGAGAGAGTTCTCTCTGTTGAAAAATAGACATTTCCAGGCAGTTTTGGAAAAAGCCTCTTTACAAATGATTTTGGAAGCTTTCTGGTGAAAATGTACCCAAGAACACAAAACCAGAAGGTTTATAAACACTTAGAGGCTAATGATCCAACTAGAGGTATTTTATTTTTTTAATTTTTCTAATTTTTTACTTACTGTCATTACACTATCCCTATCCCATAGGAGGACCCGAAGTTAAAAGAAAGGGAAAATAAATCAAAGCACTTACAAAAGTTGAAGTGAGGGCATTTTGGCTGTCGTCTAATATGCTTTGGAAAGAATCCCCAACAGACAAAAAATAAGAATTTTCACATATACAAAAGATAGGATCTGGATCTCATTGTCATGATCAAAGTGTATCTGTAATGAACACCTGGCTCTCCCATCTGATCATTTCTCCAGAGGGCTCTCAATTAATTTAAAGCCAAAAAAACTTCTATAATATTCCCCAAGTTTTAACTTACATGTATTTAATAATCAACTCATTTATTTGTTTCATATTTAGTTAGCAACAGTTTTTTTGGTGTACATACCATGAAGCAGCATTACTCAAAACAATGTATTTTGCATACTCTACTGAGATGGTATTTTGACTACTGTAGAGTATTTGCGTACACCTGCCTTAATGATTTTCCTGCTAAAATTGTTGTGCCCAAGGTCTAAAAATAGACTTTGAACTTTTCCATTTGTCTGTGCATTAAAGTAGATGTAAGCCTGGGCAACATGGCAAAACCCATTCTCTTCAAAAACTGCAAAAATTAGCTGGACATGGTGGTGCACTCCTGTAGTCTCAGCTACTCAGGAGGCTGAGTTGAGAGAATGGCTTGAGCCCATGATGCAGAGGTTGCAGTGAGCTGAGATCATGCCACTGCACCCTAGCCTGGGCAACAGAGTGAGACCCTGCTTCAAAAAAATAAAATTAAATTAAAAAGTCGATGTAAATTATTTTCTAAGAAGCTTCATTCTGCTCATGAGTAATGCCTTGCCTCCCAGATAATTCTCTGCATAAAGGTAGAATCAATGTATGTGCCTTTTTCTCAGTCATATAGGCTTTCCTAGGCTTCAGTAATTTCACAACAGAGTGTCAACCTTGCCTCTGGCTTGACTTTCTACTAATGTGTAGTTCCAAATTTAATTGGGAATAGAGAACAATCACACTCCAGATAATTGCCAAAGAGAACAATTTCAAAATAACAGCTGCCTAATATTCAGTGAAAGTTGAGGAAAGTAAAGTTTTGGGGGAATCACTCAAAGAAGTAAATGAAATCCATGTAACCCTCCATACATTCTAAGTATTTCCAGACTTGAATTGCCTTTCAGGTAAGGCAATTAACCCATCATTAGCCACATGACATTGTACTTCTCCCACATATTGTTAAGGACACTAATCATTATGGTGTAGAGAATTCCATTTATCATGGGCTTCAGGGGCAATTTCTTTCTCAGTTTAGCACATCTTAGCACACATCTTGGATGCTCACTAATATGTGTCCACTAACATGAAAGAGTGAGTCTTCAGGGTAGGCATTTTTGACTTTTCTCTTTGTTTTTCCTCTTTCTGTCTTTAGTTGAATATTTATTTATTTATTTATTTATTTTGCTGTATTTCAAGTAATCTAGAAAACCACTTTGGTGGAAAAGAAGGCTAAAAAATAAATCTGCCACTTAAGGCAAAGTTGGGATATTTCCTCAAAGCCTCAGAGGAAGAGCATGACTTACCCTGTAATAAACTGGTAAAAATAAGAGAGTATTTATGCTTGGCTCCCCAAAATGATTAAAAAAGAAAGTTTCTTTGAAAAAAAGAGCAGGCAATTATAGAAAAAATTTAGCTGTGATAAATACAGATGCAAATATAGCTAATGTAAGAAAATAATGCAAAAGAAAATGTGATGAAAAATGTACATTTGTTAGTATAAACTATCGAAATAATTTGTAAATTCATATGTGTACTGTGGAGTATGCATGTCAGATACTTTCCCAGAAGCAGAGTTAAAAATGCAGACGTAAAAGAGATGAGGGAAAATTATGAAAGACAGATTTGAGAGCAGACATAAACAATAATTTTACAGGCCGGGCGCGGTGGCTCAAGCCTGTAATCCCAGCACTTTGGGAGGCCGAGACGGGCGGATCACGAGGTCAGGAGATCGAGACCATCCTGGCTAATACGGTGAAACCCCGTCTCTACTAAAAAATACAAAAAACTAGCCGGGCGAGGTGGCGGGCGTCTGTAGTCCCAGCTACTTGGGAGGCTGAGGCAGGAGAATGGCGTGAACCCGGGAGGCGGAGCTTGCAGTGAGCTGAGATCCGGCCACTGCACTCCAGCGTGACAGAGCGAGACTCCGTCTCAAAAATAATAATAATCATAATAATAATAATAATTTTCCAAAAGCAGAAACCAGAGTAATAATGAGTGAAGCAATAGTCAAGAATATAATAGAAGAAGGAGTTTCTGGAAGAAAAATCATGACTTGAAACGACTCACCTGGATTCAGGCAAAAATTAATTAAAAGGACCTATATTTAAATAAACAGTCATATTTTTCAAAACTTAAATTCAAGAACAAAGGGGGGAAATGTAATTACAAATCAGAAAGAAACAACATTCAGAGTGCTCCAATTTCACTTTTTCAACACTAATTGAAAAAAAACAAAAGTGAAAGCTATACAATTCACAATTGCAAAAATGTGAAACCAACCCAAATGCTCATCAATCAACAAGTGGATAAAGAAAATGTGGTATAGATATACAACGGAATACTACTCAGCCATCAAAAGGAATGAATTAACAGCATTTGCAGCAACCTAGATGAGATTAGAGACTATTATCCTAAGTGAAGTTACTCAGGAGTGGAAAAGCAAACATCATACGTTCTCACTCATAAGTGGGAGCTAAGCTATGAGGATGCAAAGGCGTACAAATGACACAATGCACTTTGGGGACTCAGGGGGAAAGGGTGGGAATGGGGTGAGGAAAAAAAGACGACAAATTGGGTGCAGCATATACTGCTCGGGTGATGGGTGCACCAAAATCTCACAAATCACCGCTAAAGAACTTACTCATGTAACCAAACACCACCTGTTCTCTGATAACCTATGGAAATACTTTTTTAAGTGTGAAAGTTATAGAATGTTTTTAAAAGCTTGAGAAACAACAATTCCACATAAAATCTGGATGATGTGCCTGTCCCAAGACTTTCGGTCAGGCAAGGATTTAAAGCATATATCACTGTGTGTCCTTTCTAAGAAGAGTGAATCTTGGTCATTGTTTTTTGTTTTTTTGAGGCCCAGCTCACTCTGTTGCCCAGGATGGCGTATAGTGGCGCAATCTCTTTTCACTGCAACCTCCGCCTCCCAGTGTTTGTTACTGCTTCAAGAATTAAATAATTTTTTTATTAATTCAATAAGTATTTATTGAGTTAAAAACAAGTTAAGAAATACAGGTCTCAGGGTAAGATAAATTTAATATACCTATACTGCTATACAGTTTATTCAAGATTTTTCCACTCCCAATAATTATAAAAGCCACTAAGAGAGGAATAATTGTATAAATATCAGAAAACAGAAAACAGAGACAGCACTTTTATCAAGAAGCTTAAACAAGTTACCACCTTTCCATATCCCACCACCCTCAGTCTCATGGAAAGACAATTTGGTTAAAGAAACCAAAAACAGCATGTGGTCCTTACAGACAACCATAATATAGAAAGGAATTTTTTGTTTATTTTATTTTATTTTGTTTTTAGGTACATACATTCAAATTTTTAAATTTAAATACTGTGGTAGATTGAAGATGGCCACAAATTCTTTGCCATTCCTCTGCCACCAACAGGTGGAGTCTATTTCCCCAGTCCTTCTCCAATTAGACTCAAGTTATGACTTGCTTTTTTTTTTGAGATAGGGTCTCATTTTATCCCCCAGGCTTGAGTGCAGTGGTGTCATCTTGGCTCACTGCAACCTTGACCTCCTGGGTTCAAGCAATCCACATGCCTCAGCCCCCCAAGTAGCTGGAACTACAGGCATATGCCACTATACCTGGCAAAATTTTTTGTATTTTTTGTAGAGACAGGGTTTCACCATGTTGTCCAGGCTGGTCTCAAACTCCTGGCCTCAAGTGATCCACCTGCTTCAGCCTCCCAAAGTGCTGGGATTACAGGCATGAGTCACTACACCTGGCCAATTTATGACTTGCTTTGACCAAAAAAGACAGCAGATGTTGGCTAAAGGATACAAAATTTCAGTTAGATAGCAGGAATAAGTTCAAGAGCTGTATTGTACAATATTGTGACTATGGTTAATAACAATATATCCTATTCTTGAACATTGCTAAGAGTAGATATTAGATGTTCTCACCACACACAAAAAAAGAAACGTTTGTAAGGTAATGCATATCTTAATTAGCTTGATTTAGCTATTCCACAATGTACAGATGGCCCTCTGTATCCACTGGTTCCACATCTGCAGATTCAACCAAAAATATTTGGAAATAATAATAATAAATAACAATACAATAATACAAATAAAAGACAATACAGTAAGTATAACTATTTACATAACGTTTACATTGTATCAGGTATTATAAGTAATTTAGAAATGATTTAAAGTATATGGGAGGATGTGCATAAGTTACAAGCAGATGCTTTGCCTTTTTTTTGTGTTTACTTTTGAGACAAGAGCCTCCCTCTGTTGCCCAAGCTGGAGTGCAGTGGCATCATCATAGCTCACTGCAACCTCAACTTCCTAGGGTCAAGCAATCCTCCTACTTCAGCCTCCCAAGTAGCTGGGACTAGAGGCACTCGCCACCACACCCAGTTAATATTTATATTATTTTTTGTAGAGATGGAGTTTTGCCATGCTGCCCAGGCTGGTCTTGAACTCCTGGGCTCAAGCAATCCACCCACCTTAGCCTCCCAAAGTGCTGGGATTACAGGCCTGAGCCACCGCCACTGGGCCTGGCCTACTATGTCATTTTATATCATGGACTTAAGCATCCATGGATTTTGATATCCAAGGGAGGGAGATTCTAGAAGCAATCCCCCTTGAATACCCAGGAATAACTGTATACATATTTCAAAACAACATGTCATACATCTATATTACAACTGATATTTATCAATTAGAAAGTAAATTTAAAAGCAGCAGTAGCAGGTCTGTTCTGGGTCTTGGACTGAAGAAGCACCATGCTCTAAGGAAGGCCAGGTTACGCTGCTGGAGTCAGAGGTCACATGTAGAGGCCTCAGAGGAGGACATACTACATGGGGAGAGAGGCCATAAGGAAGAGAATTGAGGTGCTCTAGCGAACAGCACATAAGAGAAAAGCTGCCTTGGAACTTACAGCGCAGCCCAGCTGCCAGCTGTGCGCACCTCTAGGAGTGACCCCAGACAACACATGTGAATCAAAGAACTGCCCAGCTGAGTTCAGCCAACCCACAGAACCATGAGAAAGAATAAATCATGTTGTTTTAAACCACTAAGTTTTGGAGTGCTATATTTTAAAGCAATAGATAATGAAGACACATGCCTTTATTTTTTAATTTTTTTCAAGAGCGAGTCTTGCTCTGTCACCCAGGCTGGAGTGCAGTGGTGTGATCTCGCCTCATTGCAACCTCAGCCTCTCAGGTTCAAGCAATTCTCATGCCTCAGCCTCCTGAGTAGCTGGGACTACAGGCGTGTGCCACCGTGCCCAGTATTTTTAGTAGAGATGGGGTTTCACCATGTTGACCAGGCTGGTCTCAAACTGCCGACCTCAGGTGATCCGCCTGCCTCAGCCTCCCAAAGTGCTGGGATTACAGGCGTGAGCCACCATGCTGGCCTCTTTCCTTTACATTAAATGTCACGCTGTGTTTGAAAATCTCGATTTTTCAAGTTTCGCAGTAGAGACAATGTTAAAATTTTCCATCGACTTGCCCAGAATCATGAATAGTGGACGGGAGACAGACGGGATGCTCCAATCCAGGTCTGACAGATGCCTCCCACTCTGAACCCTCAGGTAAATAGCCCCTTCCTACTCAATGCCCAACAATATGAGGAATAGAAAAAATAGTTAGATTTATTACTGTATAGCCATGTGATAAAATATTATTGTAGTTATTTTTTAAAAGTTATAAAACAATAATAAATAACAGAAAAATCTGATAAATTTTATTGCAAAGAACAGGATAAGATATAGATTTTTGGATACATATTATATGTGCATAAGGAAATGCAACAAAACTGACAGTCATTATTCCTGGTGATAGCATTTTATGGTTGATTTTTAAATAATTTTATTTAGAGCATCCACATTTTAAATAATTTGCATGCGTTATTTTTCAACCACAAAAAAATTAAAAAGGCATTACTTCACTGGTTGCAGAGGCTAAAAGTGAATTAGGTTAACAGTAATAATTATTTTAGAGTCCATTTCTGTTTTACTGAATGTGATTGATAATACAAGCAGATAAGCAACTCTTGCATTCTAAAAAATCTAACCAGAAAGATTGAAACTATAAGCAATCAATGGACTAAAACATCCCATTCCCCTAGTATTTGAGCATACTTTGTTCTTCAGAACAACAATGTAACATAAATGTACTAAACATTATTATTTAGTTGGAGGCTGGAAAGATTTCCATTTACTCTTTAAGGATTCTCAATATATTTTAAAGCAACAGCTCTGAAGTTATTCACATATGTAGTATCAATTATAATGAACACTTCACTTCCACAGAGATCTGTCAAGTAAGAACAGACATATTAATATTTCCGAATAGTTGCCAATTTATCCCTGTTGGAGAAAAAGATACAGTAGGAAGCAATGAGCTGCCTCACCATCTGAAGTCGAATCTGGGAGCTCAAGAAGCCAGCAAGAAAGGGCCTTCCCACATTAACAGTTTCGCTAGCTTTATCAGCCACATAAAGAGATAACTTGTGTGCATCAGCAGCTAGGAGTGTGAAGTTCATCAACTGCTTCCATACTTCTCTGTGGGCCAAGCCCAAAAAATGATCAAGCCTGTAGGTCACATCTCCTGAAGCCAAACGTATTTATGAATACATTTCTAGACTCTCAGTGGAGCAGATAAATGAAGTTTAGCAAAGTTACACTCAAGCTAATGAGACCACATATTAGGAAGTGCCTGGAAGAGCCATATTCATAGATGGAAAATAGAATGGTAGTTATCAGAGTGGGGAGAGGGATTAACGGAGAGTTCTTGTTTAACGCGTACAGAGTTTCCATCTGGGAAGATGAGAGAGCTCTGGAAATAAATGGTGGTGATGGTTGCACTACAATGTGAATGTACTTAATGCCACTGCACTGTCCACTCAAAAGTGGTTAAAATGCTAAGTTTTATGCTATGTATCATGTATTTTGCCACAATAAAAAATATATATATTGACAGAACTTCACATTGCTTTATCTTATCCTACCACAACTACTTTTACTTTTCCACAGTTACCTTTTTAGTATTCATGATAAATTTTTATTCTAATAACTTACTCAGTATTTTTAACTTTTTAAATTCCAGATTTTTAGGAGTGTTTCCAAATAAAAAGCACCACCTAGCAGCAACACCCTCAGACTTTACACAGAAGCTTCCAGAGGCCTCGTGACGTTTCTATGAATTGTGCTTGTCAGATGCAACCTGTGGCATGACAGTCAATGCCATACAAACAGTATTTTCTACAGTGCAAATAATCTTTTTAACATTTCTAGATAATCAGAAAACAACCTAATTATTACCACGGTCTCAATTTATGATAATAGCTGTCCCTCTCTAAATTAAATTACATAGCATCTAAAGTTGTAGTTACATTTCTGAAGTAAGCACATTTGAAGGGTGACTGAAAATTATGATTCTTTTTGCATTTTTCTCATAGTCCATTCTTATTCAAATAGTTTGCCAGGACTCTCCTCTGTGGATCCTGCTTCTCCCATAGGTTTCAGCAACACCGTGGCTTAAAGCTAACCTCCTCCTCCACCCCTCACCTTGATATTTCTCACCTCCTTATCTTTTTAATGTCATGAACTCTGCCTGGAGTTTTGCCTATGCCTCTCCCTGACCCTGCAACCACCAGTAAACACAGTGAACTTGAACTTCCACATAGCACTGAAACTCCCTTCAAACATCACACCGTCTTGGAAATCTTTCTTGACTCCACCTCCCCAAGACACACAGATAGACATGCACTTCAAGCTGAATAAGAGGACTTCCCTCTGGACTCCTAAGAGTTTTCTCTCTTACTTGTTACATGGCATTACATTTATGTGTGTCTTGTGTTCATCTCCCCCTAACCTCCCTCTCACTAACCTGTAAGCTCTTGAAGAACAGAAACTGCCTCATTTACTTTTGTGTCCTCTACAATAAAATCAGGGGTTGGGGACTGATGGACCAAATAAGAAAAATGAGTGAGTGAGTGAGTGACTAGCATGAACCCCGTGATATTAGTCTGTGCAGATAGTAGTGCAAAAAATGACATGGTCCTTCCCTTAGTACATTAATAACCCACTTGTCAATCAACTAATACAGATCCTTTACATTCTTGTTGTTCCTTCCACCAATAGCTAAGTCTTGGACTGTTCAGCCACAGTTATATAATTTGTATTTATTGCTATGACATTTGTTTAATTTCAGAATCTACTTTGTTAACTCTAAACTGAGTTAGTTTTAATACACAATTTCCAGCCAAATGTTATTCTAATAACGAAGTTCATCAGAGACATCGTTCAAAGGTACAAAGAGTTAACTATGTAATTTTCTTAATAAGACTGAAAAGGCAGTGCATCATTTTTTCTAACTATGGCATGCTCTGTGACACCATGTAATTTTGAGGTATCTATACTTTGCTTGGAAAAGAAAAAACAATACCTAGTTTCTTTTTAAAACTATTTTTGCTGCCAGGAAAAAAAAAAAATCATTTGCTCTGTCACAATTATGGTAATAAATCTTACAGTGAAGACATTTAATGATGGCTACAAAGCTTCCTTTATTTTACCTTACAGAGACAAGCTTTAAACTTCCTAAGCAAGTAAAGAATGGGTGCATTTTAGTTTTACAAATGCCTGCTTAAGAAATATGTCATTAAAAAGAAATACTTCTCTAGCCCTGAGTTTGCATGGCTTAGGATGACTTTTCTACATAAGTTCGGTTGCATTCAGAATTAAATAATTTAGACTTTCAGTTCTTGGCCTACTGAAGTCATTGAAATAAGTTAAATTAACCCAGTTTGTTTCAGGTTTATTTGTGACTTGAGATTCCACACTTTTAAAATTTAATTTATTTTGAATAAGAATTCAAATAGATGCTCAGAGTATAAAAAATCAAAAGGTTTCAAGGAGAATGTGGTAAAAATTTCCCTTCCACCTTGGGCTCCTGCCCTGCATAACAACTTCCCTGATGTGGCTACCTTTACTAGTCTCTTTTACATTTCAGGGAAATTATATGTAAAACAAATACAGACATGATATTTTCTTAATATCTCTTTGAGATCATTCCATACCAATATATACTGAATTTGTTTTAAAATAGCTGCATAGTATACCATTAGATGGATAAAACTAAATTTATAATCATTTGTATATTGATAAACAAATGTTATTACAAATGACATTTCAATGAGTATTATTGGAACATATGTGTTTCCACATATGAGAAATTATATATGTAGCTTAAATCCATAGAACAGGAATTGCTAGGTCAAAGGGTATGTGCTTTTTTATCTTAGATATTACAAACCACTCTCTACAGAGGTTGTACCAATTTATACGACCACCAACGTAAGTGTGCTTGAAACTTCATATTCTCACCACAGAGTACACTATCAAAATTGATCTTTGCCAAAATGAAAGGTTTAGAAATGTTCTCAGGTATTACAAAGCACAGAGGAGTTCTTATTTTTTTTTTTAAGACAGCCGTTTGAAAAGTTTTATTAAATGTGAAAATGTTCTTATTTAGAACATTTGAGCTAAATTTGATGAGTAAGATCACTGAAATGGTTTACTACTCATCAAAAAAAGAATTTTCAACTTTTATATAGAGAGAATTCATCTATAAGGAATCTGAAGTATAAGCCAGAGAAGAGGAAAGGACAATTTGAAGCCTTTCTCCCTTGCCTCTCTTTTTCAACCAAATCTGCTTTCCCCTGGGTTGTCTTTACTTATTGCACTCTCATCTTTTCCCAGTTTAATAAGAGACTATTCTGTTTAAGTTTTCATTTTTTTTTAGGATGGTTCTCCAAAGTGTAGTAAATGGACAAAACCTAAAGTCTTTGGAATTTACAGCAAGTTCAGCTAATAAGAAATAGGACATTTCTGTTTTTCTTTTAACCGGTTTGCCAGATCATCCTCTGTATTACTTCTGCTTTGCAGTTGAGTTTTAATTTATGTCTTTCTCTTCTTCCTTAGGAAAGAAACCTATTCCCTGAATTTGAGGAGCTGACTTAAATGCTCACTTTTCTGAAGCACATCACCAATTAATGTCTTTTATTATATGTTAGTCACTGTCATTGTGGTTAAGTACAATGTAGCACAGATGCAGTATTTTTTAAAGACACACAAAAACACACACAAACACACATGTCAATGGTTTTTCTTTGATGGATATGGCAAGCTGTTCATTTTTTCACAGCTGTAAAGAAGGCAGCCAATTGTGATAAGTAAAATGCAAGTATCCATTTCAGCTTCTCGCTTGAAAAGAGAGAGCAAAACTAAGTTAAAGCTAAAACTTCACTGAATTCTTATACCCGGCCATATATTTATATTTGAGCAACAATTTAAAAATAATTTATGTTTCACCATTCTGAAAAGTAAAGTCGAATATTGGGCACAGTGAGGGATCCAACTGAGAGGGTATTGCAAAGTGATACTTAAATATTATATTTGGCCATAAACAAACTCTAAATTAAGGTTTACATTTAAACCAAAACAGGAAATTAATTAAAAAGCGGAAAAGAAAAAGCTTCAGTAGGTTTCTAGCATAAGTACTCCTAATTAAAACAAACAGAGTAACAAAATCTTTAGGAAAAACGATAAGGAAGTCAATTAATTCCACATAGCCTGAAGTATCAATCACAATGCTAGAACTTTAGTTTTAGTTTTGATTTTGGTCAAAAAAATAATGTGTGCTAAGTGCTAAGCATATTCTGATAAAGGTTTCTATTAGGTTAGCTCTATTAGACACATTTATGTTCTGAATACAAGAAAAGAGGCAAGGACTTTGGGGGAAACTGTTAGGCCAGAAGTGAGAGCAACAGGAAAATTCCAGTTGTAAAGTAAACAAAACTTATAAGACAGACAAACAGCAGGAAACGGCAATGCAAAGCACACGAAAGCACTATCCGAAAATGCATTGGCCAGGTTTCTGTAAGGAGAAGTTGAAGAAACTGAAGTGCTAAAAAGGAAAAAGGGCAAAAGGACACATTGACAATGTGGGCTGAAACATCAGGATCCATAAATAGGGACTGTTCCAAGGAGAAAATAACTTTATTTTTTTTTAGTAATGCTAACAGTGCATGAAGAAGAGCCTATACTTTGAAACTCTTTTTAATTGGGAAATAACCTTGCAGTGGGGAAACATTGCTCTAAAGCAATGGTTCTCAAAGTATGGTTCCAGTTCAGCATGACTGACATCACTTTAACTTCTCAGAAATGCAAAATATTGGTCCCAACCAGACCTAGAAATCAGACAGGTGGATGAGGCCCATAAATCTGCATTATGAGCCTGAGAAATTCTGATGCAGGCTCTGGGACCTGCTGTTCCATAGACGAGAGCTCTCGTCTCAGAGCTTCAGAAACCACCCAGCAGAACGAGAATGCTTCTGATAAGCACTCTTAGCTTCTCGCAAGCTCTATCTCCATGACCCAGTGGCTTAACACTGGCTTTCTATCTGGAGCAGGAGGAGACAGACAGAGGAACCCTTCTCATTCTATAGCATACCTCGAAATAAATCAGCTCATAAATCAGTTTTGTTTTCTCACTGTCCCAGAAATCTGTTCTGCTCTTTATTGATTATTCTAATAGGGATGAAAAGGCTTTCTTTCTCAGCATTTGAAAGTGATATTAACTATGTCTATTTTCTCCTGATTATAACAATGTGAAGTAAAGACCGCAATGAACACAAATTCCACATGGAAATCTTGCAAGATAAGTATCTTTCAGACGGCAAAGCATTTTGTAAGTTTATGTACCCTACTTATACCACAGACACCATCATGGTTTTTCTATTGCTAAGCCAGGTAATTATTGCAATAATAGTTAATATTTATTGAGCATTTGCTGGGCTAAGCATTGTGTTGAGAAAATTCTTATTTAACCATCACAATAGGTCTATGAGGTAGACGCTCTTACAATTCTCATTTTGCATAAGGTGAAACTGTAACTTAAGGAGGGTAAGTAACCTGCCTGAATTACCCATTTAATAAGGAAGTGGTAGACAGGGTTCCTAGCTACTTCTGATGGCAGATCTCATGTCATTAACCACCACAGTCAATACCTGCTTGTGCCTTTTACCTTTATCAGACAGTTTTCCGGGGTCCTGTCTTTACTCTTGTTAGCTTTCACCACCCATCCTGTTCTGGGGTTTTATTTCCAATCAACAACAACAAAAAAGTGAAACACAATGTAATAACCTTTTCTCCCCATCCATTCATCTTCTTACTCAGAAAAAAAGTATGTAGAGTGTATAGTTTTAAGGGTTTCATTGCCATCACAATGGGAGGATTAAATACCTACAACTAACAAATATGGGAAAGGTAGTATCCTTTATTATTTTAACAAAAAAAAAAAAGGTCTTATAATTGTGTTTTTTCATCCCTGAATTTATTACCAGATTTCAAAATGAGTCTCAGGGAATTTCTCTGGACTTTGTACATTTTGAGAGAAGATAGAGCGAAGTGAGGAAAACAGGGCTGGAGAAATACACAGGTATTTTCATAACATGGCTTATTACGGCATCATCCTCACCAGCCTTATGCTTAACATCATCATCAGTGCCTTCCTCCCTCTCACCCCACTCATCCAATTGCACCCTCTAAATAACTCTGTATTTAATCACTTCTTCCCATTTCCATGGCTATTGTGTTAAGTATCACCTGATGAGGTTTCTGGATTATAACCTGAAGGCAATAGAGGTATAAGAAGGTGTTTTTGGTAGTGAGGTAGCATAATCAGATATGCATTTTATATGCAGAGAACAGACTGGAAGGAAGACCAGAGACAAGGAGATGAATTAGGTAGAAATGCATCAAATAAAAAGCACAAGAGCACCAAACGAGGCAAACGAAGGACACTTACATATTGGGTTCCGTTCCTTAAGGAAAAGAAAAGGTTTATTGCTACCAAACTAGACATTCTTTTAACACTCATTCAATAAATACTTCCTGAGTACTTACCATGTGGGAGATAAGATACTGGGCTATGGCGATATAACAGTGAAGAAAATAGAACGCAAAAACACTTCTAAGTGGTGAATGCTTTTTGCTAGCTGCCATGACACCCTTACATGAATGAATGCTCTGAGAGACTGTTTTACCCAAGGAATGAAGAAAAAAGAGCATTCCTGTGTAGGTCACTGATTTGAGGATGAAGACATAGCACCAAGGAGGTAGAAGTTAATGAAGATAAACTTCCCTTATCTCACAGTCTTAACTAGGTCTTCCCCCAGATAGAAAGAAAATAATTGGTCATTGGTTACCATTAAATAGAGACATGCATTCAAATTTTTTAGGTGTGCTGTCCTGCAGCATAGAGTGAGATCAAGAGTGAATAGGATCTAGGTCAGTTCAATCTGAATTTGGAAAAAAAAAAAGAGTAAAAGACCTGTAGCTCCAATGAACTGCAGGTAGAAGCCCCGGTGAGAGCTGGTTACCTCCAGGAGGGTCATAAGGTTGTGATGCTTGGGAATGGACAGGCATCAAAAGGATAGCCAAGAATGACAGTCGATGAAGAATTGGGAAGGAAAACAACCACAGCTAAAGGGGCTACGAGTGCAGCACTGGGCTAGCAGGAAACAAACCTAAATTGGATGCTCTACTCTCCTCTCCACAAGCTGTAGGGTCCTGGACATATGAGGCAACTCCTCTGATCCTCTTTTCTCATCTTTAAGATGGACATAATAATATCTGTCCTACTTACCTCACAGTGAAGATAAAATGAGATAGTAATAAAATGCTATACAACGTAAAACTCTTACTAGTTTTATACTCATGGCATACTGTAAAATAAGATATACTTCAAATTCATTTTTGAAGGGGAAAAATACAGATGTATGGATAGAAAGTAAATGAAGAGATAGAAACAAAGAAATTATTATGATCTAGTACCATGTGAGCTCCTAAAAACAAGGACCACATTTCAATCGGTTTTGTACCCCAATAATCTGGCATATCATGTATTATTAAATGTTGGTTGAATTGACATACCAAAAAATGAAATGTTACTAATTTTCCTAGGGATGACAATAGAAAAAGTGTCAGTGGCCTTCCATACCTTTCTATGGACGTAAATATGGAGTCATAGAGTCATTGACATATTACGTAGTAGTTTAAACCTGATCTAGAGGAATGAAATACTACCTGTTGGACTGATGGGTACACTAAAAGCCCAGACTTCACTGCTATGCAATATATCCATGTAACACAATTGCACTGCACTTGTGCCCCTAAATCCCTAAAAATAAAAAATTAAAAAAAAATCCAGCCGAACATGGTGACACATCCCTACAGTCCCAGCTACTTGGGAGGCTGAAGTAGGATTGCATGAGGCCAGGAGTTCAAGGCCAGCTTGTACCATATAGGTTGTACTAGCTTGTACCCCCATCTCTCTGTCTATTTTTTTTTTTTTTTTTATTAAAAAGTAAACTTAAATGTCGAAAATCCAAACTTGGGGAAGACAGAAAGATCACACACAAGGCTGTCACTTCACACTTGGAAGGTTGCATGGCAGCCAGGCAGAGGCGCTCCTCACTTCCCAGACAGTGGGGGGGTGGGGGGAGGGGGGGGCGTGTGTTTTGTTTTGGTTTTGTTTTTGTTTTTTTGAGACAGAGTCTCACTCTGTCACCCAGGCTGGAGCGAAGTGGTGTGATCTCAGCTTACTGCATCCTCTGCCTCCCGGAATCAAGAGATTCTCGTGCCTTAGCCTCCCAAGTAGCTGGGACTGCAGGTGTGCACCACCATCCCCGGCTAATTTTGTATTTTTAGTAGAGATGGGATTTTGCCATGTTGGCCAAGCCGGTCAGCAAGAACTCATCTCTCAAAAGAGATTGGAAAAAAATGTAAAAATTGGCCCAGACTATGCCTCAGTCTTAATTAGTGGATTGCCTTATTTCTTGCTACTCAAAGTGTACTTTCTGCACCAATATCAGTCTATAACCATGACTGGCCTGTGACAATATAAGTACAGAATTTGAGAATAAGCTTTTCGATTTTTTATAGTAATTTGACAGTATAATTTTGCATCTATTACATTTTTTTTAAATGGCTTGATTTTTCTGTCTTCTTAATTGTACTATTAATTAATTTTATTGTATTTTTCAAAAGAATTGATGTATGACAGATTGGGTTGGAGGGCTGAATAGTCCTTCATCACAGGCCATTTGAGAAGCACCGGCCTGGTTTATTACCCTAGTGCTGTCATTAGTTTCTTCTCTCAAAAATTACCGATGTGATACTTGAGATGTCATATCCGTGGAAGCCCTTAGACTTTTTATGAGTCCTGCAAGTTAAAATTGATTTAAGAACAGATAAGCAGATCCTGGGTTAGGTTAATTACCAGAGTGCTTAATCCAGTGAGAATAAGTACCTGGTGTCTCATGATATCATGGAACAAGGTCCAAAATAGCCGAGATTTTACCCCAACTCCTCTACCTACTAAGGCATAACCTTGGGTGAGCAACTTTTTGAGATAATTTTTGTGTTACTAAAATGAGGATAATTATTTCTATATTAAAGGAATTTAAAGTATTCTATATTACAGGAATAAATGGCTCTGCAGAGGTTGCTCAGCATAGAACCTGGCACTTGGAGGGAATTCACTAATTCTGGGTATTACTACAGTTGTTCGTTTTGGCAGATCCTCTGGGGCAGGAGCAAGCCTCAGGAGAAATTTGAGAAAGGGCTAGGATCAATGGACTCTGACGGCAGTAAGTGGCACAGATCCTGGTAGACTATTTAGTCTCAGATGGTTCTGATCATATCCTGCATCAGTGCTTCCTGGCCTTAACTGCATGCACATCACTTGGGCATCTTATTAAACTGCAGACTTTAGTAGATTCTGAGACCTGGGCTTCTACATTCTAATAATCTTCCAAGTGAGGGGGATACTGCAGGTACACAGACCGTTCTTTCAGCAACAAGGCTATAGAGAAAGGTTCTGACTTTAGCAGGTAAGAACCATCTAGAGGGAATGCTACGTAGATTGCTGGACCCCATCCCCAGAGTTTTCAGTTTAATAGGTCTTGGGTGTGGTCTGAAAATTTGGATTTCCAACAAGTTCTATCAGCATCAGGTGATGCTGTTTGTACTGGCACGGGAACCACAATCGAAGAACCATTCCCTTAGGCTATGAAACAGAAATCTTGGCTTTTTCATTGATCTTGAGCAAATAACACAACTTGCCTTAGTTTCCTTATCTATAAAATGAGGACAAAATGATCTGTAAGATCCTTTTTAGTTCTAAAATCTATCAATTCCCATTGGCAGTTATTTCAAAATAAACTCGTATGCATTGGTAATTATGAAATCCATGTAAATATGTTTTTAAACAAATCGTGTTCCCTTTATTCAAAAACGACGAATAATGACACAGCTTTACCTAGGAAAGAACACTCATCTGCAACCTTCTTTGCCCTACTGGGGTGTGGTAAGTTTAGCTTGATAGACCTATTTCTCTTTTAATAGAACTATTGTTTTTAGGGCCTGGAAATCTCCAGACTTCTGCCTGTTTTCTTTATGAGAAGCCCGAGAGAGAGCTTTCCATTTTTGACTTGTTATATTCCAGGCTGGTCTTAATGCTGTCATTTAGGAACCAGAAACTACACTGTGCACTTGATGTTGATTATCTTAGCTCTCACAACAAATTCATGAAGTAATTGTTAGTCTCATTTTTCTACTTAGAAAACTAATGCTTGAAGATGTTAAGCAAGGTACCCAAGTTTCCACAGGTGGTAGTGATGGAGCTAAAATTAGCGCCCAGCCCAAGGACGACAGAGCCAACACTCTTAACCACTGTGCTGTAATCGTGTAGAGTCGAAAAAAAAAATGGGCAGAAGGGGAGGCTGTTTGATACTTTCAGGGTCAACATTTAAACTGCAGATAATCCTGCTTTCCCAGCTCTCTCAATCCCTAATAATGGAAGATAGTGACAGTAAAAAATTATGTTGAGTCCAAAAGGTGCCAAACACAAAAGAGAACGTACTCTGTGATTACATATCAATGTGAAGTTCAAGAATATTAAAAACTGATCTAATGTGACAGAAGTTAGAAGAGTGACTCGCTCTGGAGGAGTGAACAGAGGCAGGAGAGACCTTTCCCAGGCAATGAAAATATCGATATGGGTAGTAATCAAAAGGGTGTATCCATATGTAAAAACTCATCAAGCTGTACATGTAAAATATGGTCATTTACTCTATATTAATTCTACTGTAATAAAGGCATCTGGGAGCAAATATACATATATACATACATATGCCTATCTTCTCCAACATATATCCAACCACGTATTCCTAATTCCTCACTTAGTTTCTAAAGGTTAGTCAGAATTTACCACCCCATTTCACAGAGAGATTAAGTAAGGCAGAGAGAGAAATCTACAGCATGTTACTGGTTTTCTAGTTCTCCGTGTTCTTCAGTACTATATATTAATCACAGAAACAATAAAAGCTCTTTTGCCTTAGGTCAGACACATTTGTAAAAAGGCAAAACTCTGTATAAAATGTGTCTCCCTAAACCATAAATTATACTCTTTTCAATGGCATGTGATTTTATATACCACATTCAGGACAACTCTAAAGGATCATTGTTTTCTCAGTGAAACTGCTTTATTTGCTAATATTCAGCTCACCCATACTTTCCTCATCTTGCTCTGTGATAATGTGTCCACTCATTTCTTTGTAAGATAATGGAAGATAATTCCCTAAGAATCCCATTTGCTATCTCTGTCCATTGGTAAGGTCACTTAATTTAGTGTCTTCATTAAGTACCACTCAAAGTTTAATAATTGTGCTGGCACCAGTGTCCCCTCACTCCTCTCCCAATGTATTTTGTGTCATCTATTCTTGTTACAACTCATCCCCCTTCATCTGCCCATAAACTGCAGTCATGATATTTCATGATATTATGAACACCATATAATTTACAAACGGCCTCGCATACCTAAAGGAGTAGACAGAAAGAATAAATTGTTGCGGAGAAAGCTAGTGAAACAAGTGGAATTGGGAAGTTTCATTAGGGACAGCTCAAAGAAAGAGATTTTTATAGTGGTAGTTTCTTATTCTTAGACAAGGAGCAGACACTTGCAGGGGGGAAATAAAGCAGGCAGCTATTTTGTGTTCTTAATTAAATGGTTTGCCACCAGTGGCAAAACAGAATCTGCCGCCATTAAACAGACCACATCAAGGTAATCAACACTGGCTTACTAAATCTATTTCAGTGCAAGAGAGAACTGCAAACCTAAACAAACAAGCAAAAAATACATTGCATACCTTTGAAGTACTTTTTGAATATGAGAGGTCTGCCTTGAATGTTGAAAAAAGCAAAAGCCTCGAATTCACAGGAAGCAACATTTTTAACCTGCCCCACTGTATCCAGGTGTCAGGGAGATTCTGAATAGTCCGTAATTCTCAAAGCTACAGAACAGGAATCTGCTTTTTCTCCCACACCTTGATGCACAGTTCCTATTAAATGTAGCAGGAGTTACAAACCGTAAGAGAAAAAAAAAATGCATCTGTCTCCTCTACAACATTAGAATTGTGAACTGAATATTCTCACTGCCCGGGGTTTCATAGAAGACATCTGAATTATCTTTCAATGTACTGGAAAAATGAACATTAACTGCACACTTGTCCTTTTCATTTTCTGCTCTGGGATCATGCAATGCTAGTGTTAGTTTAAAATATTTTTAAAATTAAAATTCTCAAAATGTTAGGACTCTTGCAATTGTACCACAGCGTTGAAAGTTTCCCTGGTAAAGACGTTGTTCTTTAACCTGTGGTTTTCTGTTCACATGACAAATGAGAAATAATGAAGAGATAATGCGAGGTTTAACTGGTAATTAAACATTTCTACTTTAAGACACATTTAGATGCTTTAAGAGTTAAACAGTTCCCCACCCCACCCCACATGCACACCCCACCCCTGCCCCGCCTCCCAGCACCCCCATGAAAACGCAGAATCAAGTAGTAGGGGGGAAATGTAGTTCCCTACAAGGGTTTACTTTCTTGTCACTTGTCTGGGAACTGATTTCAGTTCCCAGACAAGTGACAAGCCAAAACAAAAAAATAAATAAAAATCAAACAAATATACAACAACAAAAACAACCCCTCACATTAACATAGGGGCCTCCTGGTGCTTGAAGCTGAAACTCCTCACAGGATCTTCTATACGCAAAAATCTGGTCTTATTTTTCTTTAACATAAGGAGAGAGTAAGATAGGGCTGAGAAATGTGATCTCTGCTGGCAGAAAAGAGAATAGAATCAGCTACTTTTATGAACACATTTAAAGCCTGTGTCATAACTTCAGAAACCTTGATGTGATTGAAGCTTAGTACATTACAGGAGTTCTGCTTTTAAACTGGTTTTGTCCTATTCTTTGAGAAGCCACTTTGTTTTGCCAGCTCAGGATGCTAATAGGGGCTGGTATTTTTTCCTGGCTGTGTCAATGACATCACATAAGTTGCACTCCACGATGACAAATACAGAGAAACAAGGTCCACAGAGGCATGGGCACCAGCGGTCAGGGAAAATGCCATCGTGCAAAGCTCTCTCTGGTTAGATAGCTTGCATTTTCTGAGTGTTGGTTGCTTACTTGTTCTTAAAGAAAGATGTATATCTTTCTTTGAGAATCTGGAAATTAACATAGAGTCTTTTCTTCGTTGTATGAGAAACATCATTGTAAATATCACTTCTCTTTGCATTCATGAAATGCTGATTATTAAGAATATATATCATAATGCACAAAAATCTAGACACTGATCTTTGTTAGCTGTTTCATATATAAGATAATATGTTCATAAAGATGTATACAGATAATTGGCCCAGTTTATGTGCCGCTGAAAGATATAGTACTTAGGAAATACAGTATATTTCTGTTTTTCTAAGAAAATTAGGGAGTATGTTTAATTAATGCTAAAATGCAATAGAATTCCTATGGAAGTACTTATGACATCCCCATGAATACCAAATGAGTTCATTATGATCTGTGTTATTACAATGAATACCACATGAATTAATAATGCTGGAACACTCAAAATGAAGTGTTACCAAGTGTTGTGGTATAACAAATATGGTTAAACATTATGTGATTAAAGTTATTATAAGCTGAGTTTCAATCAAAAGAAAGCAAAATTCCATCTCTATTTCAGGGAGTTAAGAGTGGAATCAAACTGTTGTTTCTACACGTTGTGATTCTTAACTTTGAACAGTCCCTTAAAGCCTTTCTCCAAATACTATAATCATTTAAATTATCTTGGTTCGAAGTGGCAGAGGAGGTGGGTAGGAGTAGATGGAGTGATGAGGGGAGGTTGGGAGGCAGGGATAGTTGTGGAAGGAGCAACTAATATACTTCAGGAATTCAGCCACCTTGGAAGTATATATATGATTTTTCCATAGTTTGTGTTTTAAGACGTGGAATTTTTAGTTCAATTATTCTTGTCTACTGATAAGTTTATTAAAATGATTATTTAGTGTGTATTTCAGGATTGTGAAGCCATAATGAACAAGAACATTTTCTTCAGCTTTCGAGTTGAAGTCCTACTTTTATGTGTTAGAGATTCCATAACAATTTCTAAAATTAATTGTTTTTGATAATATACCCCAACGGTATTTGTGTAAATTATTGCTGCACATTCTGCTGTAGGAAAGCTGGACTCTACATCTGCATTGTATTATTTATGCACTTAGATGTAATACATTGTAACAATTCATATCTATTATAGATTTAGTAAGACATGAAGGCATAAGTGGATTTAATCAGACATGTAATTATTTTTATGCCTTCAACTCAAAAATATGCGTAAATGAATTTATGGTTATTTGGCAATCAGTGGAAATGGTCTTTATAAATGTTGAAACAGCTGCTGGCAAATATATTTGCAAAAGAAGGAAAACGGCACTTATCTTCTAGTCGGGTAAATGATAAAGGAATTACTGTTAGCCGTAATGCAGTATCCTAGCTGTTAAATATTTGCTTCATCATCCTTAACATTACACAAACATACATTCAACATAAGAAAAACTTGCATTTCTTTCCTTCTGTGATAATGGAGCACATTTTCTCATAAGAGGATTTTCAGAACACATCTGTATCTGAAAATGCTCTTTTCTTCTGAGTCTGAGCAGTTGCTGTCATGTTGTTTCACTTGTACATTCCCATTTATTCTATGATTTGTGGTATCATTCCAGTTCTTGAGATAGAACACTCTCATTTAAAATAATAGGCCATGATCGTGCACACACTTTTGTCAAATATGTTGATTCTGATGTCTATTAGGATTTCTCACTGTTGCTTTTACAACGGCTTTAAGACATTCGGAAAACTTTCCTTCCACAGAGCGTAAATGCAATCCTCGTACTACCTGGTTATGATTACTTCATTGTGTGGAAGCATCTAATAAATTACATATCGGTAAATGTAGATCTTGGACAAATACCCCAAGAAAATCTAATTTTCTTGAAGTGCATCTTTTTTCATTCTTTCAAGTTTTCAGTTTAAATTTAGTGCCTTTGACTGGTGAAAAATTAATAGCACTGATACTTGAAATCTTCTCTATAACTTGTGGTGGAGAAAAGCTTCCTAGAACCTTTCTAACATGTCAATTATGACCCAGATAGATTACTATATGAGGAATTATTTCATTTTTCTTAGATCAAATATAAAACAGCTATAATATATTTAAGTTGTACTGAAGCAAGCACGATAAAGACACTCCTGCACTCAGGGCTAGGACAGGCCACATAAATAAAGCTGTCACTCTCTCTACAAGGTGAGCTTGTATTTGAGCATGCATTTGGATTGTATGCATATGATGATTTCCAACACTAACCGTTTGGGTGATACTCAAATTATAACACACCACTGACTTAAAAGTCACTTGCATCCGACTTTTGTAAATCATGGGGTTCTCTTTCGTGCAGGTATGTTGTCTCAGTGATCAGTAGCATTTCCAATAAATGATACATTGACCAGTTGGAAGAGCTTCTGCCTGTTATTGGAGCAAAGCCTGCAAACCTGGTCTGTCAGATGCTGCACTCCCAGCCCTCGGCCCCCTTACGTAGCAGAGTTCCTTGGCAAACAACAGAGTGCCCTCTGTTGATGGAAAAAGTAATTCGCAGCGGAGGATACAGAGAGAAGCTTTCCTACCAGAAGTCGCAAAGCTGCTCGTTAGTCGGTACACATTTGTGATGCAAAAATCACATTTTAAGTTATAAAAATATTGATTTAATGAACATTGAGAGAGTACAGATGATTGCAAATTCAGACACAATTGTTGGAATATATATATTTAGATAGATACACACATAAACATGCTAGTTATTCAGTTTCTACATACCTGGAAATGCTAGGTAAGACGACTCCTTTTTTACACTGTGCAGATATAGATTCAACCTACACACGTATATATTTCGTTTCAAATATTTCTGCCACCAAAGAGAGCACTTAGCATGAACAATGACGCTACATGCTCAGGCTCTATACACCTAACTAATGTTAAAAATGAAAAACGGTAAGAATTTAACCGAACAAGGAGATTTCTAATTCCTTCAGGTTTAAGGACGGAAATCAACAGAAAGCAAAACCGCTGAGAAAAGCCTTTCGCTTCAGCGTTGTCTCTGCAGGGTGAGGAAAAATTGATAGCCTGGTTTGCTGTTACCGCTTTCAAACTAAGTTCCAGTGAGCCTTCATAAAACAGTAAAGTGTATGACAATTTTAAAGCAGTAATTCACTAAGCACTCACTTCTTCACTTCCATATTTCTACTTACTTTCTTTTGAAATTGAAAAAAATCAAATTTCACAGAAGTGGTATCTTTACATTTTAAGGCTATTTCATATGTTAATTAGTTTAAAAGCAACATGAAAAAATGTTAACTTGCACATATACTTGCAGTTAACATTTTTTAAAGTGTGACTTTCTTGACTATTTTGGAGAAATAAACTCTGGTTGCTGTTGCATGTTAAAAATGTTTCTGCCTGAGAGGTTGCATTTTGGGATCTGAACGGATTTAAATACTCCTCTACCTGCTTCTTTACTTAAATTTGAGTATTTGCAGCCACAGAATTAACCTATTGTAATGACTTGATTGCAATCTTCAATTTTATTGTTATAAAGGAAGAGTTTTTTCTTTCTTTTTAAGGTTTATCTGCAAGTGTTAAGTGGAATTAAGATTAAAAACTTAATCTTTATGCCATTGCCAAGAAACTGCTACCTAGGAGAAAAGGAGGGAGGATGTTAAATAGAGTTTTCAGATTTGTTGCTGGTATTGATGAAATTAACCAGATAAATAGTTTGGTACTCATTCTCATTTTCCTTACAGAGGCTCTAAGTTTTTTTTTTAATAGTTTGGCAATTCTTGACTTCTTCATACCGAATCTTTATTTATATGAAATCACTTTTTTAAGTGTGAATTCAAATACTATTCACAAGGTTTGTTAACATAAAAATGAGATATGTGCTAAGGAAATCATTTAAAACATGAGCTGGAATTTTTGATTAGTGGTAACAGTCTGACAAAATGGAGCCAGTGATGCCTCAAGTTTGTTAATATACACAGTCCAAATAGCAACATGAAAACTAAGAACTTCAGTTCGTTGGCATGCTTGAGATTTCAGCTCACTGGAACCTCTGTGTTAGAGAGGAACTGCAAACAGAAGAGAATGAGATCCTGTTCTATGGCAGGATTGATAGTATACTGGGGTTTTTTAGGATTTCAAAGTAGTTTACCAATACTCCCTAAAGATGCTTTTCTACTTATACTCAACTTAGCCCTTGTACTTGGATATTTTTCAAGCTTTTTCTTTTCTTAATATAATGTTTTGTTTTCTTTCTGGTCAGGAATATAATGATCTCACTTCTATTGCTTTTTTCAAACAGTAAGATTACATCTAAACAGTGACAGGGAACAAAACAAGTATGATAAACACTTTACTTTTCCCATTGCTATCAACAACTGAAAAATAACAAAATCATCAAAATATTCACATTTCAAAATTTTTCATTTTGTTTTGTTTCAAAAATGAAATGAAGTTTCAAACATTTTCTTGTTTTCCACCATTTTAATTGAAATTGGACATTAAAATCTGTTTAAAGGGAAAACTAATTTTTAGTTAGAAATTAAACTCAAAGTATAATTTGCTTATACATTAATAAAGTGTATATAACATAAAGTATATTTAACCTTTTAAAATTTCCCCTTCCCCAGATAATTTTGTTATTTACATGAATTGAATTGTAAAATAATCTCATGGCACTGTGTAATATTTTACGAGACAATCCAGTTAAAGAGGTGCTAAATATTTTAGAAACAGCCCACCAGAGGGCAGTCAGCTTTTAGTCTAACATGTTGGAAATAGATAAATTTATTATGATGGCTAAATTTTAAATAAAATTTAAATTTTATTTAAATCACATAACTTTTTGCATCTAGGAGGTGAACAAAGTAAAGTTATGACTTGAGACTGAGAAGCCTGAGGTGTCAAACCATTTTGATTAAAAATCACCAAAGGACTAACAATTCTAATGTTACCCTTCTGTACTCCCTCACACTCAGTCTTTTCATTGTGATATTTATGTTTGGTTATAAAGTAAGATTTATTTTGATTTGAGATGTTTTGGTGCATTATTTTTTTTTCTAATCAGTGGAGACTTTGGGATAAGCCTCTGCTAAGAGAGAAGGAGAGAAGAGAGATTTTGTTTTCTTGCTCACCTGTCTGTATATTCCTACTAATTCCAAAGTGAGTCTAGTGTGGGTTTTAATGGAGCTTAATAATATTATTATACAAATGACACAGAAGAAATTCTGGAATACATGAATGGTGATTGGAGAATACATGGTTTGTTTCCTTGTGTAAACTCTATGGGTGTTGGTCACTAAGTGGCCTCCAGTCACCTTAATAGTCAGAGATAATAACATCCACTTAGAAGAGGATTAAAAGAACACTGAAATCCTTGCATGTATTATTTTATTTAAAATATAGAAGAGTCACTGAGATTTGGACAAGGTTTTGTCATTGTTGTTATTAGTATTATTATTGGCAAAATTCTGGTTGTCATATTTCTGAGCACTGAAAACAAAAATCCTTCTTCTAAAGTCTGCAAAAGAGGCCATGAGTGAACAGAAATCCTTATGAGAGCTGAGGTGCTTTCAGATATTCACTTGCTAGATTTCTTACAATATTCTTGTGAGGTATAAGACCCATGTTAAATGACTTGGTCAAGGTAACAGAAATGAGACTTACACCTTGTCATTTTCCTCTTCACTAACTTGCCTTGGAATTAAGAAACCAAGAAAGAAGCTAAAGACTTTTTTTCCTTGTGTCATTTATTTTTGTTTTATTGGTTTTGGAACCCAGTTTTCCCTAATTATAAAAATTATTTATGCTTATAAGAAAATAATGATCTTAGCAAAGACATAGAATAAACCTAGATGCCCACCAACGACAGATTGGATAAAGAAAATGTGTATATATACACCATGAAATACTATGCAGCCCTAAAAAAGAACAAGATCATGTCTTTTGTGGGAACATGGATGGAGCTGGAGGCTACTATTCTTAGCAAACTAATGCAGGAACAGAAAATCAAATACCAGATGTTCTCACATATAAGTGGGAGCTAAATGAAGAGAACTCATGAACACAAAGAAGGAAACAACAGACACTGTTGTTGAGTCTATTCAAGACTGTTGTTGGGTCTCTTTGAGAGTGGAAAGGGGGAGGAAGGAGAGGAGCAGAAAAGATAACTATTGGATATTGCACTTAATACCTGGGTGATGAAATAACTGTATAGCAAATCCCCATGACACAAGTTTACCTATCTAAAAAACCTTCACATGTATCCCCAAACCTAAAGTAAAAGTTAAAAAAGACATTATAAACACAGAGATTAACACTGCTAACATTAAGATATGTATGCTCCCAGATATTTCCTATACACACATACATATTTAGAAAAGTGGAATCACACTTTTTCTGCTGTTTTACAGCCTCCTCTATTCACATGATACAAAAGACATGGAAATCTTTTCATCTCATTATGTGTAGATAATAACAGCTCACGTCTACTGAATGCTTACCATGTGCTAGGCACCTTTCTATGCATTTTGCATGAGTTGTTCCATTAATTTCCACAACATCCCTATGAAGTAGGTACTATTATTTCCCCCATTTTTTAGAAGGGAAAAGAGATTAACTAGTGGCCAACACACAGACCCCACATGTTAACCTCTTGGTTTTTTAAGGGCTATGTTAGATTCTGCTGTACGGATCTACCATCCTTCTTCATTGGTGGATAGTTAGTTCCATGTTTCTGGAAAGAGCAATTTCCAGAAAGGACAATTCTAGTATCCAAACTAGTTGCTTGTGTCCTCTCATATGTAAATATACCTCAAATTATTCTCAACTTTCCTGATCCCATTATTTTTTAGAACTCCCTTCTCCCTCTCCATGCTTTCCTAAAAAATCGCTTAGATCTGGCCAGGCGCGGTGGCTCACGCCTGTAATCCCAGCACTTTCTAAGGCCGAGGCAGGCGGATCATGAGGTCAGGAGATCAAGACTATCCTGGCAAACACTGTGAAACCCTGTCTTTACAAAAAATGCAAAAAAAATTAGCCGGGCGTGGTGGCTGGCGGGCACTTGTAGTCCCAGCTACTCAGGAGGCTGAGGCAGGAGAATGGCATGAACCCGGGGGGCAGAGCTTACAGTGAGTGGAGATTGCGCCACTGCACTCCAGCCTGTGCAACAGAATGAGACTCTGTTTCAAAAAAAAAAAAAAAAAATTACCCAGATCCACTTTTCAGGACTCCTGAACCTATCTTATCACTGCCACTGAGACATAGCAACCAACCCAGGAGTGACATGCCCAGAATCCAAACCTAAACTGTGCTATGTATCAACCAAGTGACCTTAGGCATTACTTAGTCCACCCAAGCCACATTTTTCTTATCAGTAAAATGAGGATAAAATATCTACTTCAAAGAGCTGTTTGGGAGTCTCAAATAGCATAGATATGCAAGTACCTGGCAAATAGAAAATTCTCAATAAATGTCAGAGAGAAATGCCCCCTTGCTTGACTGAGGACCTCAAGGTCAAAGGGAGAGAAAATCGCAGATCCTACATTGCTATGAAGGACAAACTCCTTTGGGAGGCCAAGGTGGGTGGATCACTTGAGGTCAGGAGTTTAAGACAGCCTAGCCAACATGGTGAAACCCTGTCTCTACCAAAAATACAACAGTTAGCTGGGTGTGGTGGTGGGAGCCTGTAATCCTAGCTACTCGGGAGGCTGAGGCAGAAGTATCGCCTGAACCAGGGAAGCAGAGGTTGCAGTGAGCCAAGATTGTGCCACTGCACTCCAGCCTGGGCAACAGAACAAGAATCTGTCTCACAAAAAAAAAAAAAGAGAAACTCAAATTTTAATGCTAGACTTCTGCAACTAAGAACTTTGAGGATTCTAGGTTGTATTATCTTTATCTTGATACACACATATGAAGAAAACCCTAAAGAATCTTTTTCTTGGCTGTATTTGAATGGAAATTTTTGGAAAGCAAATTTAAAAGATCAAACAAATATTTATTGGGATAGATTTTTTTGCAACCCAATAAAATAAAGCCCTGACATAAGGAAGTCTAACAGAGGGCAAAGCAAACTATAATCCCTTGCTGGTCAGTCTTTTTCCTAGAAAATCTCTATGAATACCTATAAACACTAAATTATGAAGATTTGAAAAACATACTCTAGACTCACGCTCCATCACTTGTGGTCAGGGACTGTTTAATTGGTGCCTGTACCAAGATGCTAATTCCAAATTTACTCCTCAAGGTGAGTTCTGCTCCAAATTTAAGCACCCCTGTTAGTTGGCCCAACTTAGTAAATGTCAGAATTTGAGATAAGAGTTGACTGATGAGACTCCAAGTATGGAATGGTCAGGTAGAGCCAGAGGATTTGGCTAAAACATTAGCACCATGCTTCCAGGCATTCACACTGCGGAAATGCTTCTGTGGTGGGCAGGGCTCCTCATTATCTGCAGGTTCCCAAACCAGGAAGACTGTGAGCTATTCCCCCTCGAAGATCAAAGGTATGGATGCAAATTTGCCCTTACTGCCCAGAGGGGTAAGAGTCCCTAGAGCACCTGGGCTGGGGCATGGCCACAACATATCAATGTGTAAGCCACTTATGTGATGGGCAGTTTCCTTTTATTTTACTTTATTTTGATCCAAGGTCTTACTCTGTCCCCCAGGCTGGAGTGCAGTAGCAAGATCATGGCTCACTGCAGCCTCAACCTCCCTGGGCTCAGATGATGCTCCTAGTTCAGCCTCCCAGATAGCTGAGACTACAGGTATATGCCACCACGCCTACCTCACTTTTTTTTTTTGAAATAGAGATGAGGTTTCTCTGTGTTGCCCAAGCTGGTCTCAAACTCCTAGGCTCAAGCGATCCTCCCACCTTGGCCTCCCAAAATGCTGAGATTACAGGCATCAGCCATTATGTCTGGCTGCCATTTATTTTTGAGAGAGATCCCTGAACCAACACCAAAAATGAAAAATGGCCCCTGTTTGATACTTACCCTTTGGGATTTTTTAGTCATGATTTAGCCAAGAGGTCTATCTGGATGCATCTACATCTGCTTTCATTCCTGGTCAGGTACATGATCCGTGGACCCTACCTTAGGAGTGAAATTAATTCCTTTGAGCCTAGGTAGCTCTGAGTTTTCACATCATCGCATGCACTTTTCGTAAGAACACTTTTTGCCTGGTATTTAACAGATGAGACAGCTGAGGTGTACGTAAAGAGATTTCCCCAAGCTCTCAAAGTTGCTCATACAGTAGCGTAACACACAGAATGAAACGGCTGATCCTCAGACCCAGATCTTCTGATTTTAAGCCCAGGAGTTTTTCAGTGATCTGGGAGCTGCTTTCCTCATAGATTTTCCAAGTGTTGCCAATTACTGCCAGTCCTGGTAGGTTCCTGTGTAATGCAAGGAACTTCCGTATTAACAGCCTGCTTGTTTCCGCCACTGGGAATGTTTGAAGGCACTAAAACACACATCAAAACTGACATTTATAACTCCTAGTTTTATGGCCTGTACTTCAGAAAGTGATATGTATCAATCTAGCTACTGACATTTAGGGCTAAAAAAAAAAAAAAAAAAAAACCCTGAAGTAATGTGATTGGCCACATTCTGTCATTTTTGTTTGTTTGTTTTTTTTTTTGATATTGCAGCCACTGGACTTGAAAATGTTCATAAGACCCCAAATGTCACAGTCAAGAATTGTATCTAATTCTAACCAATTAGGTAAGATTGTTGGTCTAACTGGCTCTGAAGGAAAGAAAAATGAGAGCCTCAGGACATAAGCCTACAAGGCATTCCAACTTGGTACTGGGGTTGCAAAGCAGAAGTACTTCCTTTTCTAATCTTTTAGCATTTAAATTGTATTCCATCTTTAGAGAGAGAATTCATTTTTCTGTGCTTAGTTTACTAGTTTGTAGAACTCAGTGACTATCTCTGAATAAGGCATAAGGAAGAAGTTTGCCACACAGAGTATCAGCTGGGAAAACCTAACTTATCATTTGGTATCAGGCACTCCCCAGATCTCAGTGACTTTACATTACAAAGGTTAACTGCTCGCTCACATAACATCCATCTCCATTTGGCAGGGAACTATGCTTCATAGGGTTCTCACGCTGAGACCTGGCTGACAGCAATATCTGGAATATTTTGGTCACTGTGGCTAAGGGGAAGTAAGCTCTGGAGGGGCTCACACCAGCAATACTTTGACCTGGAAGTGACATGTGCTATTACCTCCTACATCTCTCTTGTAAGAACAAGTAACATGCCCTTATCCTACCCTACCACAAGAGGGCCAGGCAGTGAGGTCCCAGCAAAGCAGAAAGCAGGAAATAATATACCTCCATCATGGCTGGTGGTATTGGAATAAAAATTGCGTCTCAGAAAGAAAAAAACAAGTCTCTTTTCAAGATATTCTGCTATTCTGATGCTTGCCTTTGCACATTCTCTTTCACTTGAAAACCAAACATTAAAAAATGTGTATGTTAAAGGGAATTTGGAAAATAGAAACACAGATTTTGAGCTATTAATGTCTTGTGAATGTCCATAGCATAACAGTCAAACATCCATGTATTCATTCATTCATGGATCTATTCCCCATGCAGATATTAACTGAGCAGTAGACAGATGATAAGGACATGCACAAAGCAGTCCCTTCACTCCTAGAACTGACAGTACCTGGGGGAGATGACCTGCCATGCACCACTACCACAGGGTGACAGAGGAAGAAGGGGCCAGAAGCATATAGGAGGGGCGCCCAATCCAGTTAGAGTGTCAACAGAGACTGCCAGGAGGATAGTACCCCTAGGCTGAGACATGAGGGAGAGGAAACACATTGTGATACATTTCCTTTCAGTCTGTTTCTCTCTAAGCCTCGTTTGTTATTTTTACATAATTGTAAGAAAACTCTTTAGCCAAATTTGTATACTGCTCTGCAGAAAACTAGGTCTTTAGAGTGTCACTTTTTAACTCAGAGAAATTCATGTGACAACAATTTGTTACTTCCAATAAAACTTCAGCATATGAACAAAATTTGCAAATGTGGAATTTTATGATGCTGATACAGAAAACATATGTTAACTAAGAATGAGCTTGTATTTTTACTTCTCAGTATTTTATTGCCTTAGCCAGCCTGTCAACCAACTATATAAATTTCAAACATTAAGAGGTACAAATCAACTCACTAAAATATCTGTCAGAGCTTTCTGCATTAATCAACTGTGATGTATTATAATATACAGGGAAAAAATTGTGACAGAAATTCAAAAATAATTGAATAAGCATAATATTAAAAAGCGTGAATTTGAGTTATTATTTAAGCTTAAATGAAAGAGTAGGAGTGAAAACTTCGTGTTGTACTTGCACACTGCAGTTTATTATAAATTTTCTACATGTTATAGAAAATTAAACTATATACTACTTATAAAAGAGTTTTATCTAATTGGACACATTCAAGTTATATTAAAATATATTTCAAAGCTGTTTTGATTGCTTTAAAGAATAACTTAAAATTCTATACTCAACATTGACTAATATTTTAAAATTCTTTAAAATTTTGGCCAAAAAGGGATCATTTCTTAATTTAATAAATATATCTCTCTTTAGCCAAGAGTCAACATCATGTTTGATGGTGAAACACCAAAGGCATTTCCATTAAAATTCAAAAAGATAAAAGATTGTCCCATCATAAATATTAAATAACATTTTTCAGAATATTCTGGCTGGTTCTTAAAATAAGAAATAGAAATAAGAGGAATAAATATTGGAAGAAGGGAAATTGTCATTATTTTTCATTAACGAAATTATATACTTAGAAAGCCCATAAAAATCTCTCATAATCATTAAAAATTTCACTAAAAGTGATAGATAAATCTGCAAAATAAACCACTATTTTAAATAAATATAAAAATGTTAAAAATATAAAAGCTAAGATTAATTATGCTCATAATCATAGCAATGTGTAAAAACACACCTGAAATAAATGCTAAAGAAAATGTGCAGAAATCATAAGAAATAAATTACAAATATTTCTCTGAAGATTTAAAAATATTTGTCTACATAAAAGCCCAAATAATATGAAGATAAATTGATTGATGAGTTTAAAGTTAATCCAGTTGAAGTATTTTCCATCTCTAACTGGAATAATTGAATTATCTGACATTTTTCCCATTCTGGTAGCTAAGAAGTTAAGGAAGTTATATCTATTAATCTGCTACTCTGGTATTTTTCCTTAGATTTTAAACAAAACAATGTAAATGTGTTTCTCTATCAATATCAAGACTTGTGTCATAACCTACTCTCCCACCCCACTTTACAATTACCAGTAATTCCTATATTTAGCTGAGATCATCTGGTTTGTTTGTTTTTTCTGAGACAGAGTCTCATTCTGTTACCCAAGCTGGAGTACAGTGGCACAGTCTTGGCAAACTGCAGCCTCAACCTCCTGGGCACAAGCTATCCTCTCTCCTCAGCCTCCCAAACAGCTGGGACTACAGGCACACACCACCATGCCTGGCTAATTTCTGTATTTTGTAGAGACGGAGCTTCACCATGTGTTTCCCAAGCTGGTCTCAAACTCCTGGCCTCAAGTGATCTGCCCGCCTCAGCCTCCCAAAGTGCTGGGATGACAAGTATGAGCCACCACACCTGGCCTTAGTTCTATATTATTATTTTTTCAGAAAGTTTTAAAACCAATTTGCCATAACCATCTCAGTCACTTTGTTTAAACTGAAGCATATTTGTACTGGTGTCTTTATTTATTTATGTGACTATTCACAGACTTCCTCATAGCTCATGGTTCCTCCCCCCACTTCCCCACACACACTTCTGAAACTATTATTCTATCTTTCCAACCGTGTTTCTGACGCCAATTGATACCCAGTTTCAGGGAAATGGGCAAGTTGAAAAGTACAGGGGTGTACTTGCCTGCTTGCTAATTTATATTGGAAAAGGCAGGGAGTTACTCTAGAAAGAAGAGGGAAATGAATAAATTCAAACAGTTATGGGCATGGGCATAGGGTGAAAAAAATTTTTGGAGATCTTAGAATAAAGAAGAGAGATGTCAGTGCAGGTGGCAAATATGCGAGATATTAAGAGACAAAAACAGGCTAGAGGATTTGAAAAAGTTTTAGAGTGCACATTAATATAATTCCCCTTTGACATTTTCTCCATAAATTTCATAAAGTATTTTAGTTGCTTTTAGTTTTATCTATTTATTTGTTTGCTTGTTTGTTTGCTTTACCATTATATCTTTGAATGTGACTCCTTATTTAAATTGCACTATAGGGTGCTTCAGCTTTGTATGGATTTTATTTACATATCATTCTATAATATACAAATCATACCATGCTATTAATTAAGAAATTCAGACCCAGACAGAAAAATCCAGTTCCTTTGGCACCTGAGTAGGTGTCAAATACTTCAATGAATAAATCAGTTACTTTTTGTTTTATAACAAGTCATCTCAAAATTTAGTGACTTAAAACTACAAACAGGGCCAGGTGCAATGAGTCATGCCTGTAATCCTAGTGTTTTGGGAGGCCGAGGCAGGAGGATCACTTGAGCCCAGGAGTTCAAGGCTACAGTGAACCATGATTATATCACTGCACTTCAGCCTGGGTGACAGAGTGAGACTCTGTCTCAAACAAACAAAAACTTCAAACAGTTGTTATTTGTCATGATTCTGTCGGTTGGTATGGCTGACCATAATTCACATAATAGCAGACAGATGCCCAAAAGCCTCTTCTTGAGTTCCCTTTGCTATTGTCCCATTGGCCAAAGCAAATTCTCTGGCAAAGCCCAGAATTAGTATGGGAAGTAGAATCAATTTCTTGATAGAAAGTGCTGCAAATCACATTTCAAGAGGGTGTGGATAGAGAGAGGGGAATGATTTGTGGCCACTGGTGCAATCTGCTATTCTCAGGGAGAGAACACGTTAGTAGTGTAGTTTATCTAGTTCACACGCCTCAATACCTAAAGTGAACTGCTATAAACTAAAAAGCAGTTATCTGAGGAGCTAGAACTACCAGCACTGGGTCTGCATAGAAAAACTTGAGTGGCGATCATCCTGGCTAACACGGTGAAACCCCGACTCTACTAAAAAAATGCAAAAAACTAGCCGGGCATAGTGGCAGGCGCCTGTAGTCCCAGCTACTCGGGAGGCTGAGGCAGGAGAATGGCGTAAACCCGGGAGGCGGAGCTTGCAGTGAGCTGAGATCCGGCCACTGCACTCCAGCCCGGGAGACAGAGCGAGCCTCCGTCTCAAAAAAAAAAAAAAAAAAAGAAAAGAAAAACTTGAGTGGCTTAGCTACAAATAGTGGGGTATCCTGGGGCATGGCATTTTTTGTGTGCTAAAACTGGGACAGTCTCAGGAAAACCAGTATGGTTGATCATCCTACAATGAGCAGCAATAATTGAAAATAGCAGCAATGGAAATTACTTTGGGTCATCTTTGAATGCTTAGGAAATCCCTCCATTTTTATTTGGTTTTTTATTTGTTTTTTGTTTCCAAAGATCCAGCTTGCTAAAGATGGGTACCCACCCTTACATGTACACAGATGTGTTATCAAATATAAACTTGCTCTAAAGGTATCAGTTGTAGAATATACCAAGAAAATAGTAGTTAGAAAGAAGATGCCAGCATTCCAACCTCCTTCAGATTTTTAGGCAGGTTATTTGGAAGAACTTGTCCACGTATGTAACTAATTCCAGATCCTTATTGCCTCCCTCCCTCCGAAACCTAGACCTTAAATTTCCAAGTGCCCTTCCCCTAGTGCACAGCACGTATCAGAGTCATCAAGAGAGCCTCAACATCAGTTCCTGAAACCTTAAACCAGACCTACTGAATCAGACTTCTAGGAAAGAGCTCCAGAAATATGTATGTCTTAGTCCATTTTCTGCTGCTATAAGAGAATTCCATAGACCAGGTAATTTATAAAGAAAATAAATGTATTTGGGTCACAATTCTGGAAACTGGATGTCCAAGATCGAGAAGATGCATCTCGTGAAGGTATTCTTGTGTCAAAACAGAAGGCATTACTTGGTGAGGAAGCATAGAAAAAGAGAAAGAGGAAAAGAGGAAAAATGGGTTATAACTTACCCACTCTCCATATAACAGCATTAATCCATTCATGAGGATGGTGCTCCTATAACCTAATCACCCCTTAAAGTTCTCACCTAGAAGCACTGTTGCACTGAGGATTATTAAGTTTCTTAGAAATGAATTTGGGAGGACACATTCAAACTATAGCAATGTTTTTTGTTTTTTTGTTTGTTTTTGAGATGGAGTCTTGCTCTGTCACCCAGGCCAGAGTACAGTGGCAGGATCTCAGCTCACCGCAACCTCCGCCTCCCACATTTAAGCAATTCTCCTGCCTCAGCCTCCCAAGTAATTGGGACAACAGGCATGCGCCACCACGCCTGGCTAATTTTTTTGTATTTTTAGTAGAGACGGGTTTTCATCACACAGGTCAGGCTGGTCTTGAACTCCTGACCTCGTGATCCACCCTCCTCGGCCTCCCAAAGTGTTGGGATTACAGGCATGAGCCATCGCACTAGGCCACAATATATTTTTTAACACCTAGAAATTAATAACAATAAACAATGCCATATGAAAAAGATCACAAGATATGAATAAAGATTTAACAGAAGAGGAAATCCTTATGGTCAACTGACATAGGAAAAGATCATCTCTTGAGTAGTCAGGAACATTCAAATTAGCTAAGATTAATTAACTGGAACAAAAGAACATTTTATATCCATGAGACAGAGCAAAGATTTTAAAAAGTAAAGCAGCCATATATGGCCAGGACTCTAGAAAGCTGTGCTTTCTGAGATTCTCAGGGGAACTCTTCGTCACTACTGTCATTGCGATAGAAAGAAATATGGCAGCATCTGCTAAAACACACACTTTCCTCTGGACCCAGAAATCCTGTTTTTATTTTTTTCACATGGCTCCTGTAGAAATTAATCACCAGTGGTTCATTTATAGATACTAGGATGTTGACAAAAGCACTGTTTGCAGTAATGAAAATCTGGAAACAACCTGAAATCCGTTAATAGTGAAATGGTTGGAGAAAACTGCAAAATATACATTCTATTGAGTATTAAGCAGCTACTAAAAGGAATAAATTGGGTCTATATAAATTGGTCTGGAATGCCTATGATGTATTACATAAGAAGAAAAATGTGTAGCCATTAGACTATTTTGTAAAAAAACACAACAAAAGGATTCTGCAAAACCCTTCTATAAGTCTTTGCATATCGGTATGTATATAGCCGTTCAGACATAAGAAAATGATGCGGAAGGATAAACACCAGGTTGTCAATATTGTTTTTTCTTGGAGATGGAATTTGGGGAGTTACCAAATGGAGAAGGTGAGGAATTTTTTTTTTTTTTTTTATGTGAGGGATTTTAAAAACATGTATCTTTGCTTTATCTCATTGTAGCAATAAACATTCGTTACTTTCATGATTTGTGAAATGAAATATAATAAAAATGTTAGGCTGAGCGTGGTGGCTTATGCCTGTAACCCCAGCACTTTGAGAGGTCATGGTTGGAGGATTACTTAAGCCCAGGAGTTTGAGAGCAGCCTGAGCAATATAGTGAGACCCCTGTCTCTACAGAAAAATACAAAAATTAGCTGGGCATGGTGGCATGTGCATGTAATCCCAGCTACTTGGGAGGCTGAAGTGGGAGAATCACTTGAGCCTGGGAGATTGAGGCTGCAGTGAGCTGTGATTGCGCCACTGCACTCCAACCTAGGTGACAGAGCCAGATACAGTCTCAAAAATAAAAATAAAAATGTTATATTAGTTTCCTAGTGCTACTGTAATAAATCACCATAAACTTAGTGGCTTAAAGCAACACAAATTTAATTTTTTACAATAAAATGATTAAGCATGTTAAATAAGTAGATTTTAGCTACTCTTGTATATAAAAAAAGTCACTATGTAAAATGATAGATAAGTTAATTTGCTTCACTATAGTAACCATTTTACTATCTATATGTATCCTGTAACATCATGTAAGCCTCAAATATACACAATAATTTTTTTTTTTTTTTTTGAGACAGAGTTTCACCCATGTTACCCAGGCTAAAGTGCAAAGGTGCGATCTCGGCTCACTGCAAACTCTGCCTCCCGGGTTCAAGTGATTCTTCTGCCTCAGCCTCCCAAGTAGCTGGGATTACAGGCACCCACCACCACGCCTGGCTAATTTTTGTATTTTTAGTAGAGATGGGGTTTCACCACGTTGGCCAGGATGGTCTCCAACTTCTGACCTCAAGTAATATGCCCTTCTCGGCCTCCCAAAGTGCTGGGATTACAGTAGGGAGTCACTGCACCTGGCAAATTTATTTTTAAAAAATGAATAGTCGGGATTGTGTTCCTTCTCGAGGCTCTGGGGAGAATCTGTTTCCTCGCCATTTCTAGCTTCTAGAAGCTATCCATTCTTCAGCTCCTGATCCCACATCGCTGGGACCTACTGGGACCTCTGCTTCCATCTTCTCCTACTCTGCTCTGACTCTCACACTCCTGCCTGGATCTTATAAGGACCCTTGTGATTAGATTACACTGGATCTATCAGATAATATGGGATAATCTCCCATCTCAAAATCCTTAACTTAATCAGCTCTGCAAATACCCTAAGGTAGGATACTCACAGGGATTAGTGCATGCTTGTCTTTGGGGGTCTACAATTCGGCCCACCATAGTGTATTTTTTAAAGTAATTTATTTATTTTAAAGCTCCTCAGGAAACCTGATATTCGAAATGGCTTAGGAGCCCCTGTCCTAAGGTATTTCTCTGACTGTAGCTGTAGTTTTCCCTGATCAGAAATTGATAGATGGCAGCCATTTTTCTAGTGGATTCATTAAGGTAAGCCTAGGATTATACCATTCCTTTGTATTCTTATTAATACACATAGACATAGCCACTGTCATTGTTTGTCTCTGAAAGAGTTCGTGTCTTCCCTCTTTCTACATGACTCTAATTATCTTATCAGAGGTGTCCATCGCATTAAGACATGTCACCTTAGAAAATCTTGTCATGACCCCTTATCATCAGGCCTAACTTACAGAACCTCTTATGGCACAGACAAAATAAAGTTTCAATTGATACTTATGGGGTTTTGGTTTCTCCATTAAGAGGCTCATCTTCTGTTGTGGGGTGAGGGGAGGGGAAGGGATAGCATTAGGGGATATACCTAACGTAAATGACGAGTTAATGGGTGCAGCACACCAACATGGCACATGTATACATATGTAACAAATCTGCACATTGTGCACATGTACCCTAGAACTTAAAGTATAAAAAAAAAAAAAAAAAGGCTTATCTTGCTGTTTTTCTAGAGTGACTGGGCCTATTATTAGGCTTGACCTCATGAAAGAGACCTTACAGAGACCAGACTTTATCTGTGGATGGCCCATCTCCAGACAGACAGGAGCTGTTAAAGAGAAAGAAACTTCACATTTGGTGCACTATCGCTATATAAGAACTACTTTGGTTCTCCTTCTGACTGATTAGTAATGCACCAGAGAAATGTTCCCACAAATAGGCAGTAGCACTCTTGTCTACTTAACTAAGTGCATGACTGCGTTGCATGGAGAAATCTGAAGATAATATATTCTGGTAAAGTGGACTTAAGGTTTTAAGGAGAACAAATACAAGAAATATTGATTCTAGAATTAAATCAGTTGCCTTATAATTCCATTCTCTTGTTTTTTTCATTATCCTTAGCAGGGGTACAGATTCATAAACAATGTAAGAGTGCTAGCCTCCCAAGTGTCAGCCAAGAATATAAATGTCTATTTTTTGGAAAGTACAAAATTTAAAATTGAGAAGATGAAGTTTCCTTGGTTTGTAATTCAAAACATTTGAACTAAAAAAAAAAAAAATGTAAATCTCTACAAATTAAGAATACATATCATCAATTGTTGTGAAATCAACTTATTATGAGCACATATATCCAGAGACTTTAAACCTAACTTCATATTCATACCTCTAGAAAATATTTCTTTTTTTTTTTTTATTCAAGACAGAGTCTCACTCTGTTGCCCAGGCTGGAGTGCAGTGGTGTGATCTTGGCTCATTGCAACCTCCGCCTCCTGGGTTCAAGCAATTCTCCTGTCTCAGCCTCCTGAGTAGCTGGCATTACAGGCGGGCACTACCATGCCCAGCTAATTTTTGCATTTTTTAGTGGAGACAGGGTTTCACCATGTTGGCCAGGCTGGTCTTGAACTCCTGACCTCAGGTGATCCACCCTTCTCGGCCTCCCAAAATGCTGGGATTACAAGTGTGAGCCACTGCACCCAGCCAGAAATATTTCTTTATTGTATTTCTTAGGTTTTTACTGTTGCCAATTTAATAATCAATGAACATACAATTAAAACAACAATCAGACACATTAGCAAAAAATTTTAAATAAGACAATATCAAATTATGTCAAAGATGTGGGGAAACTGGAATTATTTTAAATGAATAGGAGGACTATAAATTTACAACCCATTGGAGACCAACTTTGCAACATCTAGTGAAGCAGAAGACATAGTAGGATCTACGACGTCCCTTCCCATTGTATGCACTAGGGACAACCTCACGTATGTGCACGAGAAACTGTATACAAAGTTATTCATTGCAACATAGCGAGTGATTGTGAACAAAAAAAATTTATAGACAATCTAAACATCCGACACTTGAAAAACCAATAAATATATATATTAATACTATGCAATACTACTATGGACTAGTTAAAATGAAGAAGTAAATCTGCCCTTTTGAAAATCTTAGCTTGACACAGTGGGGTGTGCCTGTAGCCCCAGCTTCTGGGGAGGCTGAGGCAAAAGTATCTCTTGAACTCAGGAATTCAAGGCAATAGTACACCATGATCACACATGTGAATAGCAACTGTACTCCAGCCTGAGAAATATTGTGAGATCTCATCTCTAAAAAGAGAAAAAGAAAAAAAGGTGAATATATCTTGTGAACATACTATAGTGGGAAAATAAAAGCAAATTTCAGACTACTAAAGTAGGATATTATTGTGTTAAATTTATTTTGTTTTATTTTATTTTTTATTTTAATTTTTTGATTTTTAATTTTTTGGAGACAGAGTATCGCTCTGTTGCCCAGGCTGGAGTGCAGTGGCGTGATCTCCACTCACTGCAGCCTCTACCTCCTGGGTTCAAGCAATTCTCCTGCCTCAGCCTCCCGAGTAGCTGGGATTACAAGCCTGCACCACCACACCAAGGTAATTTTTGTATTTTTAGTAGAGATGGGGTTTCACCATGTTGGCCAGGCGGGTCTTGAACTCCTGACCTCAGGTGATCCACCAGCCTCGGCCTCCCAAAGTGCTGGGATTATAGGCATGAACCACCGCGCCCAGCCTAAATTTTTATTTTAAAACATAATTCTATGAATCCACACAATTGTACTAACATCATTAAAACATGATCAAGAGGGACAGATACCCACTTGAGCTTAGTGTTTTGTTATATTTGGGGATGGAGGGACAGGTAGAACAACAGAGAACAGTACAAAGTGACTTTCAACTGTATCTTTACTGTTCTATTTCTTAGCATTTCTTCACGTCTGTTATAGGCTTCCCTATATTTTACATGAAATTAATAAAGAATATATATATTAAAGAATTAATATATTAAAGAATAGAGTTTGCATAGCATATACAAAGTGAATATACTGACATTATAGGAAATCGAATATACGACTAGTTCCTGTGTTCTTGGAGAAACAGATAGACCTCTTTGTTGATAGAAAGCTGTGCTGTCAAAAACAAGGTTAAGATGTGAATGACGTACCCATTTTGGTTGGCAAAGTGATACATCTGTCTTCAAAGAGCTGTCAAGATGACAAGTTAGTGTGGCCCTTGGAGATGGAAAAATACCCAAGCAAACTAAACTTTTAATATTTTTTGCTTTCATTACAAAAAATCAAAACATTATGGACATTTTTTCCTATTTCTAGAAATAACAAAAAGTAAATGCTGACCTTGATTTTGATAGGTAAAATATTAAAATAGGCTGCTCCATGTTAATAGAGAATTTCTCATGAAAAACGGGCAGGTATCCTTTTTTTTCTTTTTCTTTTGGCAGTATCTCCATCACCCAGGCTGGAGTGCAGACGCACAATCACAGCTCACTGCAGCCTCAAATTCCTGGGCTCAAGTAATCCTCCTGCCTCAGTCTCACAAGTAGCTAAAACTATAGGCACATGCCACCCCTACTGGCTCTTTTTTTTTTTTTTTTTTTTGGTAGAGATGGGGTCTCACTATGTGGCCCCAGCCTAGGTATACAAATCGAGAAAGGTAAAACGAAATCTGTGTTTCACCAAATCCAGTTATAAAAATGCAATTCAAGATAAAGCCATTTTCAATGCAACATCTATGTTTGAGGATCAGGGTGGGCTTTGGCATCCTATCACTTACCTCTCCTCCTCACATTCTACATCCAAGGGCCCCGAGCACAGAAGAAACAATACATAGATGGGGGAAAATGCTGTTTTAAAATTAGTATTCAATAAATGCTTGCTTACCTTCAATGCAGAGCTCTGGAAAAAACTGTAGCAGATCATGGGTTTTAAACTGGAAGTTCTAAGTATTGCTTTGTGTCTTCCCCTGAAAGAAAGGTGACCAAATCGAAGAGTAATTCAGCCTGAACACATGCAGAGAAGAACAATGAGAAACTACACATAGATATTCAACACTGTTTATAAAATGAGCCTGCCCACTAAGGAAAACAGGCCCAGAGAAGATCAGTAGCTCTTTCTCCCTTAAGGAGTCGTTAATAAGGAGGGATGAACAATAAAGGGAGATGCTCCCTCCTCAACAGTGTTGACTGCGGTCTGCATAATAATATATACTAGGTGTTTTAGTGAGTATACAAAAGTCTATGCCGTGGTCCCCACGCTTACAAAGCCTACAGCATCACTAGATCACAAGTTAACCATGCACATATATGTTAGAAAGTCATGTGTGTATATTGGGAATGCAGCTGAATTGTCCATTTCACTACTCTCTCTTCTATATACCCAAGTGAACAATGAGCCATTTTTAACCTTAATTGGAACACTATAATGAGATCAAAAATTAATCCCATATGACCAGCTCTCAGCCTGGATGTGGCACACTCTTACGTATCTGTTTACTATTCCCTAATATCTATTCTCTCTTTCCAAAGTTTCTGCTTGACAAGTAGTCACCCAGCTAAAGCCTACACTTCCTACCCTCCCTTGCGTCTATGTGTGGCCACGTGATCAATTTGATGTGCATGACCAAGGGAATGTGACCAGAAGTGATGTGTGTTCTATCCACATAATACCTGTAAAGTCTGGATGTATACTCCTCCTGTCCTTGTTCTTCTTCCCACCACTGGGTGATGGTGAGTGTTAGAGCAGCCAGTTTGGACCCAGAGATAGAAGCCATGTGTTGAGGATGGCAAAACCGCCTTACGAGGCTTGGAGTGCCCACCTCTAAACTTCACAGAGACAAAAAAATCCTGTCTTGTTTCAAGTGCTGTATTTTTAGCTTATTTTGTCACTACATCTTAAATATTTTAAATAGCACTAAAGTAGAGAAGAATTCCAATGAGCCAGATTGGTTGTAGGAAGATTAATGGGAAAGATGGGATGATATCTGGGGACTTGAAATGAGAAATATTTGGAAAGACAATGTGGAGAGTGATCGGCCCTCAGCAAGAGGAGTAACAAGAGCGAGAACAGGGAGCCAGAAGTGAACTTTGATTGTCTGCAGAATGTAAAACTTGTAACTTGTCTTTAAAAAGAATATTTTCTTCATATTTTAAGCAAGGGACATCTGAATCCTAGATAGAAGCTCTCAGCTATTTTTAAATTCCCCAGAGACTTCATTAATCTTTTTCTAGATGTCAGTGCTTTAGGAAAACATGAAATGAAATCTGGAAATGTTCTTCAATTTTTGTCTTTTTGATTATCACATCATTTTAAAATGCATTAAGTATTGTGTTATGTGCCTCTCATTATGCTCAGAAATGTACAGGTATAATTTCATTGAACACCTACAGCTCTATAGAGAGATATTATTATTAATTTCCCATTTTACAGATGAGGACATTGAAACTTGAAGAGTTGGGGCAAACAACATTGTTTGCCCCTCACAGCCACATTCATCCTTGCTAGTAGAAACCTAATTTATCTCAGAAATGGGACAGCAGCACACCCAGACTGAGGGGGGAATCATGGGCCTAAGTGAATCCTAACTATGCCATTCCCATTTCCAGTGGTTGTCACAAAGGTAGTACTATTCCTCCAATGATTTGTTTCTACCCAAGAACATTTCTGACACAAAATATGTGACGCTTTTCCTCATCACAACAACCAGTTATCAATTCTCCAGATACCAGCTGGGTGTTCAACAATTTATTTCAATTTTAACACTAAATACCTGGAGTTAGTGCAAATGGAACTGCTTAAGAACTCAGTGCCCCAAGACTGCCCCACTTCAGATGCCAGTCACTGGTAACGGGTCTCCACGTTCCCTACTTCAGTCTGACTTAGATACAAATTGGGCATTCTCAGGACCACCTCCTCAGGTTTATAATTTACTATAATGGCTCACAAAGCTCAGGGAAACACTTTACTTACTATTAGCAGTTCATTATAAAACACACAATGAACAGCCAGATGAGGAGGTTTTAGTGCAAAGTCTGGACAGGTCCCAAGCGCAGGAGCTTTTTTGCCCTGTGAAGTTGGAGTGAGCCACCCTCCCAGCACGTGGATGCATTCGCCAACTCGGAAACTCTCCAAACCCCTTTGTTTAGGATTTTCATGGAGGTTCCATTAAATAGGCATGATTGATTAAATCATTGGCCATTAGTGATTGGCTTAATCCCCAGCCTCCTCCCCTCTCCAGAGGTTAATCACATGGTTGTTTCCTCTAGCAACCAGTCCCCATCCCAAAGTGACCTAGGGGCTTCCAGCTCCTAGTCGCCTCGTGAACATGAACTCGGGTATGGTTGAAAGGGGCTTACTATGAATAACAGAAACAGTCCTCTCACCCCGATCACTAGGGAAATTCCAAGAGTTTTAGGAGCTCTATGCCAGGAACTGGGGACAAAGACAAAATACATATTTCTTATTATATCACAATATCACAGGTTGGTATTTGACTTAAAAGTGGAAGATTTCAGGAAGATTTTCCTTCTTGAAAGAAAAGAGCAATCCTCAGGAGATCCCACTACCCCTTTCCTGTTTTGGGGCCTTGAAGTGTGAAGCTGAGACATTAGGATCACAGCAGTGCACTTGCAGCCCTGAGAAAAAGGCCTCAAGAATGTAGGGAGGCTGCCTGAGCCCCTTGCCACCACTGAGCCCACTTAACCTGGGGGCTTCCTGTTGCATGAGGAAGATAAACTCTCTTTGTTGCTTTGGGTTGGTTAGTCTGTTATTTCAGCTGCTTTGGGTTGGTTAGTCTGTCCTTTGCAGCCAAACACATCCCAACTGATGAAAGAAATTAGAGACTTGCCCAAGATCCTGAGGCTAGTGCTGTGGTTTGAATGTTTGAGTCCCTCCAATATTCGAGTTGAAACTTAATCCCCAGTGCAATTGCTTTAAAAGGTGAGGACTTTGGGAAGTGATTAGGTCATGAGGGCCGCAGTCGCATGAATGGGATTAGTGTCCTTGTAAAAGGGCTTGAGGAAGTCTGTCAGTCCCTTTCAGCCCTTCTGCCCTACTGCCGTGTGAGGACACAATGGGCCATTTTGTAGCCAAAAGCAGGCCCTCTTCAGACATGGAATCTTCCCGCACCTTGATCTTAGACTTCCCAGCCTTCAGAACTGTGAGCAATAAATTCCTATTGTTTATAAATTACTCAATTCTAGGCATTTTGTTATAGCAGCCTGAATGGACTGATACAGCTAGTAAGTGCCTGAGTAAAGTCTTGAACACAGGTCTCTCTGACTTTAGAGCCCACTCATTTATTCAACAAAGTCCACGTTTGTAAGGCAGCTTGCTTTACAGACAAGAGCTTGTTTGTACAGTTAGGCACACCTAAGTATTAGTCCAGCAATTAACACCTGTTGATTAAGCAATAATTGCCCATCTCCAAGTCTCAGTTCTCTCATCTGTAAAGTGGATATAATATTTACCTTGCTGTTGTGAGGGTTAGAGGTAAATGTCTCCTGTGCTGCCAATAACGTATCTACTCATCACTTGTGGCTATATAAAATGTGAATTTTAATTAATTACAATTAAATTACATGACAAATTTACTTTCCAGACTTCACTAGCTATATTTCGGGGCTTATTAACTACATGTGGCTAGTGGCTACCATATTGAACAGCATAAATGTAGAACATTTTCATCTCACAGAAAGTTCTATTAGGTAGCACTGGGAAACACAATGTGTTTAGATTAGTGGCTAGGTATATAGAACTGGAGGCAGGAAGCCCAGGTTTGAATGTTGCACTCACCATTTGCCAGCAGTGTGACTTTGGACAAATTGTTTTATGGCTTTGTGCCTCCATTTCTTTATCAATAAATAAAAATCCTAATAATAGTACCTACCTCAAAGGATAATAAGGAGCATTAAAGGATAAAGTGCTCAGAAAAAATACATAGTATGATCTCAATAAATGTTTGTTAGTAACTAGGATTACTATTTGACTGCTATTTTTTTTTTTTTTTTGAGACGGAGTGTCGCTCTGTGGCCCAGGCTGGAGTGCAGTGGCCAGATCTCAGCTCGCTGCAACCTCCGCCTCCCGGGTTCATGCCATTCTCCTGCCTCAGCCTCCTAAGTAGCTGGGACTACAGGCGCCCGCCATCTCGCCCGGCTAGTTTTTTTGTATTTTTTAGTAGAGACGGGGTTTCACTGTGTTAGCCAGGATGGTCTCGATCTCCTGACCTCGTGATCCACCCGTTTCGGCCTCCCAAAGTGCTGGGATTACAGGCTTGAGCCACCGCACCCGGCCCCTTGACTGCTATTTTTAAAAAAATTTATCAACCCCTGGCATGAGAGTTATGGTGCTAAGTCTCTCATGGGTGGTTCTAAAGCATGACAATTTCTGATCCCTGACCTTCAGAAGTTTTCATCCTAATTGGGGGCACCAGAGCACACCCGTTGAAAATATTTACATGCAGCTAGTATTTTTTTTGTATATAGATTTGACATGTTATTTAATGTTAGCATTTATTCTTGGAAGAAATTATGCCTTATATCCATTTGTGTCAAGGGAGACTTCCTGAAGAAATAGGTGGCTGGCAGCCTTAAGAAGTGAGAAGAAGGCGCAATCCACTACATTTGAGAACTCAAAATGTTACCATTAGGAAGAGGAATGAAATATTTGTCAAAGCCTTTAGTATGATCTCAGGAACCAGAAGAAGAGTCTTCCTAAACTCAAAAATTCATGATCCAGAAGTAAACAACTTGGAAGTGAAACACCACAGTACAATATGAAATCACTCATGCCTGTAATCCCAGCACTTTGGGAGGTCAGTGCAGGTAGATCGTGAGGTCAGGAGACCAAGACCATCCTGACCAACATGGTGAAACCCCATCTCTACTAAAAATACAAAAATTAGCTAGGCTTGGTGGCGGGCACCTGTAGTTCGGCAGAAGAATTGCTTGAACCTGGGAGGTGGAGGTTGCAGTGAGCCAAGATCACACAACTGCACTCCAACCTGGGCGACAGAGCGAGACTCCATCTAAAAAAAAAAAAAAAAAAAATCAATTAGTTCACATAATGCTCATTTCTTTAATCCAAGGACAGGTAGGAAGTCTACCTATTTCCAATAGCCTAATGCCTTGTCTCTCTCCTGAACTAGGACAACAATTTCTCTACAAAGTAAACTGAGAAAATCCTCATGGTTTTTAGAGCCTTTGCTCGAGATGATCACTGTGCTCAGAATCCTCTCTGATCCATGGTTGGCTGACTGTTTCTCCATATTCAGATTGCTGCTTAAATTCACCTCCTGAGATAAGCCTTCACTGATATCACCCAATCACAGCAACTCTAACTAACTCTAACACAGCACTCACTAACATTCCCTGGTTTAACAATCTTCATATTACTTAATACTTTCTGATATTTTTCTTTCATTAGACTTATTCATTTATGTGCTTTGCCTTTCATGCCAGTTATAATATACAGTCATATGCTTCATAATGACATTTTAGTCAATGATGGACCGCATATCTGATGATGGTCCAATATAATTACAATGGAGCTGAAAAATTTCTGTAGCCTAGTGACATCATAGCTGTCCTAACGTCACAGCACAATGCATTACTCACATGTTTGTGGTGATGCTGTTGTAAACAAACCTATTATGTTGCCAATCACATGAAAGTCTAACACATACAATTATGTACAGTACATAATACCTGATAATGATAATAAATGACTATATTACTGGTTTATATATTTACTATACTATAGTTTTAATCATTATTTTAGAGTGTACTTCTACTTACAAAAAAAAGTTTACTGTAAAACAGCATGCCATGTTACAAGGCCAGCAGCCTCATACATCTCGTGTTTACCAAGTCTCTTGATGGTATAATTTTCTCTCTGTACTTCATTTAATCTCATGTTGTTTTTCTTATCCTAGCTTCTAAGGGTACACAATCTACTGCTAATATTGTTGGTAAGAAACCACGTTGAGTGGCTGGCCTGGACACAAAATTAAAAGTGATTTTAATGGGTAAATTGCATGTTGGTGGGTTATGGTATGTCACCCGGTAGTGAGCATAGTACCCAACAGTAAGCTTTTCAACCCTTGACCCTCTCCCATTCTCCTTCCTTGTAGTTCTTAATGTCTATTTTTCTCATCTTTGTGTCCTTATGTACTCAACGTTTATCTCCCACTTATAAGTGAGAACCTGCAGTATTTGGTTTTCTGTCCTTGAGTTAATTCGTTTAGGACAAGGATAATGCATCCATGTTGCTGCAAAAGACACAATTTTATTCTTTTTTCCTGGCTGCATAATATTCCATGGCATATATGTACTGTCTTTTCTTTGTTTAGTCTACTGTTGATGGTCATCTAGGTTGATTCCATGTTTTTGCTATTGTGAATAGTATCGCTCCAATCTTAAGCAACAAAAACAAAGACAAAAGCTGTTGAAGGATCTGCTTGCTTGGAGGCATCTGTTGAAGGAACTGTCTTGCTTGGAGGCAATGTTTCAGGCTCCAAGTTGAAGGCAATGAGACCAACAAAAATTTAAGAAAGGCTGTATCAGATATGAAGAAACTTCTAATGACCTGGATTGGAGACCTGACACAGAAGCATATCCTTCTCAGCACCATGAAAATTACGGCCAAAGCAAAAAGTTTGTGATGCTGAAAGAAAAGGCTGGACCCAACCACGATGTTGAATTTGCTGCCAGCTCTGAGTGGTTTAAACAATTCAAGAATCGTTATTCATTGCATCATGTGAAAACGAGTGGTGAGTCTGCAAGTGCTGATATGAAGGCAGCTGAAGAATTTTTGGAAACTCTGGATGTGCTGATTGTGGAGGAAAATTCCTTGCCAGAGTAAATCAATATGGATGAAACCTTCCTATTCTGCAAATGGATTCCTGAGAGGAATTTCATCCATAAGGAAGCCAAGCTAACGCCAATTTTCAAGTCTTTGAAGGACAGGATAAGTTTTGCTTGGAGGCAATGTTGCAGGTTTCAAATTGAAATCCTTTGTGATATGACACAGTGAGAACCCTGGGGCCTTCAAACATATCAATAAATGCACACTTCCAGTGCACTACAGGAGCAATAAGAAGTCATGGATGACCCAGCTCCTCTTCCAAGATGTCCCCCTAAATGGCTATGACAGCCAAATGGAGAACTCTTTGGGGAATAATATATCTTTCAAGATACTGTTTATTATCGATAATCCTCCTGCACATCCTTCTTCCATTGGCAATCTTCATTTCAGTATTAAAGTGGTGTTGCTGCCTAAAAGCACCACTTCTTTGATCCAATGAATGCATCAAGAAGTTATAGCTGCTTTTAAGGCCTACTCCTTGAGTTGGATCTTTGCCCAGCCTATGGCTGAAACTGAGGAAGACACTGAGGAGACACTGATGCAATTCTGGAAGGATTACAGCATCTATAGCTACATCAAGAGCCTTGCTTGGAATAGGGGTAATGTCACCAATTAGTGTATAAATGGCATCTGGAAGGAGACACTCAAGATTCATCAGTGGCTTCAAAGAATTTGCCAAAGATGAGGATATTGCAAAATCAGTGAGGCTGTGGTTGGAGATGGGTGTGGATGAGGATGATACTGGTGCATTGCTGCAGGTGGCTTCTGAGGAATTAGCTAATGAGGAGTTGTTGGAACTGGAACAGAAACCCATAGCTGAAGAAGAGGCAAGAGACAAGGAAACTGCAAGAGAAGAAAAAAGAAGAACCCCCAAGAAGATTCACAGTGAAGGATTTAGCAGAAGCTTTTGCAGGCCTCACCAAGCTTCTTAACAGCTTCTTAAAAAGTTTAAAAACACAGACGCCAACTCCAAAGTGTTTTCATTAATAGAGGAATGCTCAAGGTGCATTATCTGCTTGCAAGCAAATCTATAATGAAAAAATGCAACAAACCAAGCAAATCATCATGGCAATTTTTCTGAAAAGAGAGAAACTTCCTCAAGAAGAGCCTCACATGGGTCCTTCATGAGGTAGTCCAGAAGAAGGCACTGTTATCTTAAGATATGACAGCTCCATGCCTGTTATTGCCCCTGAAGACCTTCCAGTGGGACAACGTGAAGGTGGAAGACAGTGATATTGATGATCCTGACCTTGTGTAGGCCTAGATTAATGTGTTCCATCTTGTTTTTAGCAAAAAAGTTTCGAAAGTAAAAGAAATACATTTTAAAAATAGAAAAAAGCATATAGAACAAGGACATAAAGAAAGAAAATATTTTTGTACAGCTGTATAATGTGCTTGTGTTCTCATCTAAGTGTTATTACAAAAGAATCAAAAAAATTTAAAAAATTGAAAAGCTTATAAAGTTAAAATGTTATAGTAAGCTAAAGGTAATTTCCTGTGAAAGGGAGAAAAATATTTTATACATTTAGAGTAGCCTAAATGTATAGTGTTCATAAAGTGTACAGTCCTTCACATTTACTCACTACTCACTCACTGATGTACCCCGAGCAACTCATGGTCCTGCAAGCTTCGTTCACGCTAAGTGCCCTATTATATAGGTGTACCATTTTTATCTTTTATATCACGTTTTGACTGTATCTTTTCTATGTTTAGATACATAAATGTTTACCATTGTGTTACAATGCCTACAATATTCTGTTCAGTAACATGCTGTACAGGTTTTTAACCTAGGAGCAATAGGCTGTGCCATATAGCGTAAGTGTGTGATAGACCATACCCTCCAGGCTTGTGTAACTACACTCTATGATGTTCATACACTGATGAAATCACCTAACAACTGACACATTTCTCAGACCATATCCCTGTTGTTAAGCAACACATGACTGCAAATCCAACAGAGCAAAGGGGAAGCTTGTATGTTTAGTTCGCTACTATATCTGCACTTCCTGGAAAAATGCTCAGAGCACCATGCATACTCTGGAAATCTTTTTCAAATAATATATGAAAAAAAGCCAGAATTTTGTCCAAATATCTAAGGTAGTCAGGAATTGCTTCTTCTTTTCAGTTTTAGAATCTCTATAGGCATAAGATATCTGAAACCCTAAGGGTTTATTTTGATAATCCATGAAAATCTGAGGTGGCATATGATGTCTTTTCTTTCACCCTACATTCACTCTGGTACTAGAATTCTCAACATTATAAAATTCAACTCTCTTCAAGCATCTGGATCACAGCCTGAATTTGAGTCCCTCACTTTATCTTTGGCTACCTAGCATCTACTGTTTCCAAAAACAAATGGCTTGATTGGCTCAATCAACTATGAAGCAGAGTTTCCTTACTAAAGTCCATGCTCTCCAGCCAAAGTCTACCAGGAACAAACCCAGAGCTGGGCAAGTTGAGTTAGTTATTCTTGCAAAGGGAGAATGCATGCCCATAAGGAACTGTGGAGCATCTGAGAGAGTATTAGAAAGGACGTTGTGTGTAAAGGATTTCAAATTCCCTTACACAGTTAAATGGGTGTAAGGGAATTTGAGAGGGAGCTCAAGGAAGCAGGGCTTTGCTCTGGATTGGATGCTCTCAGAAAGTGGAGGGTAACTCTATGATTGAGTATCTTAAATCATATGTAGAATAAGGGAAGACTAGAAATTAGGCCAAGTCTATAATTGACAAAGAAGCACCCCTCACTCATATTAGCTGGGAGAGGGGAGGTTTGGTATTTTATGGTTTACACAGTGAACCAGTCATGATGAACACAGTGTTTTCATCTGTGCTTAGATAAGATTATAAAGTTTGTTTTTTGTTTTGTTACTTGTTTGGTGTCACTTCTTCTCACTCAAAGAGTGACCCTATCTGATGTTGGAATTCCAAGAGACCTGAGAACAACACGCCTATCTGCAAATGCCAGGTCACAGAGACATAGCTGTGAGGGTCAAGCCGGTTCCCCATGTCAGAGACTGCTTTTCTTTTTCTTACCAGCTGCCTCAGAGATGATTGCCACCCCCACGCCCTTTCCAGCCCACATGTGGTTATGTTTAACTTCTGTCTGATCATAGATCCAGCACGTAGCAAGGCTTCATGCACGCAGCAAGCTCCCACTCCATCGACGCTGCAAAAACTACCATATCTTATCCCAGAAGTGTCTCAGCCTCCTTCCTCCCAGTGTGGCTATAGGTGTGGTAGGTCCCTGAGGCTTCCCAGACATCTAGTACAGAGGTCCTGAAACGAGTAGAGAGAAGGCTGCAATGATCTGGGACAAGATGGTAAGGGACTGGACACTGTGGACATGGAGAAGCTGGAGTCAAGAGATATTTGAGAGGTAGAATTCATAAGATTATCAGGGAGAGAACCTGAGGATTCTGACATTGCCATCTTCGGAGGCTGGGTATTAGTAGTTATCAACCAAGGTGAAGTTTATAAGTTCACAACAGATTTTACAGGGAGGTGATCATTTCTGTTTGGGCCATATTCCATTTAAGGTGTTCAATGCAGAAATGACCTATAGGCAGTAGTGTATAGGGGAGGGTTTAGCACTGGGACTCATCAACATGATGAAGGTGGGAGGCTCGCTTAGATAACAAGGGAGAACACGTAGAATGAGAAAAGAAGCAGCTGCAGAACAAACTCAAATAAACAACTAGAAAAAAAGGAAAAACAAATATGGGGAAATTATCTAAAATGAAAAGAGACTAATTAGTGTATGCTTTTAAAAATGTCAAAGGCATTAGGGAAGCCAAAAACTGGGAAAACCAATAAGTAGTGGCCATTTCCATGCATTCATTTATCCAATAGATATTTATTTGGCACCAACTGTGTACCAGGGGCTGTTCAGGCCCTAGAAATAACATAGTGTGTTGGGGAGGAGGGGAGGGAAGGAGAGAGAAAACAAACAGACATTCCTACCCTCATAGATCTTACATAATAATGTGACTTATTTATTATAAGCACATTATGTAAGAGATTGGAAGATAATAACTATTTTGAAGACAAGACAAATAAGGAGATGGTCTGAGGTGGGGTTATGGGAGAAAGCTGAATTTTAGACAGGGTGCTCCCTCAACTGCGGAGTACCATTTAAATACACATGTGAAGTAGGTGAATTGAATGATGTGGCTATCTGGGGAAGGTCAATCCAGATAGCAAGGAAATTCTCAGGGCTGTCAATAGCTAGACCAAGGGAAGATTAGCCTTTCCTGGGGCCTTGCACATAGTAAATGGTCAATATATATTCAATGAGTTAACTAACGCAATGAGTATTCATGGAAGTAAGTATACAAATAATTGATTAGTTTGAGAAGCGCAATCAATATATAGACACAACAGTAGGTTGACCTGGAAAAATTAAAAGTATTTAGGAATATCTTCTTGATAAAATATACATTTACGTGTTGTTACTTAACAATGTGAATGGTCTCCTTTTGTTTCCTTTTTTTCTAAGAGTGGTCATTAGACAGATAAATTATGCAATAGACATTTGCAAGACTGGAATTTGGGCTTTTGTGGGGGAGGCGTGGTATTTCATTGTCCTTTTGCTTCTGCCCACTGCTTTATCAAAAACAACCCTCATCTAAACATTACAGTCTTATTCTGATTGACAAACAGCAGTAAGCAATGATTTCTTATGGCTGAGGTATCTAATATAAAACAGATCTGTATACATATGCACATGCACAATTTATATCAAGGCCCTGATAAAAGTTAAACTGTGTCTTGATTTTTGATAACTGAAATATCTGCTTTTCCGCCAGCACCACAGAGAGCTCATGAATGATGGAAGTGCTTTGGCTTTTAGAGAGGTGCCATTTCTTTGCACTGCTACCTCTTTGGGGAACAAATGTGAAAAATAAAACGTGTCACTTTACATGATACAGAGTCTTTTTATTGTCACCTTCCTGGCTTTAAAAGCGAATGGACAAATCATAAAAAGACATATTGTAGATGCAAGTTCTGCTTTAGATTTAGATATTCTAATGGAGTATATAATTCAGTGAGTCTTTTCTGTGTCTCTTATTTCTCCCATTCCTTATCTATGGGCAGAGCGACCTGGTAATAAAATACCAAACTGTGAATAAGGTGATTTACTTTTGGCTGGCAGTGTCTCTCAGCTTATACCTCTTGGAGATGATGATTTTCCTATCAACTTACTCCACAGGAGTGTTGTTAAAATCCATCAGATTGAGCCCTGGGGATTTAATAGAAGTGGATGTGTACACATATGACTGTAATGACAATTTGCCGAATTTTCAGAGATCACAACCACAAGGATCAATTACAGTTTGCAGACTTAGAAACCAATACTTTAAAAACTAATGGAACCACAATAAGATGACTTCATACTCCCTAGGATAGGAATAATAAAAAAGACAAACAATAACAAGTGCAGGTGAGTATGTAAAGAAATTGGAATCTTCATACATTGCTGTTGAGAATGTAAAATGAGGCAGCCACTATGAAAACAGTATGGCAGTTTCTCAAAAAGTTAAACATAGAGTTATCATATGACCCAGCAATTCTACTCCTACGTATACACTCAAGAGAATTGAGAACATATGTCCACACAAAACTTGTACATAAATGTTCATGGCAGAATTATTCATAATAGCAAAAAAGTAGAAACAACCCAAATGTCTATCAACTGATGAACATATAAATGTAATGTAGTATATCCATACAATGGAATAATAGTCAGCCACCAAAAAGAATGAATTAATTATATATTGTACAACATTGATGAACCATGAAAACATGCTAGTAAAAGAAGCTAGACACAAAAGGTCAGATATTTCATGACTCCATTTATATGAAATGTCTAGAATAGGTAAATCCATAGAAAGAAAAAAATTGATTAATGGTTGCCTAGGACTGGGAAGTTTGTGGGTAAATAGGGTGTGACTGCTAATTGGTATGAGATGTTCATTTTAGAAGTGATAAAAATGTTCTGGCATTAGATAGTGGTGATGGTTGCACAAATATACTTTTAAAATCATCAGATTGTATACTTTAAAAGTATGAATTTCATGGAATGTAAGTTACATCTCAAAGTTGTTATTTTAAAATTTTTAAATCAAAGATTTAAAATTTGATTGAATATCATATGACATAAAAGAATTATTGTTAATTCTTGGTATGATAATAATATTGTGGTTATGTTTTTTAAACATGTCTTATGGAGATAATCACTAAATAATTATAAATTTTTAATTAATGGCAAGTTTATATTGCTAAGGAGGTACCCTATTGCTGGGTTCCAATCACATGGACATGGCGGCTATGGACTCTAAATCCCAGATTCATGCTTTGATCTTGAGAAAGTTTCTTTGATACTGCAAAACTCAGTGTTCCCTTCCAGAAGGCAGAAATTGTTATAAGGATTGAAAACTCTTAGGGCAGTTATGAAAGCCAGTAGCTAATCAACAAATCGTCGTTGTTGGGGGTGGGAGGTGAAGATAGTTCTTAACTTTATTACATTGATTCCAAGACGCATTTTTTGTTTTTTCGTTTTAACAACTCTGACGCTAAGGTGCATCTAATAATCAGTGGCATTTTGTAGCTTAATTAAAATAATCTTGCTTTTTAAAAATATATAGATTTACAGGACACAAGTGCAGATTTCTTACATGCATACATTGCATAGTGGTAGAAATTTTGCTTTCTTAATGGTACATAAAATAAGGGAACATCTTATATTAAATGAAGATAAGAATAGTTGTTTCACTTTTATGTTCCAAGCCATGGTTTAGGCACTGAGAATATAGCAGCAAACTGTAAAGACTGAGTACTTGCCCGTGGAGAGTTGACACTTTAGTGGAGTGAGAAGAGAAGGGACATAAATTAATAAATACTGTGTTAAGTAGCTATATGTTTTATAAAAATTAAAAAGTAGAAGATCTACTTGCAAAATGATGAAATTAGACCCTTTTGTGACACCATACACAAAAATAGACTCAAAAGCTGGATGTGTTGGAACACATCTATAGCTCCAGGTACTTAAGAGGCTGAGGCAGGAGGATTGCTTAAACCAAGGAGTTTGGGGCTATAGTGCACTATGATTGTACCAGTGAATAGGCACTGCACTCCAGCCTGCACAATAAAACAAGACTTTGTGTCTAAAAAGAAAGAACTCAAAATGGATTAAATAACTAAACGTAAGATCTGAAATTATAATACTCTCAAAAGAGAATGTAGAAGAAAAAGTTCCTTTACATTGGCCTTGGCAATAGTTTTTGGGCTATTACACCAAAAGCTCAGGTTACAAAAGCAAAAGTAAATAAATGAGATTTCATCAAACTAAATTTTCTGCACAGCAAAGGAAACAATCAACAAAATGAAACAGCAGTCTATGGACTGAAAAAAAGTGTTTGCAAACCATACATTCGATAAAGGGATAGTATCCAAAACTCATGCAACTTAATAGTAGACAAACAAATAAATTGATTTAAAAATGGGCAAAGGACATAAATAGACATTTCTCCTCAGAAAACATAAAAATGGTCAACAAGTATATGAAAAGGTGGTCAACATCATCAATTATCAGGGAAGTGCAAACCAAAGCTACTGTGAGTCATCACCTCACGTTCGGTGATGTGGCTATTGCCAGTCAAGAGATAACAAATGCTGGAGAAGGTGTGAAGGAAAGAGAACCCTTGTACATGGTCACTAGAAATATAGATTAGTGTGACCTTTATAGAAAACAGTATGGAGGTTCCTAAATAAATTAAAACTGTAACTAACTACCATATGACCCAGCAATTCCTCTTCTGAGTACATAACCAAAGGAAGTGAAATCACCACCTCCTAAAGACATCTGCACTCCTATATTCACGGCAGCATTATTCCTAATAGCCCAGAACTGGACACAAGCTGACTCCATCAACGAATGTATAAATTGCTATATATATATATACACATACATAGTGAAATATTACTCAGCCTTAAAAAAGAAGATCATGCCATTTGCCAGACATTAATAAACCTGGAGAATGTTATGCTAGGTGAAATAATCCAGACACAGAAAGAAAAATGGTGAAGGCTTTCACTTTTATGTGGAATCTAAAAAAAAATTCAAATGTACAGATATACAGAGATAGAGAATAAAACAGTGGCTGCTAGGGGCAGGGGAGGAGTGCGATAGAAATGAGGAGATCTAGGTTAGAGGATAAAAAGTAGCAGACATGGGGCATGGTGGCTCACGCCTTTAATTCCAGCACTTTGGGAGGCTGAGGCTGGCAGATCACTTGAGGTCAGGAGTTCGAGACCAGCCTAGCCAACGTGGTGAAACCTCATCTCTACTAAAAATACAAACATTAGCCAGGCATGGTGGCATGCACCTATAATCCCAGCTACTCAGGAGGCTGAGGCAGGAGAATCGCTTTAACCCGGGAGACAGGAGTTGCAGTAAGCCAAGATCGTGCCACCGCACTCCAGCCTGGGCTACAGAGCCAGACTCCATCTCAGGAAAAAAAAAAAAAAAAGGTAGCAGATACATCAGATGAACAAGTCCAGAAACCTAATCTATAACATGAGGATTATAGTTTTAAAAAATTGTACTGTATTGGGGATTTCTGCTAAATGAGTAGATTTTAGCTGTTCTTGTCACAATGAAAGGGTAACTATGTGAGATGATGGATATGTTAATTTGCTTCAGTAGAGTAACCAATTTACTATTTATGTATCCAACAACCTCATGTTTTATACCCTAAATAAATGCGATAAAATTGATTTTAAAAAATAAAAAATGAAATAAAGGGATTAGAGTGTAATTGGCTATTCTTTTATATAGGGTATTCAGAGAAGTGTTCTCTGATTAGGTAATATTTGAGCAAAAACTGGAAGATAATTAAACAATCGTTACTAAAATACTTTGTAAAACTTTGTGAAAAGGCAAAGAAGCATTTTCTCTCATTATGCTGTAAAACCATCGTATTCTTGATTAGCCCCTAGAAAAAAAATAATTGGCTCAGTCTCTGTCATTATGAAGTTTCACAGGCTTGTCTAAGAGACAGACATGGAAACATTAATTGCCATGCAATATAATAGCTACTAATATAGAAAACTCTAATACCTCTCTGGAAACACATAGGAGGCAGACCATGATAGAAGTCTTCACAGAAATATAATTTGAGCTGCAGACTTTAAAATATTTTAATTAAAAATATTTTTAGAGAAAATGTGCATACAGAAAAGCACGCACACACACACATACAAATCACCCCATTGCGTATTTTTTGTTTTGACATATAAAATGAGAAATAAAAGTCCCTCTCTTTTTACCACCAGAGTTGGCAAATTTTTTCAGTAAAGGGTGAGATAGCAAATATTTTAGGCTTTGCAGACCGGACAGTGTCTGTCACAACTAGTCAACTCTGCCAATAAAGTGCAAAAGTGCCGTAGACAATACGTAAACAAATGAGCTCATTGTGGTCCAGCAAATTCATAATGACAAAAACAAGGCAGGGCATAGTGGCTCATGCCTGTAATCCCAGCACTTTGGGAGGTAGAGGAGGGCACAACACGAGGTCAGGAGATCGAGACTGTCCTGGTCAATATGGTGAAACCCCGTCTCTACCAAAATACAAAAAATTAGCCAGGCATGAAAAATTAGCCAGGCGTGGTGCTGCGCGCCTGTAGTCCCAGCTGCTTGGGAGGTTGAGGCAGGGGAATTGCTTGAACCCAGGAGGCGGAGGTTGCAGTGTGCTGAGACTGCACCACTATACTCCAGCCTGGGCGACACAGCAAGACTCCGTCTCAAAAAAAAAAAAAAAAAAAGGAAAGAAAGAAAGAAAAGAAAGAAAAAAAGAAAACAGGCAGGCAGCTACATTTGAACACAGTTTGTCAATCCCTGCCATACCTAGAAACTGGGTATAAGGAGTGCAGTGTATAACTCATTTGTTCTGTTTTAACTAAAACCTAAAGGATGAGTAAAAGAAGATAGTAGGTCACAGGAGGAACCATATGATCAAGACACATTGAAAGTCACATGTACTTACACTCATGAAAAAATTAAAAATAAAAAAATTCATGGAATATTCAGAGAATTGTACATAGTTAATATGGTTAGACCTGATTATTACTATTTTTTTAATTTTTTTTTTTTTGAGACAAAGGTGGGAGGAGAGCTTGAGCCCAGGAGTTTGAGACCTGCCTGGGCAATACAGCGAGACCCCATTCTCCCCCACCAAAAAAAAAAAAAGACGGAGTCTCACTCTGTCATCCAGGCTAAAGTGCAGTGGCACGATCTCGGCTCACTATAGCCTCCGCCTCCGCCTCCTGGGTTCCAGCGATTCTCCTGCCTCAGCCTCCCTGGTAGCTGGGATTACAGGTGTGGACCACCACACCCGGCTAATTTTTGTATTTTTAGTGGAGATGGGGTTTCACCATGTTGGCCAGGCTGGTCTTGAACTCCTGACCTCAGGCGATCTGCCGGCCTCCACTTCCCAAAGTGCTAGGATTACAGGCATGAGCCACTATGCCCGAACAGACCTGATGTTTTATAAGCTAAATCCCACTATTCCTGTGTAGTAATAAATTAATGCCAGTCTTCTTGTATCTTACTGGGGGAATGAGGAAGAAATGACTAGAGACATTTCAATTTCAACTTTTTCCTCCATTGTGCCTTTTGAGTCTAAGTTACCTGTGAGTGAAAGAAGTGTTCATACTTCCAATTAGAGTCATTTCCTAGTGTTCAGATACGAACAAAACAAGCGTTACAGCTTTAACATCCTCATTTCCCCCTTGGCTTCAACTATTTCTAAAGATCTCTGATCCTGACATGGGTTTTCAGCTCTGCCATATTTACTCCCAAATCTTAACACTCATTAGCTTATCTGAAATCTGTTTTATTGCTGGTTTTTTTCACACTCAAGCGAGACGATCTGGAACCTTCTGAGTAATTCCTGTAGTCCTGCATATCTATGCCAACAGTTTATTCCCAGCAACCCCTACATTTCTCTTCTGTTACCAGTATGGCAAATTATGTAAACACAGTCAAGTAATGATGTGCATCACTTACCAAGAAGATATCTCAATAGGAAAATAAATTCAAGTAGCTGAGCTTTTCAAGGATCTTTTAGAACTGTTCTGATGTCTTTGGGCAAATCTGTATATTATCTCTTGAAATAGCTGTGCCTGAGATGATGGCAGTTCAGGCATCAGAGGCAGACATGGATTTGAGTTCTAGCTACCCATAACTATAGTAGTTTACTCTTCTGTGCCTCATCTGTAAAACAGAATATTTAATTAATTCACAAAGTTGTGATATCAAAAAACAACTTAGTGAAAGTTCGGACTGGTATCCAGCAGGTCACAGGGGCATAATAAGTATTAAGCTCCTTCATCATCATTAATTAATATGTCCACCTATTCACAAAGCTTAAATATAGCTGTATGTATCAAAATATGAAAAAAAAAGTCTGGGCTGGTTGTGGTGGCTTATGCCTATAATCCCAGCACTTTGGCAGGCTGAGGAGTTCGAGACCAGCCTGGACAACATAGGGAGAGCCACTCTCTCTATATATATACGTTTAAAAAATCTGTCTTCATCCACAGGTGTAGAATGATTTGATGCTTAAAGTAACTAAAGTGTTTTGGGATTTAAAAAAATTAGAGTATCATTTAAATCATCTTGAAAAAGAAAGATAAGATGAAAGGGGGGCAGTTAGAGAAGAAATTAAAATAACATTCCTATCCCAGCTTCCTTTGATTCAGTATTTCATCATAAGCCTTAACATACTCATAATTTTAGTAAAATATTATTTATTTTCTAGCCCTACTGTCTCTTCTCTTGCTTTTTTCTCTTCTTTCATTCTGCCTTTAACTCATGTTACTTTGCTGTATTTTACATTCATCTGTAAGCTCCCTCAAACCCGTTTTGGAACACAGAGGGGTATAAATAAAATAAAATAGTGTGTGCTGGACATGGTAACTTCAGAAGGAGAGCCCAAGAAAGCATAATTCTTAACAGTGCCTAACCCACAGTTCCAACCCATAATCTGTGGCCTGTTGGGCAACAAAACCAACATTTGCCTTTTCCTAAACTTCTTTAATTTTAAAAATCATAATAGCTACCATCTCTTAAGTACTTATTATGTGTTTTGTGATGGCTGTTAGTCTAAGAGCTCTGTTATCTCATTTAATTTCCCCAATAATTCTAGGAAGCAGGCAATAATTATTATTCCCAATGAACAACCAAGGAAATTGAGTGACAAAGAAACCGAGTCCGTTTCTCAAGGTCACGCACCTGCTGAATGGTGAGCTAGGGTCCCTCTGAAGGCAGCCTAACTCCAAATCTGTTTCTCTCTTAGCCACTATGTATTACAATCCATAGGGGAATTAAAAAGTCCTCATAAAGGTCTTAATTTTTTTTTTTTTTTATGAGACACTGTCTCGCTCTGTCACCCAGGATGGATTTCAGTGGCACGATCTTGGCTCACTACAACCTCCGCCTCCTGGGTTCAAGCAATTCTCCTGCCTCAGCCTCCTGAGTAGCTGGGATTACAGGCACATGCTACCATGCTCTGCTACTTTTTGTATTTTTAGTAGGGATGGGGTTTTGCCATGTTGTTCAGGGTGATCTCAAACTCCTGGCCTCAAATGATCTACCCACCTCAGCCTCCCAAATTGCTGGGATTACAGGCCTGAGCTGCTGCACTCAGCTGGTCTTAGCAACACTTTTACAATTCTTCCTTTATTTGGTGTTAACCACATAGATATTGATAAATCATATAAAAGATCATTCTTTTATACTCTATTATAAGTGAATTTTCTGCACATAAAGTTGTTCTTTTTCTTTAAAAATAGTAAAAAATAAGAAAGTTGTTATTCATCCTTTCTTCAATATATTCTTCAAAAATTTCAATACAGATTTTACGTGGCTAGGAAAGAGAAAGAATGAGTGAAAATAGCCTGCTCTTTCAAACATTCAAATCAATTCAACCAAATATTCACAGAGACATCACCATAGCAGACCACATGACAGACCCTGGGGCTATGCAGAGTTGGGTTCTTTGGTTTCATGGTGCCTATGTCCGATGGGGGGTCCAGATATTAAACATGAAGTGATATCTTCATTCATTAGTGCTGCTATAAGAAAATATCACAACCTGGGTAATTTATAAAGAAAAGAAATGTATTTTATCACAGTTCTGGAGGCTGGTAAGTCCAAGATCAAAGTACTGGCTGGTGACGGAGGGAACAGTCCCTTCTGCCTCCAAGATGGTACTTTGGTGCTGCAACCTCCAGAGGGGAGCAAAGCTGTACCATCACAGGTCAGTTGGCAAAAGGACAAGCTAACCCAACGCTTTGCAAAGCTTCTTTTATAAGGGCCTTAATCTCATTCAGGAAGGAGGAGCCCTCATGGCCTAATCTGTTAAAGGTCACACCTCTTAATCCTATTACATTGTCCATTAATTCTGAACATCCGAATGTTGGAGGGGACATATTCAAATCCTGGCAAGCAATAATGTTGTGAGAGAGAGTGGTAATGACTCAGGGTTCTCTGAGAGTCAGGGGATGGGTACTATACCCAGATGAGTAATTTAGGATTGTACTCATTTCCTCAGACTTCCTGCTGAAAAGCTTGCCTTGGCTGAGGTCTTTTGAAAGATGTCATGAGAGAGGAAGTGGAGGCTTTCAGGGTATTGCGTTTTCGTCAGCTCAGGATGTCATAACAAAGTGGCTTATCAACAGAAATTTCTTTCTTAAAGTTCTAGAGGCTGTGAAGTTCAAGATGAAGGTAGCAGCATGGTTAGTTTCTGGAGAGGGCTCTCTTCCTGGCATGTAGATGGGTGCCTTCTCACTTGTGTTCTCACCTGCCAGGGAGAAAGACAGAGAAACAGTGAGTTCTCTAGTTTCTCTTCTTATATGTACACTAGTACTATAAAATCAGGGTCTTACTTTTATAACCTCATTTAACCTTAATTACCTCCATAAAGGCCTTATCTCCAAATATGGTCACATTGGGTGTTGAGACCTCAACATATGAATTTTGAGGGACGCAAATATTCAGTCCATAACATATGAGTAGGGGGAGGGAAGAGTGACAGAGTTTGAGCATGGAGAGGTTTCAGGAAGAAAATATAGAACTGAGACCCTGTTGATTTCAAGAATCTGAACATAATTCCATAATTAAGGTGTCTGAATACTAGAAGGTTAATAAGTTCAGCAAAAGTTTAGGCTTTATCCAAAGAGCAACAATGATGAGAAATCATAGAAATGCTTTACCACAGAAGGGAGACAACATCATATAATTCTTGAGGAGCCTTGTTATAGTGAGGAGGATAGGAGAGGGGCAGCGGAAGGCAGACAGTTGAAGAGATTGTAGTCTCAGGCTAGAGGCACTGAGGACAGAAAGGAGTGGGAAGATTAGGGAGAGATGTTTAGGGGGTCAAAACAGCAGGGTTTTGAGATAAATTCAACTCTGTGAAAGAGGGGAAGGGAGAGATTGTCCAAGATGGCGTCCAGGCTGCTGGCTGGGTCCTCCCCAACAGTTGGTGCTCCAGGAGAGAGGAAACAGCATTAGATATAGAACACAAAAAGAGAATTGTCTGTGTCCCAGGCAGCACAGTGAGAAAACTCTCCCCTACTTGCTAAGAGCCCCAAGCATAGCTGGAGTCTCTGGTGGCCAGAGCTTTCTGTCACTTAGCTTGCCTTTTATAGCCACCTTTAAGCCTTAAAGTCTAATGACGCCTCACTGGTGTCTATTTATTAGCTTTCACCAATTTCCCCATAGGCTTGTGTTCTGAGCATTGTTTTTATCTTCTTTGGTATATTCCTCTAAGTACATGGAGAGCCAGGCTATGAGAAACAGACCTCTGTGATCTTGTCAGTGGACACTGATTAGCTGAGCAATCGGGAAGCCAGGAGATCTTAAATTTATTTTCCGAAATATGTCTAGATTAAAAAGTAGTTAAATATAATAAGAAGTAATGTTTATTCAGTGTTAGCAGATATCAAGTACTAGGCCAAGACATGTGTGTGTGTGATATATATATGTATATATAAAGTTTAATCCTGATAGCCACCCTCTAAGTCATATTATCCCATCTTACAGATGAAAACATTTGAGATTTTGGATTTAAATGACTTGCAAGTTAATCACACAGCTGAGAAGTCAAATTCAGGCAGACTGACTCATAATGCTCAAATCGTAATTTTTATGCCATTTTGTTTCTCCAATTTTTTTTGACAGTTTAACAACTGAGAATTTTAAACATTTTGCCCATTAAATTGTAGCATATGTGTTGTGATTTAAAATAACTTCCTTATTATATTAATAGAGACTCATTGTGAGAAACTTGAAAAATATAAGGAAAATAAAAATCATCCATAATCTTATCAACCGAAGATAACTATTATTACAATTTTGATGTATTTCATGCCAGTATTTTTGGTACTTTTTTATAGTTGAGATCAGTGTTGATAAATTATAATCATGCTTTTTCATTTAAATTATAAATATAATCATTTCTCTGTACTATTAAGCATGATTTACAAATGTTATTTTCAATGACTGTAAAATATTTCATTACATGGATATATTATAATTGATGTAACCATTGAAGCATTTTTGAACATTTAGGGTTTTTTCCTGTTTTATTACTATAAATAATGCACTCGATATTTCAAATTATTTCCTTAAAAAATAATCACTAGAAATATAATTATTGCTTCAAAAAGGGTAGGCACACACAAAAAAGCAGGGGTAGGCACATTTTGAAGGCTCTTACTATTTTCCAAAAACAGTGAAACAGTAGACACTCAGCCAGGAGTAAAAATTCCTGTCTCACTATAGCCTTACCAGCACCAAGTACTATCACTTTTTATTTATTTTTTATTTATTTATTTTTTTGAGATGGAATCTCTGTCGCCCAGGCTGGAGTGCAGTGGTGCGATCTCGGCTCACTGCAAGCTCCGCCTCCCGGGTTCACGCCATTCTCCTGTCTCAACCTCCCGAGTAGCTGGGACCCCAGGTGCCCGCCATCAGGCCCGGCTAATTTTTTGTATTTTTAGTAGAGATGGGGTTTCACCATGTTAGCCAGGATGGTCTTGATCTCCTGACCTCGTGATCCACCTGCCTCGGCCCCCCAAAGTGCTGGAATTACAGGCGTGAGCCACTGCGCCCGGCCTGATATCTTTATTAAAAATTTCATTTAAAGTCCTATTTTCTTGAGTAGAGACAACATTTAACATTGTTATATGCCCTTGTGGTTGTTTTTTTTTTTTTTGAGACGGAGTCTTGCTCTGTCGCCGGCCTGGAGTGCAGTGGCCGGATCTCAGCTCACTGCAGGCTCCGCCTCCCGGGTTTACGCCATTCTCCTGCCTCAGCCTCCCAAGTAGCTGGGACTACAGGTGCCCGCCACCTCGCCCGGCTAGTTTTTTGTATTTTTTTTTTAGTAGAGACGGGGTTTCACAGTGTTAGCCAGGATGGTCTCGATCTCCTGACCTCGTGATCCGCCCGTCTCGGCCTTGTGGTTGTTTTTATCTTTTCTTGATTTTTTTTTCTTTTCCTGTTCCTTATCCGTTGTCTTTTCATTCATTTAACAAATATTTGTTGAGCAACTATTATGCACTAGGCTTTATCTAAAACTCTGAAAATACAATAGTAAAGAAGATAGGCATGATCTCTGCTCTTGTGGTGTTGATAGTCCTAGGAGAAGGCATATAAGAAACGAATTAAAAAGTTAAGAAAAACATCTGACAGTAAAAGAGTTTTGCATGCTGTTTACTTAAAAAAGGCAAAGAATGACTTGGTATCATTATAAAAACAGTTTTGATCTAACAGACCCACTGCAAAGATCTTGGGGAATCCCTGGCATTCCCAGGCCATATTTTGAGAACCACTGTGGTAGGGAATGACTTGCTACTTTGGATTGGGTGTCTAGAGGAGGTCTCTCTGAGAATATGACATTTAACCCAGGATTCAAGCGATGTTAAAGAACTGTAGTGTGTGTTGGGCGCAGTGGCTCATGCCTGTAATCCTAACATTTTGGGAGACCAAGGAGGGTGGGTCACCTGAGGTCAGCAGTTCAAGACCAGTCTCACCAACATGGAGAAACCCTGTCTCTACTAAAAATAGAAAATTAGCTGGGCGTGGTGGAGCATGCCTGTAATCCCAGCTACTCAGGAGACTGAGGCAGGAGAACCGCTTCAACCCGGGAGGGAAAGGTTGCAGTGAGATGAGATTGCACTCCATTCTGGGCAATAAGGGCGAAACTCCATCTCAAAAAAAAAAAAAAAAAAGGAACTCTGGTGTGAATGTGTGAATGTCAAAGGGAAGAGCATGCTGGTGAAAAGGTATAGCATGGGTGAAAGCCCAAAGGAGGAAATGGGCAGAGTTTGTTGGCGAAACACAAGTAAGACCAGTGTGTCAATCTTAATATTATGCCTTTCTATAGGATATTTAAGAGAAATTTTACTATATGCAATTTTAGTTTGATAGACTGAACTTAGACCCCAAACCTTCAGAACGATGTACCTCTTATTCACTAATTAGAGAAAGGAAAGCAATGGAATCACTTTTGTCACAATGGGTAAGCAAGTGGCACATGGTGATGAATGTGAAGTTAAATATCCCACATTAAGGAACTCAGTACCCAACACAAAGGTTTATAGCAACATTTACCATTCATTTCACATAGTTGCCTTTGTTAGCTTTTAAGTCAAGAACAGTTGGCTGGAAAATTCCCACTTTTTTGTCTTAGCAACTTAGTAAAACTTAGATCTCAATCAACTTTCTTTTTTATCAGATAAAACAAGATGTGGACAAACCAGGCTGCTGTTTCACCCTTCCGTTCATGAAGCCAGACTTACCTATATGAGTCTCAACATCACTCCAGAAATTAAAACAATAGAATGCCATTAGCCCAATGACCTGCCAGTATTTCAGTTCAGGATCTAATGCAAGATTCCCAGTAGAAAACTAAATATTAGGATATAAATGGGACACCAAAATTAAGCACTAGTCTGCTTTGGTGTTTGAGGTCTACTAGGCAGATATAGACCAAAAACACAGTAAACTAGGACACCTGTGGAGCCATGTAATGTTAAAAAGCACCCCAAATTCCAGCCATTGCTCTTATGACCAAAGAAGCCAAGGCACCAGTCTTACAGTTTTTGCATACACGTGTCTTAACTAATTAGCAAAATGTTTCCAGGGCTCTTGTTAAATACAGATTCCTGGAACTAGCCTCAGCTCTACAGAGTTGGAATCTCCAGGGAAGAGCCCTGGGAATCCCTCTTTTAAGTAGGGATTTAAGCTGGGCATCATTTAGGTGCCCAGCAAATTTTTTTTTGTTGATTAAATGTTGAGCATATTATAAAATGTGTGCATATATTAAATGTTGAGCATGCTATATATAAAAAGATATGTGTGTATATAAAAAGACATATGTGTATATATGCACACATATATACATCTTTTTATATTGCTATAGTTTTCCAACTTTTCTTTCAAATAAATTTTATTTGAAATTTATTTAAGTAACTGTTCTACTTGATTCTTACCAAGCAAGTTTGATTATACCGACTTAGTTCTTTTGAACTGTTCGCCAACAATCCCTACCTGCTGTTATAAAACTGGCCAGCCACCAGGGGTACCACTGCAGCAGGATTTCCCGGGATTCTTGATAAGAATCACCTATTTGATTAAATACAGTTTCCTGGGCCCAATCCTACTAGCTGGATTAGGATTTTCAGGAAAGAAACCTGGGACTCTACCTTTTAGTGACAGCTCTGCCATTCCTACCACCAGGCAAGTGGTATTAACCCTGAAACTAATTATACTTGAATCAGATAGTAAATGAAACAATGAAGCTGAATATAAATAATTTTGTAATTCTGAGCTTTCCAAGTGTGGTTCCACTTAAATCACATCATCAGATGGAGGCATTCTATGCTTCCATTTATATAAAGCACAAAGCAACCAAAGCTAATGTGTGCTGTTAAAAATTCAGAAAGTGATTAGCCTTGGGGGCTTGGTGATTGGAAAGAGACAGTAGGGGGCTTTCTGTGGAACTGTAAATGTTCCCTTTCTTTGTCTGGCATTGGTTTAACAGGTATGGTCTGTTTGCAAAACTTCATCAAATTATATGTATGTATGTGTACATATTTAATGTATAGTGTGTGTATATATATTATACACATCTGTGTATGTACATATATGTACTTATACATCAATAAAAATGTTTCTCAGAAAGATTTAAAGGTGGAGGCATTATAAAGTTTAGCTGAAAAATAAAGAAAAACATATATGCCAAGAATGGCTCCTAAATCAGCATTTTTATCAATATTAAAGCTATTCAACCAAATATATGTGGATTTAAGATTATGTGTTTTACCCCTGGAAAAATAAAATGCCTGCTTTAAACCCTGAGGGTTCCTGTTTCTGGGAGATAAGGTTTTCCTAAAGTTCAAGTTTGATATCAACCTTTGTATTGTTTTAAGTATAGAAAAAAAAATTCACAAATTTGGACCCAGAAACTAAACCTCTACCTCTGAATTTGGGGCACCAGATGGCCAAACACCACTTACTTATTTTTAGCCTCTTGTGAAAAAATTAGTTGCAACAATTGAATGAACTACTTTTTTTTAATTTGCCACAAAAATTTAAATTTATTTTTAAATTGCCTAATTAAAACAATGCCAATAAAATTTTGGAATACAAAAATATATAAAATCTTAAAAGTGTACAATTATTAACATTTTTGCCTATTTCACTTTTAAAAGAGGTATGATTTTTACCTGGCATATTAACTATAATTAATAATTTGTGTCCTGCTTTTTAAACTTAATATATAATTTGCTTATTTAATTATGCTTACAGTTTATTTTCTGCACTCCTCCTTCAACTAGAATATAAGTGTTACAAAGATAGGACAAAGGTTCATGCTTATTTTGTTCAGTGATATCTTTCAAGTGTTTAGAACAACACCTGGTACATTTAGGTGCCCAGCACATTTTTTTTTTGTTGATTAAATGTTGAGCATATTATATATATGTGCATATATTAAATGTTGAGCATATTATATATAAAAATATATATGTGTGTATATAAAAAGACATTTGTGTATATATACACACATATATACATCTTTTTATATTGCTATAGTTTTCCAACTTTTCTTTCAAATAAATTTTATTCTTTACTCTTGAGAAGAGTAATCCTGGAAAAAATTATTCCTACTCAATGTTCTACATTTAACATTTCACAAGACCATCTCATCTTTAATACTCTTTAAGTCAGAAACTGGTTGCAAATTCAAATGCTTCTAAGCTTAGCCAGTTAAATAAGTGATCATCTGGGGTGTGAAAGAGGGTTGCAATAAGGAGTGGTGGGATCTGTGGAAAACTTAAGAGTGTACCTCCTACCATATCCAGAAGGGGCAGCAGTCATTCATCTCTAGTCAATAATTTCCATGCAAGAATTAGAGTCCAGTGCCTGCTGGGTCATCTGATTTTTCATGAGAAGACAGAAATGTGAAATTTTACCTGTGTGCTTCTGATCTTCAGTATTGCCAACTAAATCTAATTTTTATAAAACATTGTGCAAATTTACACATTCGGCCTTACAAAATGAATCCTAGGGTACAACGTGATACCACTTTGCATCCATTAGGATGGCTATTATTTAAAAACAAACAAAAAGCCTCCAGAAAATAACAAGTATTAGTGAGGATGTAAAGGAATTGGAACCCTTGTGCTTAGCTGGTGGGAATGTAAAATGACACAGCCTGTGGGAAATTGTATAACAGTTCCTCAAAAAATTACACACAGAATTACCATATGATCCAGCAATTTCACTACTTGGTATGTAACCAAGAGTGGAAAGTCTCTAAGAGATATTTGTACACATGTGTTCATTGCAGCATATTCATTTATTTATTGAGACAGGGTTTCATTCTGTCACCCAAGCTGGAGTACAGTGGCACAAGCACAGCTCACTGCAGCCTCAACCTCTAGGCTCAAGCGATCCTCCCATCTCAGCCTCCTGAGTGGCTAGGACTACAGGCACACACCAGCATGCCTGGATAATTTGTTGTTGTTGTTGTTGTTGTTGTTATAGCAAAGGGGTTTCGCTGTGTTGCGCAGGCTGGTTTCCAATTCCTAGGCTATAAAGCAATCTGCCTGCCTTGGTGTCCCAAAGTATTTTACAGGCGTGAGCCACCGCACCCAGTCAGCTTTATTCACAACAGCTAAAACATGGAAGCAACTTAACTGTTCATCAACAGATGAATGGGTAAACAAAATGTGGTATATACATACAATGGAATATTATTCAGTCTGAAAAAGGAATAAAATTCTGACATATGCTGCAATATAAATGAACCTTGAAGACATTATGCTACGCAAAATAAGCCAATCACAAAAAGATAAATATTGTATGATCCCACTTATATGAAGTACCTAGAGTAGTCAAATTCAGAGACAGAAAATGAAATGGTGCTTGCCAGGGTCTAGGGGTGGGAGAATGGAGAGTAACTCTTTAATGGGTACTGAGTTTCAGTTTGGAATAATGACAAGTTCTGGAGTTGGATGGTGGCGAGGGTTGCACAACAATGTGAATGTACTTAATACCACTGAACTATACACTTAAAAATGGTTAAAATGTCAATTTTATGTTCTGTGTACTTTACCAAAAATAATCATCATCATCCAATGAACCTACCTCCAGTTTGAAACTCCTCCTCCAGCTCTCTATGTAGATTATGTATCAGCAAACAGGCTTCCCATCACTTGTGCAGTTATTTGCGTATGTGATTGCAATGCTTTTGTCTTTTGTGTTTTGGTTCACTATATAGAATAGCCTGCCCCGAAAGCAAATGTATCAGTAACAGTAAGATAAACACTAGACCAGGATATTGCAGAAGAAATTGAAATGCTGACTCTATCTGGACTTTTACCATTCAACATTTAAAAGTCTTTGAATCCTATTATTTTCTGAGTATATTTGGGAGTATACAGCCTGTTAGAATCATTTGCCTTTCAAATTGCATTTCTGTAACAATCAATGATTGTACTTGAAACCCTAGGGAAGATGTCTAACTTCTCCATCAGTTTCTGTCATCATTAAAATAGACACTAGTACTTGTAAACAAAACTAGCTAGAGTGTGCTTTAAAATCATTGAATTAATATTATTGTGTAAGTAGAAAAATCCAATTACTACTATAGCTAATATCTACTGTTCTTCAAATGGCTAAATCATACTTACAACCATTCCATGCTGTAAAATACCTCAACAGGTACAAACTGAAAAGAAAAGCCCATAAAGAAGGCCAAAATAAAAAATGAACACTTTCTTTGGAAATTATACGGAAGACAAAGGCATCAACCCAGTTGAACTTTCAGGTTTTTTTTCCTAATACTCCAATTGAAAATTCCAAAGTTAATATTCCCATAAATACATTCTCTATTTTGTCACAAAGAGACACATGGAAATTAGTTTGCTTTAAAACAATAATACTGAAAAAACTGCAAATTCTGATTCCAGTTGACTTGAAAGACAAAGTAAAAGGAAAAACGTCTGATACACTACAACAAATTTGGACAAGTTCCCAAAGGGCATCTGAAATTTCACCTTTTTTTTTTTTTCCTCCTGCTGGCTTCCCCTCACTCTGCCCAGAAAGTCCTAATTTTAGCTGTCAGCAAGAAAATGCTATACAGCTTTAGCAAATCCAATGCTTTTTTATTGGAGACAGTCTCTGGGGGGAATGGAGCTAACTAAAAGATTAGATGGAATTTAATTTTAATCCAGAAATGTATCCTTCACAGGCGTCCTTTAAATGGCAGATGCCATCGTTTATTATTAATGTGGGTGTGAAAGAACCCCAAAGCGTGTCACCTCCCAGAAGATTTCTGCAATTCCTTTAGCAAAATGACACTAAGGAAAGCCCGCCTCCTTTTTCGAGGCTGACCCGTTGGGCATTTGCTGAGTTCAAAGAGATGAGAAAGGTACACATTCCTACATTCTGCAGTGGCAGAAGGACCACAGAGAGAAAAGCACAAATTATCTGGCTTTTCTTCCCCTTTAATCTGTGATCAATTTAAATAGGTTACTTCAATATGTAGATGTAAGCAGAATATTTCTTTTCAAACATATTGGTTCACCTTCCTTCAGTGTATTCAGAACCTCTAAAACCAAACAGAAAGATGATCTAAGATTAAAAAGGAGGACCGGACATGGTGGCTCATGCCTGTAATCCCAGCACTTCCAGAGGCCGAGGCGGGCAGATCGCTTGACCTCAGCAGCTGGAGACCAACCTGGGCACCATGAGGAAACCCCATCTCTACAAAAACTTTGAAATGTTAGCCAGGCATGGAGGTGCACGCCTGTAGTCCCAGCTACTCAGGAGGCTGAAATGGGAGGGTGACTTGAGCCTGGGAGGTAGAGGTTGCAGTGAGCCGTGATCATGCCACAGCAAGTAGTATAAATTAGGTTTCTGGTTTGTTTAGGTAGGAATTAGAAATACATCTAAAACAGAATAAAGTTATTAAATAGTTTTAATTGAGGTAGAGAGATTAAACACCTTCATGTTGAGGATCAAAAATGTGTTCCTGAACCAAACTGAACATTTCATTCACTTTGCTTATATGTTCTCAGAATGAAAAAGAAAAAACAGTCAGCAAATAAACCTCTCTCTCCACTCCCAACTTTGGAATAATATTCATTTGAACCATATGTATTACCATTTTTTAGGTCAAATACAATCGATGTTAGCAATTTCATAATGTTCAAGCTTCACATTGCTTTTCCAAATCATGAAATTATTTTTAAATATCTGAGTGAATATGGCTATGCAAACACCTATAGTATGATATAATGGACATCAGAGACCCAAAATGGGGAAGGGTGGGAGGAGGGTGAGGAAAGAAAAACTACTCATTGGGTACAATGTATACTATTCAAGTGATGGGTGCACTAAAATCCCAGACTTCACCACTACATAGTTCATCCATGTAATCAAAAATCACTTGTACTCCTGAAGCTATTGAATTAAAAAATTAAAAATTTTAATAAATATTTGAGTAAAGATGCCTCCCACACTGTATACAGATAACCAGATGTCCCCTTTGTGTAAAGACCATAATGTCAATTGGAACGTATGTAGACTCTGGGTTTTAAGAATGACATGTGCTATTGGAAATATGCATGCGAATGTGAACTTCTAGTTTAAAGAATGTACCATTGTCTTGCTCTGCTAGTACAACGACTAATCACCACAATGTAGGGATAAGTGAAACGTCAAGTAGTGCATCAAACTACAAAATGATCCTCGAAGTTTTGAAAAGAAATGTTTAGAAAATGCTTTTCTGAACATTCTGCCTTATTGTTTGGCAGGCTAGAAGTGGCAGCCCTACCAGGGGTTAGTCTTGCCCTCTCCCACTTGTGTCTCAGTGAATCTTAGAGAATGTCCTTTGGCTCAAAGGATATCAAAGGAAAGGAGCAAGCCCTTGGTATTACTGTGAAATGTCATTTGCACACCACTTTATATGTTAGTAGAATGCAAGAATGTGAAGTTCAACAAATGGAGCCTTCTATGAGGAATGCGATCAATGAGATTCCAGGCCCTAACTTAAGCACACATGTTTTCAGTTGCTAGTGATTTATTTTGCTGATCCTTTCAATTTGTCAGCCATGTGAGAATAGACTCTCAGTCTTCAGGATTCTAATACCAATCACATGGCTAAAATTAGAACTCCTGAGTTCGTGCTAAGTGCCTTTAATCTCTAGGACTCTGGAAAATAAAAGGGATCTGAGAGCATTAAGAGAGAGGTACAGAGACTTCCTCACTGATTAGATTGTCTCCATCTAATCATTTATGGTTCCTGCCTCCAGAAATTAGAGTAGCCTGATCACTTATTTATCCTTCTTCTAATTCTGCCACTTGGGTGGAGATTCAAGTCACTCTTAATTTGTCTTATTTTAGCAACATACAATCTAGCTAATTTGCTCCTTAAGAATTAAGTTCCAAGTCAAACGTTTCCCTATAAGCCTAGATCTTGTTATGTCCAAACAGCCAGGAAAGTTTGGGGAGGAAAAGGAAATCTATCAAATAACTGGATGATTCATCTCAGAGAGCACAATATCTAAGCAGGTGGAAACACTGCATGAATCAGAAGCACTAATCTGTGTGCTAATGGACCATTTATTTGCATTTCATTTTCCTTGGAGAAAAAAAAGTCCCATGTCAATCTTTCTAATTCTGAGTGCAATATGCATATCTATTGATATTTAAAGAAAAGAACTGCACACATACCGGTATTCATATCGCTAAGCTGCATAATTGGCTTCTGTTTTGAAATAGAGAGGTATCAACTAAATGACTCACACAAGGTATTTCCAAAATCATTTGATAAAATGATTGATACACTGAAAATATCTATTCAAGGCTTTTAATATACTGGTGGATTTTTGCTAAACATTAAATGACAAGAGGAGTCCAAAAGTTCAAATTGTATAAAATCCAGAGGTACCTTATTCCAAGAGAACAACCAGGCAGGCCTGCCCACATAGCAAATCCCTAGTTGTTGGGGTCCAGCTGTATGAATCAACACTGTACTGGCCCCAGCTGTGATTTGGTGCCACTTATACTGGTGCCATTAACCTAGTGGTCTGATCTGGCCTAAATATCAACAGGAAAATTTCCGGCTCTCATGTCTCCTTGGGACTTCCAGGACTCAAGCAACAGTTCCAAGAATCTCCTCATTGGCTGAGTCTCAATTCACATGTGTGATTGGGGAGATTGAGGAAGAAAAATATTGCAGCTACAAGTCTTTCCTTTTTCTGCCATTTCCTAAAATCGAGTTTCCTGCTGTATCCATCCTGATTTGAGAATGCAAACTGGACAGAAAATGAAAGTCAATAACTAATTACAAAATATCCTGATTCACATAATCACAAGATGTTACTCTATTATTATCAATGTTGTTTTGACAGTGACACCACCTTTGGAAACATTACGACAGCAAGAGAAGTCTAGCATGGCTGACTCCATGTTGCTCTAGCCTCACAAGTGGGCTGTCTTCACTCATTCCTGGGCATAGGCCAAACTAACCATGGGAGGAATTTAGTTTAATTTTTAAAGCAAGGATAACAGTCCCTCCCTAAAACTGCTCCTCTCTTTGTTTAGACACCACCTCTGTACAACTAATGAAAGGACAGAGATTAGGATTACAAGAGGAACCTGAATTCTGCAAAGATGTAGGCATTGTTTCTATAATCCCTTACTGCTCAGGAGTCATGTGTCTAGAGATCCCAATTTTTGTGACTTCCCCAATTGCTCCCATAGATAGCATCACTATTGCAGAACCTGAGATTGAGCTTTTCAGATTTTTTTTCGGACTGTTGCACTCTAGAAACTGACCCTACCTAGACCTGTGACTTACGGTTCAAATGGCCCTGTGGTCCCCCACCCAGATGCTGACTCAACACTCAAGGATCATTTTCCACACCCCCATAATTTCACCCCCAGTCAATCAGTAGCACCTGTTCCCTAACTCCCATCCTCCAAAATTATCCAGGAAACTCCTAACACCTGAGTTCAAAGGAGACTGATTTGAGTAATAACTCCAATCATTCCACTTGGCCAGTACTGCATTATTTAAACTCTTTCTTTACTGCAATACCAGTCTCAGTGAATTGATTTTGTTTTGCAGCAAGCAAGACGAATCCCTCAGGTGATAACAAATGCTTCTAAGAGCTGTGGGTACTAGGCTGATACTCAGAAATATAGTCTGAGCTTCACGTCAGTGTTTTTGTAAGCCAACAATCATTAAACATCCAGTTTTGGAAAAATAACGAATATATTAACTGCTTACATTGGTTACTTCATATAATCATTCAACCTTATGATGCAGGCAGAATTATTATTCCCATTTTGAACATGAGAAAACTGAGGCACAGTGAACTAATTGATCAAGGTCACTGTATTCATTTCCTAGTGTTAGTTTTCCTATTAAGCACCCAGTGCCACAAACTTGGTGCTTAAGACAACAGAAATTTATTGTCTCAAAATTTTGGGTGCTGAAAATCCAAAATCAAGATGTCAGTAGTGCCATACTTCTCTGAAACTTGTAGGGGAGTGGTCCCCAACCTTCTTGACACCAGCAACCGGTTTTGTGGAAGCCAATTTTTCCATGGACCAGACAGTGGAGGGATGGTTTCAGGGTGATTCAAGTTCATTACATTTATTGTGTACTTTATTTCTATTATTATTACAGTGTAATATATAATAAAATAATTATACAACTCACCATAATGTAAAATCAATGGGATTCCTTAGCTTGCTTTCCTGCAACTAGATGGTCCCATCTGCAGTTGATGGGAAACAGTAACAGATCATAAGGCATTAGATTTTCATAAGGAGTGTGCAACCTAGATCCCTCGCATGCATTGTTCACAATGGGGTTTGTACTCTGGTCTGTGGCCTGGGGGTTGGGGACCTCTGCTGTAGGGCAGTCCTTCTTTGCCTCTTCCTAGTTCCTGGTAACCCCAGATGTTCCCTGGCTGTATATGCATCACTCCACTCCTCCTCCTTGTTCCAACCTAGTGTCTTCTCATGGTTTTCTGCCTATGTGTCTCTGTGTCTTTTCATGATCATCTTCTTATAAGGATACCAATCATATTGGATTGAAACCCCAACCTACTCCAGTATGACATCATCTTAACTAATTATATCTATAACTACCAAATCCCCAAATAAGGTCACATTCTAAGAAAATGGGGGTTAGAACTTGAATGTATCTTTTTGAGGGGACACAATTTAACCCATAAATGTCACATAGCTAGAAAGTAGCACAGTAAGGATTGGGATTCATGTAATCTGCTATCTCAAATTTCAGGATATGAAGAAGATAGTAGGTAGGATGTTACATCACAGTACATGCAATATCTAAATTGAAAGACATCTTGAACATCTGACCCCTGCCATAACGTCCTCTGGAAAACACACATTCTGTTGTTGGGTTAGTACTTTAGTTTACTCCCTTAAGATTCTGATATATTCCTTTTTATACTTTTCAGAATTCAGAGCTATGGTTAATATGAAATTTTCAAAAGACAAATGAAAGAGCAGTTTTTTTTTTTTTTTTTTTGGTAGAGATGAGTTTTGCTATGTTGTCCAGACTAGTCTCGAACTCCTGGCCTTAAGCCATCCTCCCGCCTCAGCCTCCCAAAGTGCTGCTGGGGCTGGCATTAGCTAGGATTATAGGCATGAGCATCACGCCTGGCCTATTTTCTTTACCAATAACAAGTAAACTTCAGTGAGTGTTTACTATTTACAGACATTTTACTAAATACTTTGAGAGCCTTGGTCCATTAGATCATCATAACAATCTCATGAAGCAGGGATCATTATTGCTTTCATTTTACAGATCTAGACACTGAAGTGTAGAAAAATCAGTTGACTTGCCCAACGTCATTAAACTGGCTTTATGCAATCTATCTCCAGAGCACAGGCTGTTAACTCTCCTGATCCTTACCTCTCTCTTCCCAAATTTAAAAACATGGTGACAATGTTCCAAGGCTGCACTGTCTTTTTGGTCATTGCCATTGAAAAAAAAACCCTCTAATTTGTCCACATAACCACCTTGGCTAAATCCTACTCTTCTAAGTGTCTTAGTTTCACTAGTTATATATGTGATCAAATATAAAAATTCTATGTAAAAAAATTGTATAAAATTACTTTCCCGTGATCATTGGTCAATGTTTCATTAACTCAAATTGAATAGAGCAAAATCCCACGACATAATCAACCCACTTATAAACTTTGTTAATTAAATTAGCTAAAGATTTTTAACTATATATAGTTTGAACATTTTTTCTTTTCTTGTTTTTTATTTATTTTATTATATTATTTTTGAGACAGGGTCTGGCTCTGTTGCCCAGGCTGGAGTACAATGGCACAATCTCAGCTCACTGCAACCTCTGCTTCCCAGGCTCAAGCACGTCTCCTGCCTTAGCCTCCGGAGTAGCTGGGACTACAGGTGCATGCCACTGTGCCCAACTAATTTTTGCATTTTTGGTAGAGATGGGGTTTCACCAGAACACTTTCTTTTTAAGTACTGCAAATATATGATAAGGCAAAGTTACAAACTTAAGCAAATCTTCCTCTTATAAATAAGCTAAATTTACAAATAAAAATTTTAAGTTGTCTCAAACATTTGGGTACTATTTGGATGCTTCATAAAATTTTCTTACACCTTTCTGCTGAAAATGTATAAGACTTTTAAAACATTTTCAAATTATAACAACCTTGATCCTTTTGACTTTAATACCTAAATGTCACACTCTATTCTATTATCTCCATATTAATTTCTTAATCTTCTTTGTTTGGAAAATCATTTCATTAATGAAACAGATTTGTCATGAAATGTGGAAAACATTTCTGGAACTGGAGATGAGGGACCAAGATATGGCTACTCATTATTGACAGTTTTAAGACTGAGACAAGAGTTATGTTAGTCTAAGATATGCTTATCTGAGTTACATGAATATCATGAACTATCTTTTGTTTTTGGTTTTGGTTTTTTGTTTGTTTGTTTGTTTTTGAGATGGCGTCTCACTCTGTCACCCAGGTTTGAGTACAGTGGTGCAACTCAACTCACTGCAATCTCCGCCTCCCAGGTTCAAGTGATTCTCCTGCCTCATCCTCCTGAGTAGCTGGAACTACAGGTGTCTGCCTCCATGCTCGGCCAATTTTTGTATTTTTAGTAGAGACAGGGTTTCACCATGCTGGCCATGCTGGTCTCAAACTCCTGACCTTAAGTGATCTGACCACCTCAGCCTCAGCAAGTGCTAGGATTACAGGCATGAGGCACTGCACCTGTCCTAATGAACTTTTTTTAAAGGTCTAGTGTCAACAAGAAACCCCAAGTCCATACCATATAGCTGGAGTATAGTTTGGTAACCTATGCCTCCTGAATTTTTATACCTTAAATTATTAATTCATCTTTCATTCATTCATAATATCTTCTCATTTTAGCACCTGATGTTTGTTAGTAAACAATTTCCTTCTGCCTTTATTTGGATTCTGCAAATATCTTCACTGCCTGATTAGACTATATTCTGTTCATGTTTTTTTGTGTGTTTCTGTTTGTTTGTTTGTTTGTTTTGCCTTCAATAGCTCTTGGCCACAACTCTATGTTCCTTTTTAAAAAAAAAATTGTCATTGACATATAATTAATTTACATACCATATAACTCACACATTTCACGTGGACAATTAAATAGTTTTTAATGTTCATGGATATGTGCAATCATCACCACAGTCAATTTTGAAATATTTTTCTCATGTCAAAGAGAAATGCTGTACCCTTTAACTATCACTCCCACACCCACCTGTCATATCCCAACCTTCCCTCAACCTTAAACAACCTCTAGCCTACTTTCTGTGTCTATAGATTTCTCTGTTCTGTACTTTTATATGATTGGAGTCATATACTATGTGTTCTTTTGTGACTGGCTTGGTTAATATGAATGAAACACGACCAGCTGGGGCAGGCCATGAAAACCAGGAGGTTTGATGCCAGAGAGAATTCAGTGTGATTCAGATTAGGGGACAAAAAGAGCATAGTTTTTCTAGCTATAAGTGGTGATTTGGGATAGGGATGGACAGGGGAAAACCCACAGTGTTACTAGACCGAGGTTGCAATCCTAATTGGGGTGAGTGATTGACTAACCGGAACTTACCAGGGAGATCCTGGAAATAAGAGAAACATTGATGAACTGAGAAAAACTCCTCACAGATTCCTAGACCAGTAGGATACTATTCATGTATGGAGAGACTTGAGAAGGGCTGGCAAAAAGCACAAGCAAAGGGGTAGTTGAGAACTGGATGCAAATTTAAGTGTTCCCCCATTCACACAATGTCACTTCAATATAAGATGGAAGCCTTATGGGCCTTGAGGTGTTTAAGTACAACTCTACCAAATTGGTGGCTGACCACTAAACTAAATTATATAGACCAGGGATGTCCAATCTTTTGGTTTCCCTGGGCCACACTGGAAAATAATTGTCTCTGGCCACACATAAAATACACTAATACTAATAAGAGCTGATGAGATTTTTTTAAAAAATCACAAAATTCCCGTAACTTTTTAAGAAAGTTTACAGATTTTTCTTGGGCTTCATTCAAAGTCATCCTGGGCCTCATGTGGCCCATGGAACACAGGTTGGACAAGCATGATGTAGACACAGTGCTAACTTCTAGAAAGTCAGGCAAAAAAAAAAAAAAAAACAGGAATAGAAACACCTAAAAGACATGAGCAAATGAATAATATGGGAGAGGCACATTCTGCTTTTAAGCCTAGGAACTTTATTAAAAATAATTAACACTGCCAGGGTCATAACTGTAATCCCAATATTTTGGGAGACTGAAGCAGAAAGATCGCTTGAGGCCAGGAGTTTGAAACCAGTCTGGTCAACATAGCAAGACTCTGTCTGTAGAAACAACAACAACAATAACCTCCCCTCAAAAACTCAGTCTAGGTGTGTTGGCTCACGTTTATAATCCCAGCACTTAGTGGGGTGGAGGCAGGAGGATTGCCTGAGCCCAGGAGTTTGAGATCAGCCTGGGCAACATGGTGAGATCCTGTCACTAAAAAAAAAAAAAAAAAAAATTAATATTTGTGAGGTGTGGTAATGCCTATAGTCCTAGCTGCTGGGGAAGCTGAGGTAGGGGGATTGCTTGAACCCAGGAGGTAGAGGCTGTAGTAAGCTTGTGATTGCACTACTGTACTTCAGCCTGGGTGATAGAGTGAGACCCTGACTCAAAACAAATCAAACAAACAAACTCAGAATAGCTTTGATAATATAATATCTAAAATATCAACTTTTCCACCAAAAATTGCTAGTCATAAAAAGAAACAGGAGGATGTGACCTATACACAAGGGGGAAAAAACAATCAATAGAAATTAACTGTGAATGAGCCCAGACTCCAAAATTATCAGAAAAATACTTCAGTGGAGCTATTATAAATATGTTCACAGAATTAAAGAAAAATATGTTGACAGTAAACCAATGAATGAGAAACCTCATTAAATAGAAACTTGTAAAAATGGAAATTTGAGAGTTGAAAAATACAATAATAAAAATAGAAAATTTACTAGAATGAGTTCAACAGCAGATTTAAGATGGCAGAAGAAAGAATAAATGAATTTGAAGGTAAATCAATAGGAATTATCCAATCTGAGGAAGTAAGAAAAAGAAAGTGTCACAAATCTTTAGGACAATATCAAGCATTACAATATATATATACAATGAAAGTTTAAGAAACAGAAAACAGAAAAAAAATCTAAAAATATATTTGAAGAAATAATGTCTGAGAATTCCCCAACTTTTTGAAACATATTAACCAACAAATCATACAAATTCTAAGAGTCCCAAGAAGGATAAACACAAAGTGATGTGAACACAGACATATCATACTCAGACTGCTGAAGGACAAAGAGAAAATCTTGAAGGCAACAATAGAAAAACAATGCATCAAATATAGGAAACAATACAATTAACAGTTGACATCAGAAATGATGGAAATCCGGAGATAGTTGAATAGGATATTCAAAATACCGAACTACACAGTGTCAACCAAGAATTCTATATCAAGGAAAACTGTCTTTCAGAAATGAAGATGAAATAAAGACACCCCCAGGTAAACAAAATTTGAGAGAATTCATTGATCTTCCCTATAAGAAATACAAAATGAAGCCTTCAGTCTAAAACAAAATGATACCAAATGGTAACTTGGAAGAGCATCAAAATGGTGAATAAGTAATGGATTTTTAAAACTGTATATATGCATATCCTCTTTTCTCTTAATATTTTTAAAATCCATCAGATTGCATAAAGCAATAACTCTAAGACTATATTGTCAAATTTATGATATGTATACATATGTATATGATAATAATAGCACAAAGGTAAGAAAAGTTAATGGAACTACAGTTATCTCTGAGCCTACTTGGGGGATTGGTTCCAGGATCTCATGCATATACCAAAATCCACACATACTCAAGTCCCACAGTCAACCCTCTGGAACCTGTGAAAACAAAATGTCAGTTCTCCATTTATGTGAGTTTCACATCCCATGAATACTGTATTTTCTATCTGTGTTGGTTGAAAAAAAATTATGTATATGTGGACCCATGCAGTTCAAACCCATGTTGTTCAAATATCGAATGTATATTGGAACAAATTTACTATATTTACTGAAAATAAGTCAATATTAAGCTAAAATAAATCATGACAAGATTAAGTCACATATGTCAATACCTAGAACAACCATATATACACATAAATATATACACACAGACCCACAAATAACAAAAAATATAGCTAAAAATTTCATGAAGAAAGTAAAATGGCCTGATAAATTTGTTTTTATTTTAAAAAAATAAGTGAGGGGGAACACAGGAACAAAAAGGCATAAGACACACAAAAAACACTGGCAAAATTACAGGTATAAATCCAACCATGTTGAATAATTACATTAAATTTGAATGAGCTAAATGTTTCAATCAAAAGTCAGAGACTGTCAAGCTGGATTTAAAAGAGAGCTTCAATTATATGCTCTTTACACTTTATTTTTTACAATATTTTTTCTTTTAATTTTTTAAAAATAATTTTACAGAAAAATTGGAATGGATTGAGGCACACTTCAGATGGAAAGACACAAGTAGATTGAAATTAAAAGACTGGCTGGGCGCAGTGGCTCACACCTGTAATCCCAGCACTTTGGGAGGCCAAGGCAGGCAGATCATGAGGTCAGGAGATTGAGACCATCCTGGCTAACATGGTGAAACCCTGTCTCTACTAAAAATACAAAAAAATCAGCCAGGCGTGGTGGCGGGCACCTGTAATCCTAGCTACTTGGGAGGCCGAGGCAGGAGAATGGCATGAACCCTGGAGGCAGAGCTTGCAGTGAGCCAAGATCGCACCACTGCACTCCAGCCCAGGCAACAGAGCGAGACTCCATCTCAAAAACAAAAAAAGAAATTAAAGGACCGTGCAAACAGTAATAGTATAGAAGTGGCTATAATGTCATAAAAAGACAGACTTTAAGACAAGGAATATATCTAAACACAAAGGGAGACATTTCATAATTATAAAAGGTTATTGCCTCAGAAAGATATAAAAAATTATAAATGTATATGTGCCTAACAACAGAGCCCTAAAATACATAAAGCAAAAACTTACAGAATTGAAAGGAGAAATAGCTAATTCAACAATTTTAGTTGGAGATTTCAATATTCATCTCTCGTATTTGAGAGAACAATAGAAAGAAAATCAGTAAGGGTAAAAAGACTTACTTAAACAATACTATCAAACAAATTAACCTTACTGGTAAGTATAGAACGTGTCATTCGACAATACAATGCACACTTTCCAAGCATACACGAAACATATGCTAAGCTGTAAAACACATCTCAATTCATTTTAAACTCTTGATATCATGCCAAGTGCATTCTCTAAACACAATGGAATTCTGAGAAATCACCAGATAATTAAAAAATAAACATTATGTTTCTAAATAACTCATAGGTCAAAGAAGAAATCACAAGGAAAATGAGAAAACATCTTCAATTGGATGAGAATAAAAACATAACTGAGTAGGGTGGCTCATGCCTGTAATCTCAGTACTTTGGGAGACTGAGGCAGGCAGATTGCTTGAGTCCAGGAGTTCAAGACCAACCTGGGTGATATGACAGAACCCTGTCTCTACAAAAAAAAAAAAAACCAAAGAAAAAAATAAAACATCAAAATTTATGAGATACAGCATTGGCATTGGCTAATGGTTGAGATGAATAGTCAGAGACCTGGAGAAAACACAACTGGAGAACTGATAGTAGGCATGATGGACACAATGCAAGAATATTCATGTCACATATGATTACAGCAACAAGGAGAGTACTCATTAATTGATTAATCAGGTAGATAAAATGACTCACCTTGTAGATGTCAAGTTCTTTTCCCAGTCAACGTCTTCTTATAAAATGGAATTCATGAACAAAGTGACCAGATTGCCACAATAGAGGTCATGCATGGGCTTAAAATCATTAATTTTGACTCACCAAGGTCAAGCTGGTTGCTGTCACTCTCAGGCATGTAAACTGTATCCTGAATAATCAACTCTGAGGCTTTGGTAATGTATTGCATTTAGGAGAACAAATTAGTCACTGGGGGCAGGTTTGATTACATGAGCTCCCTTTTATTATTTAAAAAGAAAATAAAAAACGTATCTTAACAGAAATAGATTTTCCTTCAGGATTTGGAGATACCTTCTCTATTCATAATGTTTCAGCCAAATGCTATATACTTCCCGAATGCCTCATTGCCTATCACAGAATTCTGCATGATAATGTGGCTGTTGATGTAGGACAAAGCAGGAATACAAAGAACATCACTGCACACAAATCTCAATGTATATCTCGATTTGTATCTATAATCATTTCCTTCATCTGAATTAATAGAAGTGGAATTTTCTTGCCCAATAACTTGATATAATATATATTTAATATACATAGCCAAATTGTTCTCCAGAGACATTTTTATCATTTAACATTGCTACCAGCCGGGCACGGTGGCTCACGCCTGTAATCCCAGCACTTTGGGAGGCCGAGACGGGTGGATCACGAGGTCAGGAGATCGAGACCATCCTGGCTAACACGGTGAAACCCCATCTCTACTAAAAATACAAAACATTAGCCGGGCGCGGTAGCGGGCGCGTGTAGTCCAGCTACTCAGGAGGCTGAGGCAGGAGAATGGCGTGAACCTGGGAGGCAGAGCTTGCAGTGAGCCGAGACTGCGCCACTGCACTCCAGCCTGGGGCACAGAGCGAGACCCCGTCTCAAAAAAAAAAAAAAAAATTGCTACCATGAAATAAAAAACAGCCTCTTTCTCCTCACCTTCACCAACACTAAAAATCATTTCATTAAAAAAACACAAAGTTTGCTGATGTAGTAGGAGAAAAATATAACTTAGAGATGTCTTCATTTGTATTTTGGTAATTATTATGGCATTAAATGGATTTCTATGTTTATTAGTCATTTACATTTCTTTTTTTGTAAACTATCTATTGCCCACTCTAGTTGAGGGTGTTCATTTTACTGATTTGGTAGCATGATTCTATGTTCTTTATCTCCCTCAATTAGTTGTTTGTTTTAAAGTTTTGACACGTAAAAGACCAAATATTCCATGTTGCCACATCTATTTGTGTTTGCTTTAAGCATTTCTTCCTTTGTGTGTAAATATACAGCCTTCTCCACCCTCAAAGTTATAAAAATACTCAAATACTTTATTTCCCTTCAAGTTTTTTATGGGTTCATCAAAATATTACTTTATGTTTCACCTAAAGTTTAAATATTGTGTTATGCATTACTATTGAGTAAAATAGTTTATTATTATGCAGACTCAAATAAAAATCTATCTTATTACTCTGAAACAGTTAATACACATTTTACAAGCTTAAAATGGAACAATATGTGATGCTTTCTAATGTTCAAATCATAAATAGCTTGTATTTGCCACAATATATTGGGTTACAATATTTTCACTTTGTTCTTCCTTCATCTTTCTTTAAGGATTTGTCATATGCCAAATTAACCCCAAAATAGTGTTCCTTCTGTATTTAATCTACTATTTTTCATTGCAGATTTAGATAAATACAAATAATCCACCAGACTGAGGATTTAATCTACAACTTACTTATGCTTGAAAAGCTTATTCCTAAATTAATTTTGTGGTCGTATTTCCACACTCACTAAAAACAAGCAAAATGAAAATGGTTAATAAAATGTTCAAATGTCTTCTGCCTACAGCTCTATTCCTACAATTTTTTAAAAAATTATCCTTTCAGACAATAGTTTGAGAGTTATATTCTTCTCTGCAAACAATGCTGTCCCAATATTTTGTTTTTTCTGGAAGCTTCCAAAAACTCTGCCAAGAAACTTTAATATCTTCTGGAATTTCTAACAGCTTGGAATTCATATTGATTTGGTTCTACATCAGGTGTTCTTAAGTATCTTTCCTCCTTAAATCAAAGATTGTAAAAAATTGAATTTAAATAAGAATGTACTTTGTCACTTGAGATTATCTCTAAAGTAGCCCCCCATGCCACTTAATTGTCATGCAAATGATTTCCTTTAGAAATAAACTATATTTATATTACTTACAGTATATGACTATATATACCATATATTCAATCATATGTTATTGTGATCATTATGAAACTGCAAGGCTTGTCTTTGCCAGATTTAAGAGATAAATATATCTAATTAATACACTGCTATATTTTTTAACTCAGCTTTATAGATTATGAAAAAAATGAATAAATACTGCCAAGATATATATTTTCTTTTGCAAAAGCTTCCTTTTTACTCTGTTTTCAGAGAAGAAAAATATATACTTCTTGTTTTGGAAATGGAGATTGTCATGGTCCTTGTCCTCCTTACTGATCACAGACTTTTCTTTCATGTAATACATCTGTCATTAGAAAATCATCTTTAAGATCGTTTAAGCCAACAAGAAAGTGTCATAGTATCAGTATCACCACAAACATAGTGAAAGAATAGAAAATTATCTTAATTTGGTTTCTCTTAATTTAGCCACATTAATTCAAGCTAAAATCACCTGGTTTATGAGAGAAGAGAGCTCACTGTTTTATACAAACCTCTTATTTTGTTTATTTTTTATACACTTTCCAAAACCAATCTTTGAGAGAATACTAATTTTCTAAGTTTTATTAACTGAAAAATGTTCATTCTAAATTTACGATATACATATGATTGATCAAGAACATTACAAGACCACTGCTAAAAAAGTATTGGTTATTCCCAAATTTATGACTAAGTTTGTACAATTTTCAGATATGTTTTGCTTTTTTCAAGAGTTAAAATCATGCTTTTTGATTTAATCATGATTTTTCAGTTAACTGTACACATTGAAATTTGGAGGGCTTTTTTTTTTATATATATTTTTCAAATTCAAGTCATAGAAATTGGGAGTTTTCCATTAATGACAACTTCATGATTTGTGCTATAGGGAATGCTTTCTGAGAAATCAGATTAGTTAGCGGCATCTTTCTATGATCTTTAATTGCATGTCTGACAATGTTTGCAAATAAGACTTTATTGCAGTCTTGGCTTGATAATGTGTTTTTCTAGCCTACCTATCTCAGGGGCACATTGAAAGGGTACATTTGGAAATAGTGAAGTTTGCATCAACATAATTACACTTTAAAGATTGGGGATCTTCATTACAATTATAAAAAGCCAATAATATAGTTTATTATTCTCCTATTTCAAGTCTTTGACTTGTAATCCTATAGTTTGCTGTACTGATTTATTCTACAGAGTGCTTTGAAAAGGGTAGCATCAGTAATTTTCATTTACAAATTACTGTGTCTTATTGTCAGTATCTTCTAAAATATTATTCTCAGCATATGTGATTCATGAAGACAGGCAGATGGTAAATTTCCCTTTGGCAAAATACATTAAAACTCTCATTCTGCCGTCCTTTTGCAAGTTCTTACTGTTATGAGCTTTTACTGTTAACAAATTGAGTGAGATAATGTCTTTAGATTATGATACTTTGAAGAGAGAAGATAAATTCTTTTGGTTATAGTTCAGTTACAATCCAGCAGCCATATATCACTGAAATGTTAAAGGTCGCGTGAATACCAGCTTGTAGCATATGCTCTCTTCATTTATTCTACACAGCTACAGTTATGCATTTAGCTGGCAAGTTAAATCACGCCCTTCTCTGTTAGGTCACTAATAGCATTGAGGGAAAGCAAGCTCCTCTGACTATCACCATTAGGAGCCATTTCACAGACAACAGAGCCAGACGTTCAAAAAATCTGGGAGTCAAAACTAAATTATGGGAAGGCACGGCTGTCACCACATGAGAAATTTGAAGAAATAAGCAGTTATAAACCTTAACAATCTAAAGAAGCCTGAAAGCCTCATGCTTCTTTTTAGAAATGTATTTGGGAATCAATGTTTTCCCATCACTTATCTGATTTTGTGTTGGTTAATGACATAAAAGGTTAAGAATGTACATACATATAAATTGCAATAACTCACTCTGTCTCAGGGCTGAGAAGCTTCCTGGTGACCTCTTAGAGTATTCAAGCTGCAACGAAACCAAAATGAATGCTTTGTGACTTTCCAACAAAGGAAAACACCAACCCCCAATAATCTTTATGAATATTTGTTTGGTTCTAATTAATTTTCCCAAAGCCATTAACAAATGACTGATTTGCCAATAGGAGGTTTAATCTCTACAAATAAATGTATTACTGAAAAATAGTTTATAAGGATGCTTGATTTTAATGTAAGCCTCCCCCCACACCCCTCCACCTCATTTCGCCTTTCTCTGCCTTTGTCCCTTCCTGTTTTCCCTCAGATTTCAGCTGCAACAAGAAGCTGGGGCAGGACAAATTGAACATCACTCAAAATTCTATTATGAGCTTTGTACAGAAACAACTACAGTTGATATGACAATGAAAAGCAGTCAGCTGAAACTAAATAATTAATGGAAACAAGTAAATTAGCTAAATTGGCTTTCAGAGAATCAGATGGACTGCTCCCTTTGTGTGCTTATCAATCCTCATAGGATGCAATAAGTGTTCAGGGGCAAAACTGTGTGAAAGCTGTGCCAGATAGCAACTTTCAGTTGCAACTATGAGACGGAAGCTGTCTCAAGACAACACAATCAGCCAACACCTAGCACTACTAGACATTGGCGAGACTTTGGGGTGTGGATAAAATGCGGTGAATCAGACATGTTGAGAATTAGAATCCTATGACCAGAGCACCTGGGGGATAGGTATGCTACCAAATGTGTAGCTCCAGCCCCTGCTGAGATATTGCTTGTGGTTCTAATCCTTCATTTTGTTTCTCTCCTCTTCTTATGTTTGGCATCACTAGGGCCACCACATGTAACTGCACGGGATGCGTACGCCCTGCTCTAGAGAGCACCATACATGCTGGCATCATAGTCCATGCGAAGTATACTCCTGCACAACTGTACATGGCCATGCTAACTACTGTAGTTTGAAAGTTTGTGTCCCCTCCAAAATGCATGTTAAAACTTAATTCACAATGTAACGGTATTAAGAAGTGGGCCTTTAGGAGGTGATTAGGATGAGATTTGTACCTTATGAAATGGCCGGAAAGAACCAACTAGGCTTCTTTGCATTTCTGTCCCTTTCATCTCTTCTGCCATGTGAGGACACAGCATTAATCCCTTTTGCGCTTCCACCATGTGAGGATTTAGCAAGAAGGTGCCATCCAGGAAGCAGAGCAAGGCTTCACCAGACACCAAATCTGCTGGTACCTTGATCTTGAACTTCCCAGCCTCCAGAACTGTGAGAAATAAATTTCTATTATTTCTAAACCCAGTTTAATGTCTTTTGTTATAACAATTAACTAAGACAGAAATTGGTACTGAGGAGTGGGGTGTTGCTGTAACAAATACGTAAGAATGTGGACACAGCTTTGGAACTGGTAAATGAGTAGAGGCTGGGTCATGAAGAACTATTCCAGTGAGGACTAACAAGAAGAGGAGAGCTTTAGGGAAAGTCTGGATCTTCTTTGAGATTACTTAACTGGCTGTGATCAGAACACTGATAGAAAGATTGACATTGAAGGCCATTCTGGGGCCAGGCATGCTGGCTCACACCTATAATTCTAACACTTTGGGAGACCAAGACAGGCAGAATCATTCAAGCTCACGAGTTAAAGACCACCTAGGGCAACATGGCGAAACCTCATCCCTACTAAAAATACAAAAACTAGCCAGGTGTGGTGGCGTGACCCTGTAGCCCCAGCTACTCAGGAGACTGAGATGGAAGAATCACCTGAGCTGGGAAGTTGAAGCTGCAGTGAGCTGAGATCACACCACTGCATTCCAGCCTGGACAATGGGAGTGAGACCCTGTCTCAAAAAAATTAACAAAATAAAAATGAAGGCCATCCTGATGAAGTCTTAGAAATGAGGAACAGAGTACTGGAAACTGGAAGAAAGGCCATCCTTCTTAGGAAGTGGCAAATAACTTGGCTGAATTGTGCCCACATCCTAGTGCTTTGTGGAAGACAGAGCTTAAGAGCAATGATCTAAGATATTTGACAGATGAAATCTCCAAACAAAGTGTTCAGGGTGCTGCATGGCTTCTGTTGGCTGCTTATAGTAAAATGCAAGGAGAGAGAAGCACATTAAAGATGAAATTTATAATCAAAAGGGAAGCAGAACTTAGAAAGTTTTCTGCCATGGATAGAATAAAAAAGCATGTTCAGGAGAGAACACAAAGGTGTGGCCAAGTGAATGTTTGATAAAGGAAATTAGTATGGGTCTAAGGAAATCAGATGTTATTCATCAAGACAATGGAAGAGTAACCCCAAACGAATTTAGAAGATCTTCGAGGTTGCCATTTCCATCACGGGCCCAGCACGCCAGGTCCTTGAGGGAAGAATGGTTTCAAAGGAGGGGCCCAGGGTGCCTGTAGAACCTCCAGACTCGCTGTCCAGGGTCACTTCAAGTCTCTGTTCCACACATTCCTGCCCAGCATACCTCAGCTGCACCAGCTGTGGCTCAAATGGACCCAGGTACAGCTCAGGACACCGCTCTAAAAGCACAGATAGTAAACCATGGCAGTGTCCATTTGGTGCTAACTCTGCACTTGAATACAAGATATAGTTGGCATTTTGTGTTTCAAATTTCACACTCTTTCTACTACGCTATGTTGCTACGTCGAGATGAAGCACCCAAAAATATGAATTAGTTCAACTAACTCTTTTATGACACCACAAGAATACCAATAAGCTGCCTTTTGACATAGGCTTTTGTCCCTCGCATCTTTATTTCTTTGGTCTCTGCTGCTGCTCTGACTTCTGTTTTAATCAGCACATGTAACACTGGCTGTGACATGGACTCTGGGACCTGCCTCTCCCTCAACTACCTATAAGCTTGTCTAAAGCCACATGTTGAAATGTCATTTTTATGAAATTTGTTTGTAAAAAAAAAGTAAAAGACCACCAAAATACCTCAATAGATAAATGTACAAACAGCATAACTTTCAAAAGAGAAGCTTCAACTAATTAACAAAAATATGGAAAACTGTTCAATGTCACTAGTAATTACAAATTTCAAATTAAAGATACCATTGCCCATCCACCAACCATATTTCACTTCCTGGGGTTTGGTTTATTCACTTCAAGTGACGTGTAATTTAGAATATTAATTTTAGAAAGTTTTTAGCTAATTTTCATCTGGAGATTCTACTAATAATTAATCTGAAATCTCTCCTAAGAAAAGAATCCTGTATATAAAAATTAACTGCATGCACAAAGATGTTTGTCAAGCAGTTATTTATATTATCATGAAACTGAAAACAACTCAGAGTTTTGGTAATAGCTAATAGGGGAATAACTTAAACCACTGGATGTTAACTGGAAATAGTTTACACTCATAAAATTATATGAATTGTAAAAAAATTTTTTAAATGCTTATAAAACTGACTGAAAAAATACTCGTAGAATTCTTAGTTATATCTATATAAAAATAAACAATAAAAATCATCTATAGGATAAATATTATAATTAAACACATCACAGATTAATCATAGCTACCTGTACTTTTTGTAGTATCAAAATCAATCACACTTAAAAAAAAAACTAAAATAAGGTTTACATCTGATTTATCCTATATAGAAAGGATTTATCCTACATAGAAGGACATATAGGGTAAATATTTGATTTAGAAAGGATATAAAGGATAAAATTTGATTTGATTTATCCTAGATTTTTATTTATCTGTTCCTTTTTAATACTAATATTTATACACAATCTTTACCAGCTTTATCAATGAGTTATTAAATGTTCATCCCACATCCTGTTTTTACATATTTGTTTTTCAAATTCATTCAGAAATTAGAAATCTAGACAGCTTTAATCTTCTAATGAGCTACTGGTACTAGTATATTTGGGGTTTTGTATCTTCAGACTATTTTTGCCATTAAAAGTAATGGCAAAAACTGCAATTACTTTTATATCAATATTGACCCCATTATATACATCCCAACTTATGTATAACTTGCCTTGTGGGTAGTGCCATAGAAGTTTGTAACAAACAATATAAAGGCTGGATGCAATGATTCACATTTGTAATCCTAGCACTTTGGGAGGCCAGGGTCAGTGGATTGCTTGAGTCCAGGAGTTCAAGACCAGCCTGGGCAACATGGCAATACTCGGTCTCTACAAAAAAATGCAAAAATTATCTGGGCATGGTAGCACATGCCTGTAGTCACAGTTACTTGGGAGGCTGAGGCAGGAGGATTGCTTGAGCCCAGGAGGTAGAGGTTGCAGTGAGCCATGATCATGCCACTGTACTCCAGCCTACGTGACAGGGTGAGACCCTGTCTCAAAAAAACAAACAAACAAAAAAAACAAAAAAAAAAACCCACACACAATATTAAAAAAAACTATTCAAAAGAGAATATATTTTGTAAGAAAAATTTTTTTAATCATGTAGAAAAATTTGCAACCTGGAGAATGTGTTTGGATGTTTCAAATTTTTCTGTTCATTACAGTGCTTCCTTACCTTTTAGAGTTGGAAAATTTCAGTGTACATATCTTATTATTCTATATTGAATTTGTATTATAGTGATTTCTGCTGTTCTAGACATCTTTAACCATCAGTTTTCTGAACCACACCCCTAATAATCTATTTCAAAGTTAAGTGCCAAAATACCATCAAAAACTATGCACTTTATTCTTAAATAGAGAAACACTGCCAGTTCATGAAACTTCTCTAAACTGAGATGTGTGTTAAGCTTATTGCCTTGACAAACTTGGTCATATGATTTCCAATAATATTTGTCAGGGTAATAAACAAATAACAGATTAGATACAGCTGATATACCAAGAAATGACAAATATAAAGAGCTGAATTCTCTATTGTAAACAACAGAATCCTTTCCCTTTAGTTTAAATAAAGGGATTTATAATGCCATATAGTTGTCCTGTAAGATCACTGGAAGAGCTATAGAAAAAGACTATAGACCTAGGAATGGTACACAGGGCCACATCCCACAGCAAGCCCATCTAAGGCACTGCTGTGCCTACTGCACTCAGGAAACTGCTGAATCAGAATTATTATTAGTTAGTTTTTTGTTTTTTTTTTGAGGCGGAGTTTCACTCTTGCCCAGGCTGGAGTGCAGTGGTGCAATCTCGGCTCACTGCAGCTTCCGCCTACTGGGGTCAAGTGATTCTCCTGCCTCAGCCTCATGAGTAGCTGAGATTACAGGCATGTGCCACCATGCCTGGCTAATTTTTGTATTTTTAGTAGAAACAAGGTTTCACCATGTTGGTCAGGCTGGTCTCGAACTCCTGATCTCGTGGTCTGCCTGCCTCGGCCTCCCAAAGTTCTGGGATTGCAGGCATGAGCCACCACACCTGGCCTACCTTACTATTTTTAAGTGTTTTCTCTCCTCAGAAGTGTGAAGCAGAGTCCTTGGGCTCCTTGAGTGTTTGTTAAGATAGGTTGTATCTAGACAAAGAGCTATTTCTCTGCCTACCATCATATTACTCTTTTTCTTAGCAATCATCCCATTAAGTGGGTATCTTTTATTTACTACCATTTCTCTATCTTTTTGTGAATGAGAAAAGATCCTAAGTATCTCAGGTGACACAGCTTGGGAGCAAAACTGTGGTGTTGGTTTTCTCCCTAAGATAGTCAAAACTTTGTGCAGACTATCCTACGGCTGTTTGAATCATTGTTAAAGCGTCTCTGGTACAGCCATATTCTAAGACTGGTACAATGAGTTGTGTCTCTGTGCCCCTCCCAGGATCCTCCTAAACATTTGGGGAGACATCTATACTTCTCGATAGCCTACAAAATTGGACCTCTAACTATTGTTATGTAAGTCTTAAAAGGAAGGGGTGACCTCTAAAGTCTGGAGAACTTGAGGATACTTGGGGTTTCATTTTTTTAACTTTTATTTTAGGTTCAGGGGTACATGTGTAGGTTTGTCATATAGGTAAACTCATGTCATGGGGATTTATTGTACAGATTACTTTATCACCCGAGTACTAAGCCTAGTGCCCAATAGTAATTTTTTTCTGATCCTCTCTCTCCTCCCATCCTCCACCCTCAAGTAGGCCGCATTGTCTGTTGTTCCCCTCTTTGTGTCCATGAGTTCTCAGCATTTAGCTCCCACTTAATAAGTGAGAATATGTGGTATTTGGTTTTCTGTTCCTGCATTAGTTTGCTAAAGATAATAGCCTCCAGTTCCATGCATGTTCCCACAAATGACATGGTCTTATTCTTTTTTATGGCTGCATAGTATTCCATGCTGTATATGTACCACATTTCCTTTATCCAGTATGTCAATGACAGGCATTTTATTCCATGTCTTCACTATTGTGAATAGTACTGCAACAAACATTCACATGCATGTCTTTTTATGGTAGAATATATTCCTCTGGGCATATACTCAGTAATGGGATTGCTGGGTCAAATGATAGTTCTGTTTTTAGCTCTCTAAGGTATCACCACACTGCTTTCCACAATGGTTGAACTAATTTGCACTCCCACCAACATTGTGTAAGTGCTCCCTTTTCTCCAAATGTTATTTTTTAACTATTTAACAATAGCCATTCTGACTGGTGTGAGATGGTATCTCCTTGTGATTTTGATTTGCATTTTCTAATGATTGTTATATTCAGCCTTTTTTCATATACTTTTTACCACATAGACAGCCCTGAAATAAGGCCACACACCTACAACCATCTGATCTTCGACAAAGCTGACAAAGAAAAAACAACAACAAGCAATAGGGAAAAGACTTTCTATTTGATAAATGGTGCTGGGATAACTGGCTAGCCATATGCAGAAAATTGAAGCTGGCCTTCTTCCTTACACCATACACAAAAATCAACTAAAGATGGATTAAAGATTTAAATGTAAAACTCAAAACTATGAAAACCCTGGAAGACAACCTAGGCAATACAATTCTGGAGATAGGAATGGGCAAACATGTCATGATGAACACACCAAAAGCAATTGCAACAAAAGCAAACATCGGCAAGTGGGATCTAATTAAACTTAAGAGCTTCTGCACAGCAGAAGAAATTATTAACAGAGTAAACAGACAAACTAAAGAATGGGAGAAAATATTTGGAAACTCTGCATCTGACAAAGGTCTACTATCCAGCATCTACAAAGGACTTAAAAAAAAGTTACAAGAAAAAAAAACCCCAAAATGAGCAAAGGACATGAACAGATACTTTTCAAAAGAAGACATACATAGGATTTCAATTTTAAAAACAATTCAGGAGATATACACTACAATGAACAGCAGCTGCTTGTTCAATATTAACGTCAACCTAATTAACCTGACTTTAGATGAGTCTTGTACTATATTCAGTAACAGTAACTTCCAAAACTGACTTTGTTATCTCAGGGTGGAATGAGGCAGAGAGTTAGTATTTTTTCAGTAGTTTCAAAAGTACTTCAAATAGATGATACCCAGATGTCTAGAACAGTAAATTGAAAATGAAATAGTTCCATACAATGCTAGCTTTACAATATGAAAATTAAAAACTCTAAAGCAATTGCAATGTTGGAATTTTGTGGTTTAATATGGTTATAGACTGGCATGTTGGGAAATAATAGTTGAATAATGCAGAAGAATTTTTCTATTATAGAAGCACTAACCCTTGACTGTTATAACCTGCCTTCCTGGCCAGAGCATTCAGCCATGAATAACTAGTCCTATTAGTCCATTCAAGGCTGTTTGCCAATAAAGTTCAGGCAATTTCTATACAAATAGAAAACACGATATCAAGAAATGAAGGGATTTCAAAAAGAATAGTATACCTTCTACTCTCGCTGTAATAATCAAAAACCCAACTCCTAAAAGAAAAAAGTATTCCCTATGAAGTAATAATAATTTTATATCTAAAGCCTATTGATATAAAAACTAATAATCTTAGTAGGAATCATATAGAACATAGCAAGCAGTAAATTTTCCTGATAAAATCTACATTAAAATTATTACATTAAAATAGGCACTCTTATAAGACCTATAATGTCAGGTTGTAATGTATACACGAGGGTTAGTGTTAATTCTGAGATATCTCTAAATAACCTTTTTAAAATGTTTCATCCTATGCATTCTCTTGTGCAATGCCAGAATTTGGTTTGTTTGTTAATAAAAAGCAAAAGGTAACCTGTTTTCCCATCGTGTGTTTTCCCATACTATGCAGGCATAAAAATGAATAAGACCATATCATTTGTGGGAACATGGAGGGAACTGGAGGCTATTATCTTTAGCAAACTAATGCAGGAACAGAAAACCAAATACCCCATGTTCTCACTTATTAAGTGGGAGCTAAATGCTGAGAACGCATGGACACAAAGAGGGGAACAACAGACAATGGGGCCTACTTGAGGGTGGAGGATGGGAGGAGAGAGAGGATCAGAAAAAATTACTATTGGGCACTAGGCTTAGTACTCGGGTGATAAAGTAATCTGTACAACAAATCCCCATGACATGAGTTTACCTATATGACAAACCTACACACGTACGTACCCCTGAACCTAAAATAAATGTTAAAAAAATGAAACCCCAATATCTAAAGGAATTTAGAGCACTCGGATAGACAGATTTTTAAAAATTAACCACCTACTAGACTTCCAGTAATGGTGACTATAGAATCTATCCATCGTTAAAAATTTTTAACAGGATTAAAAAAAATGTAAGATGCTGGAAATATCCAAAAGCAGATGGAAGCCATTGAATAGTTAATTCTTAAAAATCGGCAATTGGAAGGATAATAATTTTCAGTGTGTGGCTTTCTGTCCTGTGGGCACTTGCCAACCCCCAAAGCCATGGTGGTGGAACACAGGAGTAGTGGAAATTATAGTCTTACAAGCTGAAGGTGTCAGAGATCAAAGTTCATGGCTGGAAAAACAAGCAGAATTTTAAAGGAAAGATTCTAGCTGCAGGAGAACTACAAATGAATGAAGACTCAAATTCTAAGTACAGTACGGCCTCTGTATCTGTGATCTGCGCATCTGTGGAGTAACCAACATCAAATCAAAAATATTCAAACAAATTGCATCTGTACTGAACATGTACAGATTTTTTTCTTGTCATTCTTTCCTAAACAATGCAACTATTTACATAGCATTTACATTATATTAAGTATTATAAGTAATCTAAAAATTTCAATAATTATTTATTTATAAATATAAATTTATACTAACAATATAAATCATCTACAATAATTAAAATAATCATTTAGACAATAATTCTAGAACAATTTAAATAATAAAGTATTGTGTAAATAGTACTTAATTTAAATACTAGATTAAATATTATAAGTAATCTATACATAATTTCAATATTGAAAAAGTAGGACCAGGCAGAGTGGCTCATGCCTATAATCCCAGCACTTTGGAAGGCTAAAGTGGCTAACTGCTTCAGCCCAGATCAGCGTGGGCAATATGGCAAAACCTAGTTTACAAAATGTACAAAAATTAGTTGGGCATGGTGGTGTTACTAGTGGAGGATGTCCAGGTTCTTGGTGTTTTGAACAAAGAATTGGACAAAACACACAAACACAGCAAAGAAAGAATGAAGCAACAAAAGCATAGATTTATTGAAAACAAAAGTTCACTCCACAGGGCGGTAGCAGGCTCAAGTAGGCAGCTCAAGAGCACTGGTTACAGAATTTTCTAGGGTTTAAATACCCCCTAGAGTTTTCTCATTGTTTACTTGGTGTAAACTCTATGTAAATGAAGTAGTGGTCTGTGATCAATCTGATTGGTTGCAGAAAGTGACCAATCAGAGGCTGAAGTGAAGTTATAAAGTTACACCCTATGCAAACATCTGACTGGTTGCAGAAAACAGTCAGTTGGAGGCTGAAGTGAAGTTACAAGGTTATTCTCCTATGCAAATGAAGACTTGGCCCACGACCAGCCTGATTGGTTGTGGGAGTAGACCAATCAGATGTACTTTCAATTTCTCATCTGCCACACAGAAAAAGGAGGGAGTTGCAAAGGGAGTAGCCTCTGGTTCCTTTGTTACTTGGGCATGGAAGGCTGGGGTTTTCCTTTTGATTTAGTTCTAGGAAGTCAGCATGAATCAGCCTTAGGTTCCCTACCTCCATACCCTATTCTCCTCCTCAGTGGTGCACACCTACAGTCCCTGCTACATGGGAGGCTGGAGCACAAGGATCACTTGAGCCCAGGTCATGGCAGCAGTGAGCCCTGATTGAGCCAGTGCCCTCCAGCCTGGGAGACAGAGTGAGAGCCTGTCTCAAAAAATAAATTAATTAAAAAACACAGAAAGTTCTGTGGAGGCTATATGCAAATTCTGTGTCATTTTATATCAGAGACATGAGCATCTATAGATAATATTGGTCCAAGGGAAGTCCTGGAACCAACTCCCTGCAAGGGAGTAGATGACTACATAAACTCTGCCAAAATCCCTTGCTGATAGATTAAATATTCCCCCAAGTGGCCCAGAGGAGGGGAAAAAGCAGGGACCAGAGAGGATTCGGCTCCTGCAAAATGGACACACACAGGGCTTGCTCTGTGGGTTTGCTATTTGTTTTTGTTTTGTTTTTAACTGATGGTATAGCTCATGCACAGAAAGCCAACAGCTTACATATTTGAAGTATATTCAGACTTGAAATATCAGAGGATAAAGCATAAGATTAGTGGAAGAACTTAAAATTCCTTGCCTAAAATCAAGAAAGCCCAAGCAAAAGTGCCTCCATCTCTGCCCAACCCCTAACCAACTACTGTTAAGGGTTCTTGGGGTGTCACTTTGCCAGCCAGAAACCTCTGTGGCCAGTGATGCCTTTGCCTGAGTTTCGCTCCACCCACTGAGCCTGGCAGACTGGCACCACTGACCTGGATCCCAGACCTGCCAAGGATGAACCAGGCACAGAGCAGTGAAGGGTGTGTGAATGAGCATGGGGTCCAGCCACTGTGCATAGCTGGGCACACTGGCTGCTGCAGTGGGGCAGGCACTCCAGGTGCCAGCATGGGCACTGGCTCCCCAAGAGGCTGCAGCTGGACCATAGCTGGCACTGGGGAACGTGGTGGTGCCCAGAAGCTTGGAGTCTTCCAGGAACCACAGAACCCCAAAAACAGAGTCACAGCCCTGGCTCTGGGAGCCCCCAGGTCTGGGCTCCCCAAAGGACCATACCTCTTTTCTCCTTTGCTTTGCCCACAACATGGCAAGCAAGGGGCATATTTCAGTCCTGTTTTTGTTACTGCTGTTTTTGCCCTGCCATTTGGCAGGTCCCAAGTTCTTGTCCTCCATCCAGGAAGAATGAGGTACACAGACAAGTGGAGGGTAAGCAAGACAAAGAGGAACTTTATTGAGCAATAGAACAGCTCAAAATAGACCCTCAATGGGTAGCTCCTCTCTGAAGCCAGGGTGTCCCAAGGAGTGTTCAACTCTTAGCAGAGAGGGTAGCTTCTCTCCGTTAGGCAGGTCCTTCTAGAGAGTTTTCAGCTCTTAGCAGAGAGGGTAGCTCCTCTCTGCAGCTGGTCATCCCATCATCTCTCCCTCCTCTTCTCAAGTCTGACTGAGACTGGGGCTTTTATGGGCCTCAGAGGGGAGAAAGTGCTTGCAGATTGGTCCATGGGTGGCCATGGGTGGGCTGAAAAAGGCACCACAAGTTCCCTCTCTGTTCTACAGGACTGGCAGCCCAGCCCCCAGGCTTCAGGCTCTCCTTTGTTTGAAGGTGGTGCTTCACCAGGAACCCCAACCCCTTCTGTCCAGGAGCCTGAGTCTGCCTCCTGCCACCCTTCCTGGTGCCCAAGCTGTTTGTGCCAAGGGGCTCCTTGCAGGCCAGCACCGAGCTGCCCTCAGCACACCCCTCAGCCTGCCTCCCATGTTCATTGGTGCCCAAAGTCTGGAGGGTAACAAGGTAGCAGGAGGCTGATGTGTCAGCGCTGCCCTGAGTGTGCACGCACAAAATCAGGGTGGGAAAGCGCAGGGGTTCAGCTTCAACTTTGCTCCCTTATCGGAGGAGGAGCTGACAGGCGGGAGAGGCCAGTCTGCAGGATTAGACACCACTGAGCCCGCAAGGGGAAGGGGGGCCTTTCCAGGCCCACAAGAGTGCAGATATGCCTGGGTCTGCAGTCACAACTTGGGCAGCTGCAGCTGCGGGGCTCCTGCCTGCTTCTGGCCCCCACTGGCCCTATGAAGCAGGGCACTGCCCCAGGCCCAGCTCCACCTTGGAGGTCCCCTCTGCCTGCCCCTCTGTGCCTAACTGCACTGTTCCCCCACCGGCGGACAACTCGCCTGGCTCATGGCGGAGACCCCCAGGGCGGCAGGCAAGGTGCAGGTGATCTGGCAGCCCTAGCCAACCCCGCACAATCGAACCCAATGTTCCCATGGCCAGCCCTGCGAGTCCTGGCTATGCCGTTGGCCAGGTGCTCAAGGGACCCCCGGACACAGCCGGGAGTGAGGTTGAGGCTGTCTGTGGTGGAGGCTCCACACCTGGGAGGGGGTCCTGCCTGGCCGTGCAGGGGCGGAGGTAGAGCAGTACCTCCCTCGGAAATGCGGGGTACAGGGGACCCACCGCCACCTCTGCTGCTCCCACAGTTGCTCCTGCCACCACTACTCGAGCCTCCCTGCTGCGGTCAGCGTAGAGATAGCAGCAGCCACTCCAGATGGCCTCCTGCTGCCATCACTACCAAATTACACAAACATCAGGGAAACTTACATGAAGCCATGTGTAAAAAAAGAAGTGATAGGAAACCAAAAGAATAGGGCACAGCAATCACTTGCTGTATTCACTGGGAAGATACTTTGCAGTTTGTTTCTGGGCAAGTTAACTTTTTACTAGAACAAAAAAATTAACAATTTTCAGAAGAATAAAAAAGAATTTAGAGTTGCTACATTTCATAATCTACAATATCCAGTTTTCAATCATGTAAACAAACAGCCCTATGAGACCTATAATCAAAAAGAAAGAGAGGAAAAAAAAAAGGCAAAATCAATGAAAAGTGACTTTGAGTTGACCTAGATGTTGAATTTAGCAGTTGGAGACTTCTAAGCTATATATACACATTATTCTTCCAAGAATTAAAGATAAATATGATACCAATGAATAAATAGGAATCTCAACAAACAAGACTGAAATTTTATAGCTGAAAATTTTAACAAATTTTTGAAATGTATTAGTTGGGCTGAGTGATAGATTAAAAATGAAAGAAAGATGCATATAAAAGCTACTTGAAATTACAAAATTTGGAGAAGACAGAAAAAAGACATTAAAGAAAAAATAAACAGAGCCTTAGGATCTATGAAACAATAGCAAATGATATGAATCACTAGAATTCCATAGAAAAAGAAGAAAAAAAATTGAAGAAATAATTTAATAGAAAATGCTAATAGGTCAAAGAAGCCTAACAAATCCAAAGTGAATACATACAAAATCTTCCTAAAATCATAATCAAACTGCTGAATGCCAAAAATAAAGAGAAAATCTTGGAATCAGAGTAAAACAACCCATCCAATTAGAAAAACAATGATAGATTAATGGCCCTAAATACAACCATATTACTAATTACATGGACTGTGAGTGAACTAAACACGCTTACCAAAAGGGAAAGATTAGCAGGCTGAATTTAAAAAAGAAAAATCAACCCTATACTGTCTAAAAGAGATGCATTCCAGTAGGGAGATTATAGTTACCCATAATTTATTATATATTTCAAAATGGCTAGAAGAAAAGAATTATGTTCCCAAAACAAAGAAAGATAAATGTTTGAGGTAATGAATATTTCCAATTATCCTGATTTGATCATTATACATTGCATACATGTAGCAAAATATTACATGTACTCCCAAAATATGTACAACGATTATATATCAATAAAAACACGAAAAAGAGATGTACTCTAAATTATAAGAAATAGGTTAAAATGATTTTAAAAAGATATAGCATGTAAGAATAAGCATAAGAAAAGCAGAATAACCCTGTTATTATCAGACCCAAAGGACTTCAATGACAAGTGTTATTAGAGGCAAGAAAGTACACTTTATAATGGCATTATATATCATTTCTATACTTACATACACATATATCAGGAAGATATATCAATGAAAAACATGTACATATGTAATAACTGAGCTTCAAAACATAAGAAACAAAGCTTACATAAATAAAGGTAGAAATAGACAAATCCACAATCATAGCTGATTTTAACACCCAATTCCCAGTAACTGACAGAACAAGTGAACCAAAAAATCAAGGAAAATATAGAAAATCTGAATGACATTATCAACTATCTTAATCTAATTGATGTTTAGAGAACATTATATTTAACAGCTGCAGAAAATCTCTTCTTTACATGTGCACATGGAATGTTCACCCAAAAAGACCATATACAGAGCTATATCAAGAAGTTCCAATGTATTTGAAAACATTGAAATTTTACACTGTGTTCTCTAGTTATGATGTAATTAAACTAGAAATTAACAATAAAACATCAACAAACCTCAAATATATGAAAATTAAACAATTTACTTTGATACAAACCACAGATCAAAGAAATAATTACATCAAAAATTAGAAAATATTTTTCAACTGAATGGTCATGAACATTTGTCAGATGCTGCTGAAGCAATGCTTAGAGGAAAATGTATAGCACTAAATGCTTCTATTAGAAAAGGGGAAAGATCTCAAATCAATTATCTAAACTCCCACCTTAGAAAACTAGGCTAAAAGGAGGGGTTAAGCAAATTAAACCTGAAGTAAATAGAAGGAAGAAAAGAATAAGATTAGGGAAGAAATCAATAAAATTTAAAAAACAGATGAACAATGAGGAAAAGTAACATAATCAAAAGCTGATTCTATGAAAAGATTAATAAAATTGATAAACCTCTAGTTAGAAGTTAGACTGATCGAAAAAAGGGGCATAAATTTTCAATATCAATAATAAAAGACATCCAGGCATGGTGGCATGTGCCTGTAATTCCAGTTACTCCAGAGGCTGAGACAGAAGTATCTCTTGAGCCCAGGAATTCAAGACCAGCCTGTGCAACACAGTGAGACCTCCATCTTTAAAAGATAAAAAATAAATAAAAATAAAAAACAAGACAAAATAGACAACAGACCAAAGAAGATATATAGATGGCACATAAACACATGAAAAGATGCTAACCATCGTTAGTTGTGAGGGAATTACAAATTTTAACCACTGTGAGATAACTCTACACACATTAGAATGGCTAAAATATGTTTGTTTTACTTCACTAATTTCGGCTCTTTATTATTACTTCTGCATTTGGGGGTTTACTCTGCTGTTCTTTTCCATCTTTTGAGATGGGTGCTTGGATCATTGAATTTCAGCTTTAATGTATCCCTATGTAAGCTAATATATAACCTAGAAAAGTAGAAAATTGATGACCTTTTACATCCTACTTTTTTAATATACTTAAAGTCCTAGGGCTAATTATGGGATAACAAGTAATAGACCAAAAAAAATAAAAGCCAGGTCTCTTGATTCTTATTTAAGTACTTCTACTATTTTATAAACTTGATAACAATGGCCTCATCTTATAAACTTGGCAACAAAGGCTTCTCATGATTTTGTGATGATGACGATGATGATGATGATGATAGCTTTTATTGACTGCCTTCTATGTGCTATTGATAGCATGTGTCTATAGCTATTGATAACATGGTTGGCATTCAAATCTAAATCAAACCTTAGTCTCTACATTTTTCTGCATATAGCCTAGGTGTGTGGTAAACTATACCATCTAGGTTTGTGTAAGTACACTCTGTGATGTTTGCATAAGGACAGAATTGCCTCATGCCACATTTCTTTCTTCTTCTTTTTTTTTTTTTTTGAGACAGTCTTGCTCTGTCACCCAGGCTGGAGTTCAGTGGCATGATCTCAGCTCACTACAACCTCTGCCTCCAGGTTCAAGTGACTCTCCTGCCTCAGCCTCCCGAGTAGCTGGGATTACAAGCACCCGCCACCACCCTCCACTAATTTTTGTAGTTTTAGTAGAGATGGGGTTTCATACCTATTGCTTCATATGTGCTAGCACAGAGGAATTAGAGAAAAAGTAATCAACTTCTTAGTTATTGGATTGCAAAAGCCAGAGTTAAGGTCTGAAATAATAATTTAAAAATTGGTTTGAACATCTCCACCGCTCCCGGCCAAATGCCACATTTCTAAGAAGGTATCTCCACTGTTAAGGCATGCATGAGTTTTCAGAGGTAAAGGCACAGAGCTCATTGAAAGGGTTAAGCAAGTGAAAGGGGTCAAGGAGGAGGCTTCAGATAAAAGGGCCAATGAAGTTAGAGATAACAGAGGAAATGATAAATTTAGAAAGAATCTAAGGGGAGAGGAAAATAATTAAGGTAATTGAGGGAATTCCAAGATGGCCAGTGGGTAATACATGTTTATAGGTCATGAAAGAAGTTAAGGCCAGACATACAATATATTTGTAGTCCCTAAAGTCACTCCTTAAGGGAGACTGTGAAGATAATGGGTTGGTAGCAGGAGTTACCACCGCTTAGGATTCTACTTAGAAGAGCAGAAGCCATTTTGTTCGGTCTCTCTCTCTCTCTCTCTCTCTCCAAGCATGAGCTCAGGATGCAGGAGGCACGGCACTTTCTTGTTCAGCAGCATCCATACCCCGAGTACCCAAAACCATACCCTACACCATGTTTAAGAGCATCTTAGGCCATTAAGAGGAGTGATCTCATAGAGTGGCCAAACAGGGACTAAACCAGGTGAGGCCCACATGGCATCTCTCCCAATGAGAAGTTAATAGGAGATGTGCTATTCCTGTCAATGGGAGGCATTCTTTCTGCTAACCACCAAGGAGTTCACCCAAGAAAACTCTTCAGGCCTGCCATTTGAATGGATGCCAGATGGCCTGGGTCACTAATTCACTCCCTTTACCTTCCTGGCACTGGCTCCCACTGGGGCTGCAGGAGCAGGGGATGAATGGTCCCTGGGTGTTGACTGCACCCCATCAGGTGATCTTTACAAATCCTGGTTCCTCCCCAAGGTATGTTGACTCTGTCATTCTCTCCTCTCTATCCCTACCATCTACAAACATATATGTCTTCATGTAGGAAGGACCAGAAAGTAAGCACTCTGCCTGTTATGCAGATGTTCAAACCAATTTTTAAATTATTATTTCAGACCTTAACTCTGGCTTTTGCAATTCAATAGCCAATAATTTGATTACTTTTTTCTCTAACTCCTCTGTGCTAACACATATGAAGCAACAGGTATCTCAAGTATAATTCTCAACAGCATTAGTCACTCATCAAATACCAGAAAAACCAAATCTGTTCATTTACTAAAATAGTATCTTACCAAAGTAAGAGAACAAGACCAAGGATGGATCCTCGGGAAACATAAACATATAAAGGTCTGCTGGAGGCCAGGCACGGTAACTCTCATGCCTATAATCCCAGAACTTTGGGAGGCTGAAGCAGGCGGATCACTTGAGGTCAAGAGTTCACGACCAGCCTGGCTAACATGGTGAAACCCCATCTCTACTAAAAATACAAAAAAATGGCCAGGCGTGATGGCGCATGCCTTTAATTCCAGCTACTTGGGAGGCTGAGGCAGGAGAATGGCTTGAACCTGGGAGGCAGAGGTTGCAGTGAGCCAAGATTGTGCCACCATACTCCTGGGCGATAGAGCGAGACTACATCTCAAAAAAAAAAAAAAAAAAAAAAGACTGCTGGAGAATGAGTAAAGAATGAAGAGAATTAACTCACAGGACACCAAGGAGGTAATATTTTCAGGAACAAGGTCAGCAGTGTCCGTGCCATAAAGGAATAAAGTAAGACATAGATTTTAAAATGCCTATTGACTTTGCCTCTCAGGTTCACATTAACTTTTCTCTCTGGAAGGAAGTGTGGAATATGGAAACAGAGAGAGATGAGTTTCAGGCTTAGCTCCACTCCCTACTCAGTATACATGTGGCCTTGGAGTTAGCTTCTCATCCACCAATTCAACCTAAAATGCTTTCTGTAGGCCACACTCTCAGAGCACAGTCTTGAGAACAGCAGCACCAGCGGCACCTGGAAACCTATTAGAAATGCAAATTCTTGAGCCGTATCCCAGATGTACAAAATCAGAAACTGTGTTTACCAAGCCCCCTAGGGTGCTGTGATACAAACTACAGTTTGCAAACCACTGAGCTGTAGCACTGGTGCAATGTGGAGAAGAGATACAAACGTACAGAACCAAGGATAGTACTGCTAACACATGGTGGATCTTAAATAGACTTTTGTCTGTCACCTCTATCCCTTCATTCCTACCTTCACTCTGTTCTTCCTTAGCTAACCTTCTTCTAGCCTTTCTTCTTGTTTCTCAGCAGTTCTCTTCCTTCTTTCTTCCCCATTCCGTCACAAAGAAACACTCCAACATACTTAACTCTCCTAGGCCAATTATTGATAATGTGGTCCACATGGTGATAAAAGAACCAATTAGTCCAAATGCATTTTCCTTTCACAGAACAAAAAAAGAGCTAACTGGCTATTTAAAGTCATGTAGAAACCTCCACACACAAAGCCCAGTTATTTGGCTGAATTTTTCACTTTCCAATTGCTTCTGTTGGTGCTATGTCGACAAAACCTAAACTAATTACTCTGTAGGTTTCTGGCTCTAACAGTATCAACAGAATGTGGAAGTCAGAGATTGAAGATGCAGCCAAATGGGGTTCCTGGGAAAGGAAATGCGCAATGGTTTTTCCCTAAATGTGGGTCCATATTTATTTCTAGTAAAACATAATGAAAATTGCTATGTATACTTGCTGACAAACACATTGAAATGAACAGAGCATCATTACTTGGCACAATACAGTTTTTACTGCATAGCTCTTGTTTGTATAACATTTTCATCATTTACCAGAACTTTGTTTTTCTAATCACTAGATTGATAGAAGTAAATATGGAGTATCAGGAAGAAAGAAAAAGCTTGAAAACAACCAAGTGCCATGCTTTTATCAATCCCATTGCTTAATTGATAATCAGTGCATTTCCATTCAGTTTTAAACCAATTATTGTGATTTAGCTGTACAAAAGAAAACTCTCCTTGTAAGCTATTTGAAGTACTAGAAATAACTTTTAAAATGCCATAATTGACATAGATTTGTATTAGGCAGATTATGCACAATCAAGTATCAATTCTATTTGGGCAATTGTCAAGAAGCCTCAAAAATATTGTCAGGAGAGTTTGTACTGTGATATATGGAATCGTTTTAACCCTTTTAACATCTTCCTGGTTTAAAATGTTTTTAGCACTGAGGGACTTATCAATCTTTATCTCATTTCTTCTAGGTCTGTTTTTCAATGGCCCCCTCGTGTGCTGGCTTCCCTTCATGAAGGGTCAGCCTGTATTTCTTGTACTATTCTCCACATCACAGAAAGAGGATATAAACCGTCTCAGAATCCCAGCACTGATTGCTGGGCTCCTGTGGCTCTCCTGAATTAAAATCCTCATGGCTTTGAGGAAATAAGTGAGGGCTTCTTTCTAAACTGGGAACCATATTTAGGAACTCAGTCGTGGTCCTCTGATTAATTTTCTTTTTTTTCTCTTTCTTTCTTCTTTTATTGTTATTATTATTACTATTGTACATTTTATAAAGATGTGCAGTGTATCAAGTATCATTGAGTAAATCTCCACCCAAAAATTCAACCATGTAAAATGCGAGGTTATTGCCAGGTTGGTGAAATGATCTGAGCTGGCCAAATTGTAGCCAGGCAGCTGGGAGTTCCAGAGCCAGGGAGACAATTGCCAATTACACTGTATCTAAAATTTACATTACTATGGCATTTTTGAATATTTTTACATATATTACATCAGTTAATTTTTGACAAAACCTTATGAGGGAGATATGTCTGTTACTCCCATTTCACAGATGAGAATGTTGCCATTCAACGAGATCAGATACTTTGCACAAGGAAACAGATCATTGTCATTCTCATCTCTAGCCCAGATGTGACTTACTCAAGAGCCCTAGCTTTCATCCACCATTCTGTAATTTCCTGTCTTTGTCACTCTCCTTAAAGCTAAAAACCTTACCCAGAACCCCAGCTTAGTGTAAAGACAGACTTTCCCAATAACCACCAGAAGTTCCCAAAACTCCAGAACTCTGCCTCCCCTTTGCCCACCCCCGCGGTGTCAAGCTCTTTCTGCCTGGTAAGATCTTACAACCTCTTTCAGGAACCACCACTTTCATGTTGAGTGCCGCTTGAATCACACCAAGTGGTGCTAGCACTTATGATGTGGTCTTAACCAAGTAGCTTGGCCTCTCTTACCTCAGCTTCCTCTTCAGCAAAATGAATATAATAATAATAATGTACTTTCATCATGTGAATCACAGATAGCATAGATATAAAGCCCCTGCCCTAGTACCCTAGGGACCTAGGTGCTCAATCAATGAATGGTACCATCCTTGTTTTTGCCAGTGCAGCTACCAGTTTCTCTATAGTTCTTTTTTCTTAAATTTTTAAAATTATTATACTTTAAGTTCTGGGGTACATTTGCCAAACGTGCAGGTTTGTTACATAGGCATACATGTGCCATGGTGGTTTGCTGCACCCATCAACCCATCATGTACATTAGGTATTTCTCCTAATGCTATCCCTCCCATTGCCCCCCACCCCCTGACAGGCCCTGGTGTGTAATGTTCCCCTCCCTGTGTGCATGTGTTCTCATTGTTCAACTCACACTTATGAGTGAGAACATCCAGTGTGTGGTTTTCTGTTCCTGTGTTAGTTTGCTGAGAATGATGGTTTCCAGCTTCATTCATGTCCCTGAAAAAGACATGAATTCATTCTTTTCTGTGGCTGCATAGTGTTCCATGGTGTATATGTGCCACATTTTCTTTAACCAGTCTATCATTGATGGGCATTTGGGTTGTTTCGAAGTCTTTGTCATTGTGAACAGTGCTGCAACAAACATACATGTGCATGTGTCTTTACTGTAGAATGATTTATAATCCTTTGGGTATATACCCACAATGGGATTGCTGGGTCAAATGGTATTTCTGGTTCTAGATCCTTGAGGAATCACCACACCGTCTTCCATAATGGTTGAACTAATTTACACTCCCACCAACAGTGTAAAAGTGTTCCTATTTCTCCACATCCTTGCCAACATCTGTTGTTTCCTGACTTTTTAATAATCGCCATTCTAACTGGAGTGAGATGGTATGTCATTGTGATTTTGGTTTGCATTTCTCCAATGACCAGCGGTGATGAGCTTTTTTCGTGTTTGTTGGCTGTATAAATGTCTTTTTTGAGAAGTGTCTGTTCATATCCTTCACCCACTTTTTGATGGGGTTGTTTTATTCTTGTAAATTTGTTTAAGTTCCTTGTAGATTCTGGATATTAGCACTTTGTCAGATGGCTAGATTGCAAAAATTTTCTCCCATTCTGTAGGTTGCCTGTTCACTCCACTGACAGTTTCTTTTGCTGTGCAGAAGCTCTTTAGTTTAATTAGATCCCATTTGTCTATTTTGGCTTTTGTTGACGTAGTTTTTGGTGTTTTAGTCATGAAGTCTGCCCATGCCTATGTCCTAAATGGTATTGCCTAGGTTTTCATCTAGAGTTTTTATAGTTTTAGGTCTTACATTTAAATCTTTAATCCATCTTGAGTTAATTTTTGTATAAGGTGTAAGGAAGGGGTCCAGTTTCAGTTTTCTGCATATGGCTAGCCATTTTTCCCAGCGCCATTTATTAAATAGAGAATCCTATCCCCATTGCTTGTTTTTGTCAGGTTTGTCAAAGATCAGATGGTTGTAGATGTGTGGTGTTATTTCTTAGGCATCTGTTCTGTTCTACTGGTCTATATATCTGTTTTGGTACCAGTCCATGCTGTTTTGGTTACTGTAGCCTTGTAGTATAGTTTGAAGGCAGGTAGTGTAATGCCTCCAGCTTTGTTCTTTTTACTTAGGATTGTCTTGGCTATGCAGACTATTTTTAGGTTCCATATGAAATTTAAAGTAGTTTTTTCTAATTCTGTGAAGAAAGTCAATGGTAGCTTGATGGGAATAACATTGAATCTATAAATTACTTTGGGCAGTATGGCCATTTTCACGATATTGATTCTTCCTATCCACGGGCATGGAATGTTTTTCCATTTGTTTGTTTCCTCTCTTCCTTCCTTGAGAAGCGGTTTGTAGTTCTCATTGAAGAGGTCCTTCACATCCCTTGTAAGTTGTATTCCTAGGTATTTTACTCTCTTTGTAGCAATTGTGAATGGGAGTTCACTCATGATTTGGCTCTCTATTATTGGTGTATAGGAATTCTTGTGATTTTTGCACATTGAGTTTGTTTGCTGAGACTTTGCCAAAGCTGCTTATCAGCTTAAGAAGATTTGGGGCTGAGACAATGAGATTTTCTAAATATACAATTTTGTCATCTGCAAACAGAGATAATTGGACTTCCTCTCTTTCTATTTGAATACCTTCATTTCTTTCTCTTGCCAGATTGCCCTGGTCAGAACTTCCAATACTATGTTGAATAGGAGTGGTGAGAGAGGGCATCTTTGTCTTGTGCTGGTTTTCAAAGGGAATGCTTCCAGCTTTTGCCCATTCAGTATGATATTGGCATGAGTTTGTCATAAATAGCTCTTATTATTTTGAGATATGTTTCATTAATACCTAGTTTATTAAGAGGTTTTAGCATGAAGGGGTGTTGAATTTTGTCAAAGGCCTTTTCTGCATCTATTGAGATAATCATGTAGTTTTTGTCATTGGTTCTGTTTATGTGATGAATTACGTTTTTTGATTTGCGTATGTTGAACCAGATTTGCATTCCAGGGATGAAGCCTACGTGATCGTGGTGGATAACTTTTTAATGTGCTGCTGCTGGATTCGATTTGCCAGTATTTTATTGAGGATTTTTGCATCGGTGTTCATCAGGGATAATGGCCTGAAATTATCTTTTTTTGTTGTGTCTCTGCCAGGTTTTGGTATCAGGATGATGCTGGCCTCATAAAATGAGTTAGGGAGGAGTCCCTTTTTTTGTGTTGTTTGGTATAGTTGTAGTAGGAATGGTACGAGCTCTGCTTTGTGCCTCTGGTAGAATTCGGCTGTGAATCCGTCTGGTCCTGAGCTTTTTTTAGTTGGGAGGCCATTAATTATTGCCTCAATTTTAGAACTTATTATTGGTCTGTTCAGGGATTTGACTTCTTCCTGGTTTAGACTTGGGAGGGTGTATGTGTCCAGGAATTTATCCATTTCTTCCGGATTTTCTAGTTTATTTGCATAGCGGTATTTATAGTATTCTCTGATATTATGATAGTTTGTATTTCTGTGGGATCAGTGGTGATATTCACTTTATCATTTTTCATTGTGTCTATTTGATTATTCTTTATTTTCTTCTTTATTAGTCTGGCTAGTGGTCTATGTATTTTGTTAATCTTTTCAAAAACCAGCTCCTGGATTCATTGAGTTTTTGAAGGGTTTTTCGTGTTTCTATCTCCTTCAGTGCTGCCCTGGTCTTAGTTATTTCTTGTCTTATGCTAGCTTTTGAATTTATTTGCTCTTGCTTCTCTAGTTCTTTTAATTTTGATGTTAGGGTGTTGATTTTAGATCTTTCCCACTTTCTGCTGTGGGCATTTAGTGCTATAAATTTCCCGCTAAACACTGCTTTAGCTGTGTCCCAGAGATTCTGGTATGTTGTGTGTTTGTTCTCATTGGTTTCAAAGAACTTCTTTATTTCTGCCTTCATTTTGTTATTTACCCCATAGTCATTCAGGAGCAGGTTGTTCAGTTTCCATGTAGTTGTGCAGTTTTGAGTGAGTTTCTTAATCCTGAGTTCTAATATGATTGCACTGTGGTCTGAGAAACCGTTTGTTATGACTTCTGTTATTTTGCATTTGCTGAGGAGTGTTTTACTTCCAATTATGTGGTCAGTTTTAGAATAAGTGCAATGTGGTGCTGAGAAGAATGTATATTCTGTTGATCTGGGGTGGAGAGTACTACAGATGTCTATTATGTCTGCTTGGTCCAGAGCTGAGTTCAAGTCCTAAATATCTTTGTTAATTTTCTGTTTCATTGATCTAATATTGACAGTGGGGTGTTAAAGTCTCCCACTTTTATTGTTTGGGAGTCTAAGTCTCTTTGTAGGTCTCTAAAAACTTGCTTTATGAATCTGGGTGCTCCTGTATTGGGTGCATATATATTTAGGATAGTTAGCTCTTCTTGTTGCATTGATCACTTTACCATTATGTAATGCCCTTCTTTGCCTTTTTTGATCTTTGTTGGTTTAAAGTCTGTTTTATCAGAGACTAGGATTGCAACCCCTGAGCTTTTTGGCTTTCCATTTGCTCGGTAAATCTTTCTCCATCCCTTTATTTTGAGCCTATGTGTGTCTTTGCACGTGAGATGGGTCTCCTAAATACAGCACACTAATGGGCTTTGACTCTTTATTTAATTTGCCAGTCTGTGTCTTTTAACTGGGGCATTTAGCCCATTTACATTTAAGGTTAATATTGTTATGTGTGAATTTGATCCTGTCATTATGATGCTAGCTGGTTATTTTGCCCATTAGTTTATGCAGTTTCTTCATAGTGTCGATGGTCTTTACATTTTGGCATGTTTTTGTAGTGGCTGGTACTGGTTTTTCCTTTCCATATTTAGTGCTTCCTTCAGGCACTCTTGTAAGGTGGCGCTGGTGGTGACTGGATATGAAGTTCTCTATTGAAAATTCTTTTCTTCAAGAATGTTAAATATTGGCCCCCACTCTCTTCTGGCTTGTAGGGTTTCTGCAGAGAGATCCACTGTTAGTCTGATAGGCTTCTCTTTGTGAGTAACTTGACCTTTCTCTCTGGCTGCTCTTAACATTTTTCCTTCATTTCAACCTTGGTAAATCAGACTATTATGTGTCTTGGGGTTGCTTTTCTCAAGGAATATCTTTGTGGTGTTCTCTATATTTTTCTGAATTAAAATGTTGGCCTGTCTTGCTAGGTTGGGGAAGTTCTCCTGGATAATATCCTGAAGAGTGTTTTCCAACTTGGTTCCATTCTCCCTGTCACTTTTAGGTACACCAATCAAACGTAGGTTTGCTCTTTTCACGTAGTCCCATATTTCTTGGAGGCTTTGTTCATTCCCTTTCATTATGTTTTCCCTAATCTTGTCTCCATGATTTATTTCATTAAGTTCATCTTCAATCTCTGGTATCCTTTCTTCCACTTGTTTGATTTTGCTATTGATACTTGTGTATGCTTCATGAAGTTCTCGTGCTGTGTTTTTCAGCTCCATCAGGTCATTTATGTTTTTCTCTAAACTGATTATTCTAGTTAGCTGTTCCTGTAACGTTATATGAAGGTTCTTAGTTTCCTTGCATTGGGTTAGAACATGCTGCTTTAGCTTGGAGGAGTTTGTTATTACCCACCTTCTGAAGCCTACTTCTGTCAATTCATCAAACTCATTCTCTGTCCAGTTTTGTTCCCTTGCTGGCAAGGAGTTGTGATCCTTTGGAGGAGAAGAGGTGTTCTGGGTTTTGGAATTTTCAACCTTTTTGCACTGGTTTTTCCTCATCTTTTTGGATTTATCTACCTTTGGTCTTTGATGTTGGTGACCTTCGGATGGGATTTTTGTGTGGCCGTCCTTTTTGTTGATGTTGATGCTATTGCTTTCTATTTATTAGTTTTCCTTCTAACAGTCAGGCCCCTCTTCTGCAGGTCTGCTGGAGTTTGCTGGAGGTCCATCCCAGATGCTGTTTGCCTGGGTATCACCAGCAGAGGCTGCAGAACAGCAAAGATTGCTGCCTGCTCCTTCCTCTGGAAGCATCCTCCCAGAGGACCACCCGCCAGATGCAAGCTGGAGCTCTCCTGTATGAGGTGTCTGTCGACCCCTGCTGGGAGGTATCTCCCCGTCAGGAGGCACAGAGGTCAGGGACCCACTTGAGGAGGCAGTCTATTCCTTAGCAGAGCTCCAGCGCTATGCTGGGAGATCTGCTGCTCTCTTCAGAGCCAGCAGGCAGGAACATTTAAGTCTGCTGGAAGCTGTGCCCCCCGTTGCCCCTTCCCCCAGGTGCTCTGTTGCAGGGAAATGGGAGTTTTATCTATTAGCCCCTGACTGGGGTTGCTGCATTTCTTTCAGAGATGCCCTGCCCAGAGAGGAGCAATCTAGAGAGGCAGTCTGGCTCCGGCGGCTTTGGGGAGCTGCAGTGGGCTCTGCCCAGTTCGAACTTCCCTCCACCCAGTTCAAACTTCCCATCTGCTTTATTTACACTGTGAAGGGAAAACTGCCTCCTCAAGCCTCAGTAATGGTGGACGCCCCTTCCCCCACCAAGCTCGTGTGTCCCAGGTTGACTTCAGACTGCTCTGCTGGCAGTGAGAATTTCAGGCCAATGGATCTTAGCTTGCTGGACTCTGTGGGGTGGGATCTGCTGAGCTAGACCACTTGGTTCCCTGGCTTCAGCCCCCTTTCCAGGGGAGTGGATGGTTCTCTCACTGGCGTTCCAGGCACCACTGAAGTATGGAAAAAACAAAAAACAAAAAAACCTCCTGCAGCTAGCTCAGTGTCTGCCCAAATATCCGCCCAGTTTTGTGCTTGAAACCCAAGGCCCTGGTGGCATAGGCACCTGAGGGAATCTCCTGGTCTGAGGGTTGTGAAGACCATGGGAAAAGTGTAGTATCTGGTTGTGAAGACCATGGGAAAAGTATAGTAACACCTGGGAAAAGTGTAGTATCAGCATTGGCCTGAAATTCTCGCTGCCAGCACAGCAGTCTGAAGTCAACCGAGGACACTTGAGCTTGATGGGGGGAGGGGCATCTACCATTACTGAGGCTTGAGTAGGCGATTTTCCCCTCACAGTGTAAATAAAAAGTGCACCATCCCTCACGGCATGGTCCCTCATGGCTTCCCTTGGCTAGGGGAGGGAGTTCCTCAACCCCTTTAGCTCCCCAGGTGAGGTGAAGACCCACCCTGTTTCTGCTCACCATCCATGGGCTGCACCCACTGTCTAACCAGTCCCTATGAGATGAACTGGGTACCTCAGTTGGAAATGTAGAAATCACTCGCCTTCTTCTTTGGTCTCACCGGGAGCTGCACACGGGAGCTGTTCCTGTTCAGCCATCTTGCCCAGGAATCCCTCTCTATAGTTCTGATGTGCTCAGAAAATCTTCAGATTCCAAGATGCCTTTCTCCAAGCTCAGAGAAAGAAGATAGACTCTATCTGCACAGAGCTTCGCTCTGATAATTCGACGGAGAGAATATTGGATTATAAGTCAGGGGTCCTGGGATCCAATCAAAGTTCAATACCTAGCTATATCCCCAGGTTGAGCCACATTTTCCTCGCTTATGTTGTAAGAGATTTAGAATAGAATTTCTCTAAAATCTCCTAGAGCTCTCGTAGTTTGTGATTCTAAGACTCCAGTCCCTCTAGGGAAGACAGAAAAGAGGCTTGGGAAAAGAGAGAGGGGGACGGAAGTGATAGAGAGGGTACACATACTAAGCATTCACTTACTAGACTAATTCCCCAAAGAAAGGCCTGAGTCCGTAAAGCAAAGCAGTCTGGTGTATGAGAAAGAGGCTCCAAAGTCAGACAAGCCCAGGTCTAAATCCTATTTATACCCAAATTTGCTTTGTGGTCTTGGTCAGGCTGTCTGAGATCTATAATCCATGTTGACTAGAGATATCGGTGCATACGTCATAGGGCTGTGGTGAGAATTGCATGAGAAACTCACACACAGTGCTTCTCAGATGGCCCACTACTGCGTGAAAAACACATAATTCCCTTCCATTCCTTCCCTCCTAGTCATAAGAGGTGAAACAGTACAACGAGAAAGAGCATCTGTGATATTGTGATATAATAAGATTTTTTTTGGTCTTAATCCCTGGCTCCTGGCCAAAGACCCTAGAACTCTCATAATTTCCTAAGTGATAGGAGCCATAGGAGCATCTTTTGTTGTGATATTTGATCTTTGCTCCCTGTTCCTAAAATAGCTCAGACCAATAAAGATGAAAGGAACATCTTTTGTTATTGTTAACAGGCCCCTTTCAATCACACAGAGTTTATGTTTTACTAAGGTGGCTTTGGAGTAACCCTGAGGATGGGGAGCTGGTTGCCAGGAAGACCAGCCAAGTAATTGAAGGGTTGAAACTTTCATCCCCAAGCCCTGACCTTTTGGGAGGAAGAGGGACTGCAGGTTGAGTTAATCACCAATGGCCAGTAATTTAATCAGTCATGCGTATACAAGGAAGCCTCTATAAAAACCCTAACTGAAGAGGTTAGAGAGCTTCCAGGTTCCTGAACATATCCAGGTGCTGGTATGCATATGGGATATAGAGTTTAAAAACCCCATCTACCCCTGTAACTTGCCTTATGCATCTGTTCCATTTGGTTGTTCATGAGTTGTACCTTTTGTAATAAACCAGTAAAGAGTATGCACTTTCCTGAGTTCTGTGAGATATTATAGCAAATTAAGGAGAGGGTTGTGCGAAGCCCTGATTTGTAGCCAAGTTGGAGAGAAGTGCACTTAACTTAGGAATCACTACTTGTGAATGACATCAAAAAGGGGGGGACAGTCTTGTGGCAGCCAAACATTAGCAGACGAAGGTATCTGAGTCACACAGCACCAAAGTACGTTAGCAATGGTGAATCTATACAGATCTGCAGCAACCTCAATTCTTGCCTCCTCAGAAGAAAGAATTCAACCAAAGAGGCATAAGACAGAAGGAGATACCGAGGCAAGTTTTAGAACAGGAATGAAAGTTTATTCAAAAGCTTTAGAGCCAGAACGAAAGGAAAGTAGGGCCAAGGGGGTGACTTGAAAGACCACTGCACAGTTTTAACCTTTGACTTGCAGTTTTATATATGGGTGTACTTCCGGGGTCTTGTGTTCCTTCTTCCCTGATTCTTCCCTTGGGGTGGGCTGTCATCACACACAGTGGCCTGCTATCACTTGGAAGGGGAGCATGCACAGTGTGTTTACTGGAGGTGTATGCTAGCTCCCTTGAGACGTTCGTCCCTTACCAGTCAAATGTCCCTAGGAGGTCATATACCAGTTAATCTCCACCGTTTTGACTCTTAGTACGCATGCTTGAGCCTACTCATCCAACTCCTGAGATCTTCTCAGGAAGCTGCTGATCACCAGCTTCAGGTTTTTACTATCTTTGGGAGATGACCATTCCCTGGAGCCGGCTGTGACCAATTATTCTTTTAGAGTGACAGTTAATCACCTGACCATCACCTGATGGATACCTGACATTTCTGGTGGTGGGAGGGGCCTTTCCTATCCTGCTGATATCTGACCACCCACCTACCATGACAGGAAGGAGCCTTGAATCCATGGAGTCTGTGGTAGCTCAAGGTAGTATCATAACTGAACTGTAGGATACCAAGTTGTTGTCTAGAGAGTTAGAGAATTATTGTGAGTGAAAAGACTGCACGTTTGGTGTCAGAAGTGTTGTGAATGTAGAAAAAATAAGGTTTTTCCTTTTTGTAGCAGCCAGCAACCAAAGTTGGAACAGTTTCAGCAACAAAATACATGATAAGAATTTTGGACTAAGCATGGTAGCTCACGCCTATAATGCTAACACTTTGGGAGTTTGAGACAGGAGGATCACTTGAGGCCAGAAATTCAATAGCAGCCTGGGCAATATAGTGAGATACAGTCTCTATAAATATTAAAAAAAAAAAAAAAAAAACTTAGCTGATGGGAGGCTGAGGCAGGAGAATCGCTTGAACCGGGGAAGCGGAGGTTGTGGTGAGCCAAGATTGCACCACTGTATTCCAGCCTGGGTGACAGAGTGAGACTCCATCTTGAAAATAAAAAAATAAAAATTAAAAAAAAAAAAACTTAGCTGGATGCCTGTAGTCCTAGTTACTTGGGAGGCTAACTTGGGAGGGTTGCTTGAGCCTAGAAGTTTGGGGCTGCGATGAGCTACCATTGAACCACTGCACTCCAGCCTGAACAGCAGAGCAAGCCCCCGTCTTTAAAATTATTTTAAAAATAAAAAAGTTGGATCATAACTCACAGAACAGAATAAATACCTGTAACTCTGTACCAATAAAAATAAATAATTTAACATATAAACAAATTAAGAAGGGGTTGTTCTTTACACAGCACTCCACTTAATAATTTGTGATCTCTCTCCCTGAGTCTCTTTAAACAACAAAATAAAATAATGTATAATCACTATCATGGACATGAGCTATCAATTTTAGCAACATTTGAAGAGATGCCCAAATTAGCAAAATTTATAAAGGGAAAAAATGGTGACTTTATAGTGGATGATATGGTTTGGCTGTGTCCCCACCCAAATCTCATCTTGAACTGTAATCCCCATCACCCCCACGTGTCGTAGGAGTGACCCAGTAGGTCACTGAATCATGGGAGCATGAGATCTGATGGTTTTAGAAGCATCTGGCAGTTCCCCTGCCGAAACTCACTCTGTCCTGCTGCCTTGTGAAGAAGGTACTTGCTTTTCCTTTGCTTTCTGCCATGATTGTAAGTCTCCTGAGGCCTCCCCAGCAATGCGGAACTGTGAGTCAATTAAACTTTTCTTTATAAATTACCCAGTCTCCAGTCAGTATTTCTTCATAGCAGTGTGAGAATGGACTAATGAAGTGAAGAAACCCAGCAGACACCAACTTAATCAAACAATCAAGGATAAAATCATCAGAATTAAGAACTAAGACATCATACCTTTCTTTTTTTTTTTTTTTTTTTTCCGCTCTCATTGTCCAGGCTGGAGTGCAGTGGCCCAGTCTCAGCTCACTGCAACCTTGGGCTCACTGCAACCTCCACCTCCCGGGTTCAAGCGATTGTCCTGTCTCCTTCTGAGTAGCTGGGATTACAGGTGCCCTGCTAATTTTTGTACTTTTTAGTAGAGACAGGTTTCACCATGTTGACCAGGCTGGTCTTGAACTCCTGATCTCAGGTGATCCACCCTCCTCGGCCTCCCAACATGCTGGAATTACAGGCATGAGCCACCATGCCTGGCCAAGACATCATGTCTTAATCAACGCCAAATCAAGAGACGTTCTACAAAATCACTGACCAGTACTCTTCAAAAGTGTCCAGGTTACAAAAACCAAGGAAAGACTGAAACACTATAACCCACTGGAAAAAATCAAGGAGACATGACTACAAAATGTGGGGTCCTGGATTGGATCCTGGGACAGACAAAAAGGATATTAGATGAAAAACTGGGGAAATCTAAATGAAATCTGTAGTTTACTTAATAGTATTGTACTATACCAATGTTAATTTCCTAGTTTGATCGTTGTACTCTGGTTATATAAGACATTAATATTAGGGCAAGCTGGGTGAAAGGTGTATGGGAAATCTGTACTATTTTTGTAACTTTGAAAAGCTTGAAATTCTTTCAAAATTATCATATATTTAAAAGTGAGACAGTGTATGGCAGATGCACCTGACACCAATAACCTAACTTATGCATACCCTGAAGAGTGACCCTATGGTCTAAGAAGAATGTGTGTTCAAAGTTCTGTGCTAAGGAATCCAGGAATGGCCAACCCAGAGATTCACTCCTTATCTATGAAGGATGTTTAAATTCCCAGCCCTTAGAACACAGGTCATACAGGGGATTGAGGCCCTTTGTTTTTGGTTAAATGGAGGTTTCTAGGTAGAGGGTGCTAAGTAAAAAATGCCATGTCAACTGCATGCATTTTACAAATAGTAGAGGTTCTCCTGTTCAGCCCACCTCCACTGGACCACCCCTGTATGTAAGTACCCCCAGTAAACCCTATGTCTCATTCACTATCTCTGGGTCTCTTCTTCAGCCTCTCAGACACAGTATCATCCCTATTGTAGTCAGTGTAAGGGTCTGGCATGACAGACAGCAATGATCTTTGTCAGTACTACCCAAAGTATGTGAGACCAAACATTTAGAAATTGTTTTAGCAGTAGTTTTATGTCTATTGGACTTTAAAATTGTTTTTATTGGGGCCGGGGCTTCTGTTTTTGTTTGTTTGTTTGTTTGTTTGTTTTCATTTTTTGTTTTTAGTTTTCTGAAACAGGACCTCATTCATGCCCAGGCTGGAGTGCAGTGGCACGATCACTGCTCACTCTAGCCTTGACCTCCCCAGGGTCAAGTGATCCTCCCACCTCAGTCTCCTCCTAAGTAGCTACAGGCGTGTGCCATCATACCCAGCTAATTTTTGTATTTTTTGTAGAGATGGAGTTCTGCCATGTTTCCTAGGCTGCTCTTGAACTCCTGAGCTCAAGCTATCTGCTTGCTTCAGCCTCCCAAAGTGCCGGGATTACAGGCATGAGCCACCATGCCTGGCAACTGGGGCTTCCTGAAAAAGTAAAAAATAATAACAAGTAAGAAAGTAGTTGGAAGGGCTCTACTGTGTCATTGTCCCTGAGAAGACTGTCCTTTATTTCACTGACTTTGTGGGAATGGTCATGCCCTCTCTCTACTTACCTATTTGTAACCAATACCAAAAGTGTACCAAATATATTACGCAGCAAGTCCTCCAGAAATGTATCAAAGTGACAAAAGATGACTAGAATCCACATTTCTTCGGGATTAGAAACTTTATAATGCTAAACTTGTATATGTAGAGGTCTTTGGCCATCATTAATGTCATGAATGGTCACTAATACTTACATATATATATATATATATATATACACACACACACATATATATATATATATATATATTTTCTCATTTTAAGAAATGAGACCAGGCACATGGCTCATACCTATAATCCCAGCACTTTGAGAGGTCAAGGCTGGCAGGTCGCTTGAGGTCAGGAGTTTGAGACCAGCCTAGGAAACATGGCAAAACCCCATCTCTACAAAAAATACAAAAATTAGCTGGGTATGGTGGCTAAAAATTAGCCATGCGTGATGGTGCGCAACTGTAATCCCAGCTACTCGGGAGCCTGAGGCAGGAGAATTGCTTGAACCCCCAGGCAGGGGTTGTAGTGAGCTAAGATTGCACCACGGCACTCCAGCCTGAGCAGCAGAGTGAGACTCTGTCTCAAAAATAAATAAATTAAATAAAGAAATAAATAATGATTAAGCAACAAAGATATCTTAAAGAGTTGGAGTCAAACCAAGCCTGGAACTTTTCGTTTTGTTTTACAAATTTTATTCCAGCACTCAATCCTTAACCAGGTGTAACTACCTTTTAACTCTGATAATGCAGCAGTGAAATTGGAATTTGGATCTCTGACTTTATAAAAAATAGCACATTTCTAGTTTTGAAAAGGGCTTTTTCTTTAAAAAATAATAATTTGAAGGACAATGATTCACCTGTTGTATTCTTTGAATAGACAATAAATAAAATTATAACATTGCTTTCTTCCCCTCTACTTCTTTCTCCTCTTCTACATCTGCTATACAAATTTTCAAAAAATATAACATCAATGTGAAATAGAAATGTTGCCATCCACTGTGAAGCAATGAAGTACAGTGTTCATTAAACCCACCAATCCAGATAGAACCCTGAAATAGATTGTGGAAGTCGTGGATTCATCTGCAGAAAGCCTTTTCCTTTCCCGTATTCTGGTAAGAGAAGCCCTCACCTCTATGGGAAACAGGGAACATATCTCCCTGTTTAGAAAGACTGCAGGGATGGGAAAGTCACCCAACTTTGGCCAATCAGGCTCATTCTCAGGACTTGTGCTGTACCCTTTCTCTAACAAACTGTAGGCTGTGTCACAAACAGTATATCCCTGTAGCACTGTAGGGTATCATGTATTTTACCAGAGGAAAGACATTTCCAGAGAATAAAGGCAACATAGGGAAAAGCAGAGTCAAGACATGTAGAGAGAGGAGATTGGACAGTTGGGGAGGAGAAAGAGAGCCAGAGAAAAAGACAGAGAGGAAACAAGACTGAGAAAAAGACAAGACAGAGAAAAAGAGAGGAAATAAGAAAGCAGAACAGAGAGGCTGAGGTTTTCAATAATGACGTGTGGCACAAGAACCCCCATCTCTATTGGAAGTCAGCAACTCTTCTGGACCCTTCAGTTACATGCCCAAGGATATCCCAATTTTTCTTCAGCTTGTTGAGGTTGTCATTCTGTCATTTAAAAAAAAAAATCATGTTGATGAACATGACCCCTTTATGTGTCTAATCAAATGAAAGAAGGAACTAAGCTCTATAGCAACTGTTCTTGCCTTGACATTTGAATATACCTTTGAGCATGCAGCAGATCAGTCCAGTGAAATAGAAACTGGAACTCAGTTATAAGCTTTCCAGACAGGGCTTGTACTACACAGGATTTCTAAGAAAGTAAATTTGACTTTGATGTTAGTTCCTCTTTAGTGTTCCCCCATATGACCAGATTCTCACTGCTCATGTGCAAGGGAGAGAAAAATCATCTGATATGTTTCATTAATGTTTAAAATTTAATTAACTTACAGCTTACTCCTTCTGGTAACATAGCTGCATTTCACAAGGGTCAAGATCAATGTTTAATCTAAAGAAATGAATCTCTAATGCTGAAATCATGAGGACAGTGGTGCATGGATGAGGAAGCTATTTTCTGTCAAGGAAATTATCCTGCTATTTACATGAGGATACAAGTGACATTTTAGGTATCAGAAGCTTGTGCATCTCTTTAAAATCCAGATACGTGATCATGCAAAGGATCGACTCATTTTTCTTTTCTTAGAGTAGAATGAGGCATACAAGTTCAAAAAATAATTTAGAATTACTTCCATCAAATTCCTTCAAAATCTAAAGATATTAATGTCCCAATCCCGCTTGACTAACTGCCCTCAGGGACTTTTACCAGCAGGCTATTCTTGACTATACGGATACATAAGACATCAGGAGATAAATGTTCAAGCCTTAACTGTTCTTAATCAAAATAATACCACATCCATGATTTCTGTTCATTCAAGTTACAATTTGTGCTGACAGGACACTAAACAGATACCTACTTTACACAGTTAAATAATTAGAATATCTAGTAAAAATTTAAAAAGCATTAACCATCTGAATTTCTGAAGAAGGTGAAGAATACTCTAGATTTCTTTGGAAAAATTTCCTTCATTCACTTTCAGCTCTTTTGAATGCCCTCCCCTACGTCTGGTCTCTACCTTTTTCCCTTTCACTTCCTCCACATTCCATTCTTTTGTTTTGTTTTGTTTTGTCTTGTTTTTTAAAGACAGGGTCTTGCTCTGTTACCCAGGCTGGGGTGCAGTGGTGCAATCACAGCTCACTGCAACCTGGAACTTCTGGGCTCAAGCGATCCTCCCACCTCAGCCTCCCTGGTAGCTGCAACTGCAGGCACATGACACCACACCTGGCTGATTTTTTTTTTTTTTTTTCCATTTTTGTAGAGACAGGATCTCCCTAGCTCTAGGGGTAGGCTGGTCTCGAACTCCCGGCCTCAATGCATCCTGCCGCCTCATCCATTCTTTCTTCATTTGTTCTTCCTTTTCTTTTCCATCCATCATCCCTTCTTCCTGCCTCCTTCAATCAATTACTTGGTTAGTGTTTGTTGGGAAGCTAGTCAGTTCCAGGCACTGGGCTAAACACAAACATGAAAAGATGGGGTCCTCACTGTCGTCCTTTTCTGTTGTTGAGTAACCAATCACCCACAAATCTAGCAACTTAAACCAACACACATTTATTACCTTCCCACTCAGTATATCAGAGAACAGCCTGGTGTGACAGGAATCTCTGCTCAGGGTCACCCATGGCCAGTATCCAGGTGTCAGCTGGGCTGGGAACTTAGGTGCAGGCTCTAAGGAGAAATCCACGTCCAAACCCATTCAGGTTATGACAGAGGTTAGTACCCTGCAGTTACAGGACTGAAGCACTTTCCATCCAAGATCCGGGACCTCCCTCAGCTCTTTGAAGCCACCCACATTCCTTTTCCCATGGCTCCTCAATCTTTAAGCAGTAATAGCGCCAAATGACTATTGTACTTCAAACCTGACTGCCTCTATTACCACCAGCCAGAGAAAACTCCATTTTTAAAGATGTATGTTATTACATTAGGCCCACCGGGCTAATCCAGGCTAGTCTCCCTCTATAACAAAACATAATCTCAAGCATGATAGCACATTCTGAAGTCCCAGGGACTCGGGAGGCACTTCGTTGGGGGCCACTTTAGAACTTCTGCCTACGCATCTGCCATCAGGTGCTCACACACTGGTGAGCACGGGCAAACGATAGCATTGCAATAAGATAATTGTACAAAAGACAGGGTGGTAAACAAAATGTCACACATACATACAATGGAATACTATTCAGCCATAAAGGAAGAAAATTATGACATGCTGCAACATGGATGAACCTTGAGGACATTATGCTAAGTGAAATAAACCTATGATCTCACTTATATGCAGTACCTAGAATAGGCAAATTCATGGAGACAGAAAACAGAATAGAGGTTACCAGGCATTGGCGAGAAGAAGAATGAAGTTATTGTTTGATGGTTATAGAGTTCTGTTTGGGATAATGAAAGTGTTCTGGAAATGGATAGTGGTGACAGTCACACAGCATTGTGAATGTATTTAAAAGTACTGAATCGTATACTTTAAAATGGTTTACATGGTGAACTCCATGTTCTGTATATTTTACCATAGTAACATAAAATTAAAATGTTGAAAAAATAGACTGGATACATAAGAAAAGAACAGCATAACTTGCTTTCTGAAAGAGCAAAGTGTCAGATTGGGCAGGAGATAAGATCAGATGGGTGTGGGTGAGAAGGGTGTGGACTGTGTGGTGGGAGGGACAATGTCATAATTTCAGTTCCCATTTTGGTCACCACACAGCTAAAGTAACTGGTTAATTTTGTCCAAACATGCCTTCCTTTCTTGCACTAGCTGCCTGGAAAGCAAACCTTATTTAGTAATCACTAATAGTCCTGGAACTTTGAGTGTTAATGATAGAGGTGTGAATCAAGTAGCTGCTATTTATTCAGTGTCACATCGGTGACCCCAAGTTCACCTTGCTTCTAGGAAATAGCAAGAAGGAAACACAGAGACTGAACACTGCTGAGCACTGTGCTTCCTTACACAGCTTCAATGCCTCACAAAGACAATGCAAGTTAAGGGGCCATGAAACTGTTTTCCCCAGTTTTACCAATAAAACATTTGGGTCGTGAAAGTTTGAATAATTGTCCACATGTCAGGTAACAAGGAAAGTAAAGTACCTTCCCACGTTAGGGTCTTGTAATATGCTGTTCCCTCTACTTGGAATGCCTATCTACTTTCTCATCCTGTCACCACCACCACCACCATCCACACACACACATCTGCTTAACATTCTGTATCTAATTCCTACCCATTAGTAAGCAAGGCTACCATGTTCAGCTTTATAGATTGTGTGCTGCAAAAGTCCCAGGATCACCATTCACATAGATTGCAATGTATGCCCTTGGAGTTGTGCAGTGCCCAACCTGCACAAACATACATGGCAAATCTTCCTCTCTCTCTCTCTCTTTTTTTTTTTATTTTTATTTTTTTGTGGAGACGGAGTCTCGCTCTGTCACCCAGGCTGGAGTGCAGTGATGCAGTGATGCAATTTCAGCTCACTGCAACCTCCACCTCCTAGGTTCAAGCGATTCTCCTGCCTTGGCCTCCTGAGTAGCTGGAATTACAGGTGCCTGCCATCATGCCCAGCTAACTTTTGTATTTTTAGTAGAGATGGGGTTTCACTTGTTGACCAGGCTGGTCTCGAACTCCTGACCTCAAATGATCTGCTAGCCTCAGCCTCCCAAAGTGCTGGGATTACAGGTGTGAGCCACTCCGCCCTGCCCATACATGACAAACCTCTCTCAAAGTTTTGGCTTAGGTGTACTTCCAGAGGTGGGCCGGGTTAGGTCTTCTCTCATATGTATCTGTATTCTCCTTTAAAGTGTCTAGTACAAGCCCACTTAAATAGTTATTTGCATAATTAATATTTTATATATGACTTCCCTGCTAAACTGTAAGTTCAACAAAGGGAGAAATCACACATCTGCTTAACTCTTTTTAAACAAAGAAATAAGATAGAGCTGGGTTTATGTGAGTTCAAAGCAAGGATCTTTCAACTGTCACTTACTGGTGCCTGTGACTGATGCATAAAAAGATATGGAACCCAAAGAATAATGTACTAACTCTTTAAAACTTAACTCTTGCTATTATTTCTTCTTTCTGTAACATGTTAGATTTTTTTTTTTTTGCAATTTTACTAAAGGTGTTCATAATGATGTTTAGCATGCCTGTATTATCTGCTAAGGGGGCATTCTACAGAGCCACATTTTATACTAGGTAACTTCACTGAATTGAATGGTGTCCTCCCAAAATTCATGTCTGCTTGGAACCTCAGAAATGGGACCTTATTTGGAAATAGGGTTTTTGCACTTATAATTAGTTAAGACAAGGTCACAATGGATTAGGTGGCCCTAAATCCAATGATTGGTGTCTTAACAGAAGAGGAGACAGAGATTCAGGCACAACAACGCTGGGGAAGGAAGACAGGTGGGAAGGAAGGGAAAGAAGGAGGGAAGAAGGCCATGTGATGACAGAGGCAAAGACAGGAGTGACGCAACTGCAAACTAAGGAACAATACTTGCCAGCAACCACCAGAAGCTAAAAAGAGACAAGGAAGGACTTCTCTAGAGCCTTTGGACAGAGAATGGTCCTGCCTACAACTGAGTTTCAGAGTTCTAGCCTCTGAAACCACGACAGAATAACTTTCTATTGCTTTAAGCCACTCAGTTTCCAGTTCTTTGCTAAAGCAACCCTACTTAGGATCAAAATAATCCTAGGAGCTATAACAAATAAGCCTCCAATTTTTAGTTGCTTAATGATAGAAATTTGAGACTCAGCGGTTATAGCCTACAGTAGGTGTTCCAGGTATATTGGTGGCTGTCCTCCACATGGTGATTCAGTGATCCAGGCTTTATAAATCTTGTGTTTCCAACACTTTCTAGGGCCCCTTTGTCTACAGAAAGGGGAAAAGAGAGTTTAAAACACATACCAGCTTTTTAAGTTGCCTTGACTTAGACGTGACAAAAATTTCTGCTCACATTCCATTGGCAAGAACTGGTTAAATGGCCCCACTAGATAAAAGAGTAAATACAAGTGCTTTTGAGTGATAATTCTATATTGTGGAAGGGGAACACCACATTTTGCTAGGCAATTTGCCATCTCTACTACACTGCCCTCTCAACCTCAGTTGATGTGGTCAGTCTGAGGAGTAACTTCATGCTTGGCATCAAACAATGAGCTTGATTAATCATATTCTCATTTTTTGGAATTTTGTTTTTGAACTTTAGAGAGAAGATCAGGTGTGGTGGCTCACGCCTGTAATCCCAGCACTTTGGGAGGCCGAGGCAGGCACATCACTTGAGGTCTGGAGTTCGAGACCAGCCTGTCCAACATGGTGAAATCCTGTCTCTACTAAAAATACAAAAATTAGCTGGGCATGGTGGTGCGCACCTGTAGTCTCAGCTACTCGGGAGGCTGAGGCAGGAGAATCGCTTGAACCAAGAAGGCAGAGGTTGCAGTGAGCTGAGATTGCACCACTGCACTCCAGCCTGGGTGACAGAGTGAGCTCTGTCTCAAAAAATAAAAAAAAGAACCTCAGAAAGAATTTAACACTTAATAGTTCTCTTATATTACAGCTTTTGGTTTGAATTTTTTAACCTCTTGCCTCAACTTCTTCCCAATCCCTGGGATCAGAGACTATACCTGATTCATCTTTATACCTAACAAAATGTCTCGCCCAATGATTTACAGATGGCAGGATTTCACACATATTAGTATATGCATGCCTATATGAATGTATGAATTAGGAAGCATTAAGAGTAAAGAGTTATGGTACCTATAATTTTAATGTAGGTGATCTAAGTGACCATACTCAACTGTACTTAAAACATTGTTTTATGGGGCTTGTACAGTGACATTTCTCCATTTGCAAAGAAATCAATCGCCAGATTCTAATTCTCAGTGTTTGACATGCTCTGTATTCAACAGTGCAGAACTATGTGTCAGAGGAAGTGATCACTCTCTATTTACATGCAACTCACTCAGGATTTTGCACAACAGTTTAACGCTTGTCAATGCTAACGTGTCCTCAGCAAACAGCCACATCAGATGAATTATGGTTTTCTTCTCACGCTCAGAGCAGCAATAACCCACGGCCACGTCTAGTTAGAGCCTACAATCGTTAACTATCATTACAAGAGACTCAGCCTTAACACGAAAACATTTCATCAGCTCTTTGGCAAAAGGCTAAAATATCTGGGTTACTCGGTGTCATATCCAATTTTGTGTCCTTCTGTGGGATTGCTAGAAGCAAACTGAAGTTATTGGGGACTGTGAAGTATAATAAATGGACTCCTAGACAAGCTTCTTCAATGTCAGGGAACTGGGTATGTGTGTTATGAAATTAAAAGTATATAGATGTATATACAGATATTTATACTGTTGTAAATCAAGGTATATTCTTTCTTAGCTAAATTGGGATTTGCTTATAGATCTGCTCTTTTCCGCACAGAAGAGGTTGAGCTTTGTTTGTTTTCTTCCCCTCAAGAGCAGCACTGTATGATGCCACATAATTCCTAGAGATATCAGAAAGGAATCTTCTCTGTTCCCTTATGAGTGTCAAGAGCTAATCCCTGGGGGGAAAGGGAAGAATTTTGAGATTTATCTGCTGTCTTTTTTAAACACTTTGCAAGTGAATTATTGCAATCTGCATGAGGCGCTCAAAATGACAACTCTCACTAAACACTAACCATAATTCAATTGCTGAAGAAGAGGGCAAAGAAATATGACCGGTATAAAATGGGAGTCTTTTTCTTGAAGCCAAGAGAAGAAGAAGTTCATATAATTGTTCAGTTCTGCCACAAGTCATTACATCGGAAGTGAAAAATTTAATCAAAGAAGGGACAGAGTGAAATGGGGGTATCTGACATGTTTTATTTTCACCAGTAGGACTGATAAATTTTAATAGGATTAAATGGCTGAGATTTCTTATGGTCAGGAAGTCTCCTTGAACAAGAAAGAGAAAATTTAGGTTGTCAGTCTTAGATACTTTTTGTCACTACCTCTATACTTTAAAATCTATAACCAAGGGGAATCTAAAGGATAATTTTAAATGGTCCTTGGTGGAACAATACTGGTGATCTCTTTTTTTATACCATGTAAAGGGAGGGAACTTTGCTCTTACCTGCCCAGTAGAAATAGCCCAACCATTCCTGCAATTAAAACTGAGAAAATTTAGTCTGCTTCAGTGACACTATAGGAAGGAAAAGGAGAAAAAAAAAAAGAAAGCAATTACTCTAAAAACAGTAAAATGTACTCATGATAAATTGTCCTAGTGATATCACCTGTACTCAGGAAAGAAATATGACAAATGATAGATTCTTTTTCTTGTTTCCTAGGAGAAGGAAAAATAGCATATTTAAACATCACGACAATAACAAATTTTATAGTAATGAATTTTTTAGAGATATCTAAAGATAGTACCCCATTTGAGTAGCACGTATCAGGCACTGCTCCAGGCACTTTCTGTCAATTATCACTGATATGCACCATCAACTAATAATAAGAATGGCCATATTACTATTCCCAGCTTACAGAATAGGAAACTGTTGGTCAGTGAAGATCAGAAATGTGTCCAGAACATCACAGCTAGTAATTTGTGGTGCTAGCATTTTGTGACACTCAAAGCTGTGCTCTCTCCATCATATTACAGTAATTCCCAACACACTGGCCCCAGCATCATAGAAACAATCTAGGGTGAATCTTAGCTACACTACACAGAGCTAGATGGATAGAGGGAAATTTCTAGACATGATCTTCCCCTTTGTATGGGGTTCAGAGTTTCAGAACCATGCTCATATGAGCAAAATGAAAAACCATATTTGGGTAACTGACTTATATACACATTAAACTGATAGTCAGGTGTCCCCACACAAAATACCTCCTGTCATTATGCTACTACCGTGGAAATACAAGCTTTTCCCTTTTTAGGCTGCCTGTTATTTCCATGTGAGCCTTTATGTGTGGGTTCTCAACATGGCTCATATTCTCTCATTGCTGGTGTCCTGCTGCAGAGGAGCATAAACTATAGGAACCCAAATCATGTATAAAAGTGCTATCATGGCTGGGCATAGTGGCTCACGGCTGTAATCCTAGCACCTTGGGAGGCCAAGGCGGATGAATCACAAGAGATCGAAGCCATTCTGGCCAACATGGTGAAACCCCGTCTTTACTAAAAATACAAAAATTAGCAGGACATGGTAGTGCTCACCTGTAGTGCCAGCTACCTGGGAGGCTGAGGCAGGAGAATTGCTTGAACCCGGGAGGTGGAGGTTGTAGTGAGCCGAGATTGCACCACTGCACTCCAGCCTGGCGACAAAGGAAGACTCTGTCTTAAACAAACAAACAAACAAATAAATAAAGTGCAATTTTATTTCTCTGTTCTTTGGAAATTTCATTTTCCTGATCTTTTTGTTGCTGCAGCTTCCCTCACCTCTCCCTCTCCCTCTTTTTTTTTT
>NW_012115477.1:3974635-3977742 GCF_000951035.1 Colobus angolensis palliatus
TTTTTTTTTTTTTTTTTATTATACTTTACAGTGCACTCCTTTTTGTCTACTGGTGTCTCTACCAGCCCTGAAAATTGAGAACCCTTGGGAATTTGTCACGGGGCTCTGGACTCATTCCATCATCCAAACAAAAATGGTTTTCTTCTAAAATATAGTGGCTCTGCATTTGAAGTCTTCCTGTCTGCCTGGATTAATCATTTTCTTGAGATTGTGTGATAATTTTACATCTTTTCTAGCTGAGTTGACCTGTGTTGACAGATGAAAGCATTTTTGGTCACATCCTGTCTCCTTTAACCTTCATTCATATAACAATGCTTTCTGGTGCCTATGATCTCAATGCTTCTTCTACATACCTCTCTCCACTATCTTGGCTTTCTCTCTTATCTGGATTGTCTATCAAACCACCCTGTTATCTGCTTGACCATATGTATTCCTACCTCTACCAAACAGAAATCTTCTTACAGCTATGTCTAATTTCAAAAGAGAAATATTTGCCATTAATACCACCATGAAGAAGTTCCCAAGCAACCCAATAAAAACTCCACAAACTATCTTTTTAAAAAAAAATCTACAGACTTTGGTGTTGCTGAGAGCCTTTACTGGAAGAATTCCCGACGTTGAATCTGATCACTGGCCACTACTTTGGCTTCCTGAGCAGTATTCTGCATGTACATGTCAGCTGAGACATCCTCTTCCAACCACTCTAATAGATTGACTTGTTCCAAAAAAAAGGCCCTCGTAAGAAAAAAATTCAAATGGTCTTCTTCTCTCTTTCCTCCTCCTTCCTTTTCTTACTTTTGTGTGTAATCTGTACTCTCTGCAAAATACCTAACATTTACTTTGCTGTTGTGTTATGTGTCTCTTTTTATGTATAAGTTTTATATCCCAACTAGACTCATGACTTCTTTAGGGAAGCAGCATTGTCCTATAATCTTTATGTTCCCAATACTGGTCTAGCATGAGAAAAAACAGATACTCAAAAACTGTTCTTTAATTTTACTTAAATTTTCTCTGCAGGTAGATTTTGACTTTTTATAGCATCATTAGTTACTTTTGGTACTCTGAAGAGGAGCAGATTCTGCAAAATCCAAAAGCTTTTATTCATCATATGGAATTTAAGGAAAAGACAAACAAAGGTGTGCCTGGGGACTTTGGCTGAGCAGAAGTGGCATTTAAATTTTTTCCACTAATCCCAGTATTGGCACCAAGTTAATATTTAGTTTCTGGAACTCTCATTTCACTTGGGTTCCACTACTCTTGCTCTCTCATCAAAAATGTGAATAACCTATAGGATCGTGCAGAACAGACACTTAAAATTTACTCATGAACTTCCTAATTCCAAGCAGTAGTCACCACAGTTAAAAATTTTCATTGTGAAATCTTAGAAAACAAAGATAATATCTAATCAAAACTATATTAATACTAAAGAAATCATAAAATGTACATTTTATGTATCTGCAATAAATTTAACAAACATAAAGTAAAAATATAGTCACTTTTCTTGTCATTTTAATCTCTAACAAGTAGATTTTAATATATTCACTAAATGATTCAGGCGACTATACTACATAAATTCAAGATAGCTAAACTATAAACTTAAATAGCTAAATTTTTGTTTTCTTTAAGATGGGTTCTCGTTCTGTCATTTAGGCTGGAGTGCACTGGTGCAGTCACGGCTCACTGTAGCCTCAACTTACTGAGCTTAGGTGATTATCCCACCTCAACCTCTTGAGTAGCTGGAACTACAGCTGCATGCCCAGCCAATTTTTTGTATTTTTAGTAGAGATGGTATTTTGCCATGTTGCCCAGGCTGGTCTTGAACTCCTAGGCTCAAGTCGTTTGTCCACCTTGGCCTCTGAAAGTGTTGGGATTATAGATGTGAGCCACTGCGCCTGGCCAATAGGTAGATCTTGTTTTATGTTTACTTAAAAAAAATGTTTTTAATGTGCTATCCTAATAAATGTTATTTGCACTAGCTGTCCCATACTCTAATAAGAGTCAGTATTAAAGTTTCCATACTTTATGCCATGTAATATATACCCCTACCCACCTAATCAAAAGTAATATGTATACAGCTCAAAAATCGTTATTTCAATAACCAAAAATAAAACCCTCCTTCTCCCCTTTTCTGTCATTCTTTGTTACTTAACCAAGGATAAAGATTATAATATAGAAATTATCTTTGCAGTTTTTCTATCCTCAGAAGTTTTAGATATTTAGTATCTCAAGGCCCTTTTAAAATAAGTATCTTATGGGTTTATTTCCTTGATGTTGATAATCTACATCAAGGGTTCTCTTTGTCAACAATTTTTTTCTGACTTTTTCTACACAAAGAGATCTTGCAGTCAATATTTAAAGCCTATTATATCTAGCCACACTCAATGCACATTTTATCCCAACATTATACCTTGAATGCAGTATGGTAATGAATGAATGAATCCACTATATACATCATCGATTAACATTCATCCATTTATTTATTTATTTATTTATTTTGAGATGGAGTCTTGCTCTGTCACCCAGGCTGGAGTGCAGTGGCGCAATTTCGGCTCACTGCAAGCTCTGCCTACAGGGTTCACGCCATTCTCCTGCCTCAGTCTCCCGAGTAGCTGGGAGTACAGGCGCCCGCCACCACGCCCGGCTAATTTTTTTGTATCGTTAGTAGAGACGGGGTTTCACCATGTTAGTCAGGATGGTCTCAGTCTCCTGACCTCGTGATGCGCCTACCTCAGTCTCCCAAAGTGCTGGGTTTACAGGTGTGAGCCACTGCACCTGGCCCCATTCATTTATTTAACTAATAATAATTGAGAGTACTATAGGACAGGTAGTCTGCTAGATAGTGAGCAAACAAAGGTGCAAAAAGACAAGAGACAGAAAGCAATCTAAGTGACTCGGTAAGTAAATAGGAGGGACAACTAACTTAACACTTACAGTGTCTCCTCTGAGCCAGGTACTGTTCTTTACGTACAGTAACTCATACAGTCTTCAGAACAACCAGGCAATATAGGTACTGCTAGAACACATTATAGACAATGCTACTGCCGCACGCAGAAATTAAATAACTTGCTTGAGGTCATGCAACTGGCAAATGCAGAATCAGATTTGAA
>NW_012115477.1:3977792-3990107 GCF_000951035.1 Colobus angolensis palliatus
GAGGGAGTAATAATAGCTAACACTTACAGTGTCTCCTCTGAGCCAGGTACTGTTCTTTACGTGCAGTAACTCATACAGTCTTCAGAACAACCAGGCAATATAGGTACTGCTAGAACACATTATAGACAAGGCTACTGCCGCACGCAGAAATTAAATAACTTGCTTGAGGTCATGCAACTGGCAAATGCAGAATCAGATTTGAAGCCCAAGCATCTGACCCCAGAGTACTGTCTTTTCCAGGAGAGATAACAGAGGCCCAGCCGCAAGGGTAAAAAGAATAATAATAGACCTTACATTTACTGAGCACTAGCCCAAGCCCCCAACACGCATGATTGCATTTATTCCTCATACAATTGTATGAATTAAGTGCTATTTGTGTCATCATTGCAAATGTAGATTCAAAGGCTTAAAAAGATTGAGTAACCATAATGAGCTACCCCTTTACATCCACTCGGATGGTTATAATTTAAAAAAATAGAATACAGCAAATGTTGGCAAAGATGTGGAGAAATTAGAACACTTGTACATTTTTACTGGGAGTGTTAAATGCTGCAGCCACTGTGAAAAATAATTTGGCAGTTACTCAATAAGTTAAACATAGAATTACCATATGACTCAGTAATTCTCATCTTGAGTATATACCCAAAAGAACTGAAAACAAGTGTTCAAACAAAAACTTTCATGGAATATTAATAGCAACACTATTCATAACAGCCAAAAGGTGGAAACAACTCAAATGTCTATCAACTGATGAATGGATGATCAAAATGTGGTATGTCCATACAGTGGAACTTTATTCAGTCATGAAAAAGAACTAAGTACTGATACCTGCTATAACATGGATGAATCTTAAAAACATTACGCTCTGTGGCTGCTGTTTTGCACTGAAAAAGAAATTATACTAGGTGAAAGAAACCAGACACAGAAGACTACATATGGTATGATGCCATATATATGAAATATCCAAAGCTGTGAAATCTATAAAGACAGAAAACTTATTGGACCAGACATAATGGCTTATGCTTATAATTCCAGCACTTTGGGAGGCTTGAGGTCAGGAGTTCAAAACCAGTCTGGTCAACATAGCAGGACTCCATCTCTACAAAAGAAATTTTTTGAAGAAAATTAGCCAGGTGTGCTGACATGCACCTGTAATCCCAGCTACTTGGGAGGCTGAGGCAGGAAGATTCCTTGGGTCTAGGAGTTCAAGGCTGCAGTCAGCCATGATTGCAACACTGCACTCCAGCCTGGGCAACAGAGCAAGACCCTGTATCCAGAAAACAAACAAACAAACAGATTATTGGTTGCCAGGAACTGGAGGGACAGGGAATAGAAAGTAATTGCTTAATAGGTACAGGGTTTCCTTTTGTGGTGGTGAAAATATTCTGGAACTAGATACTGGTGATGGATGTACATTCTTGTTTTTTGTTATGTGTATTTTATCACAGTTTTTAAAAGTAAAAAAAAAAATAAATAAAGGTTGAGTAATTTGTTCAAGGTTGCCCAGCATAGCTTGGAAAAGGTGGATTTGAATTCGTGCAGGAAGGACATATTTCAGGAATTCGAAGTTGTTTAATATGATTGCATTGAAGTATATGCATGTAGGTGGAAGAGAAGAAAAAATGGCAAAAGTTGAGGCAAAAGTAGGAATCAGAGTCTTTGTCATGAAGACACCTTTTAAAGTGAACGGAGACAACTGTCGAGGCACTGACACAGGAATAGGGAGGCTGAGGATGAGAGAAGGGCACCAATCCCTCACTGAAGTCAGAGTACTCCTCCCTAGATGAACTGTGTCTTCTGGGTGTCTGAAGAAAGAAAGTGACCACTGACACAGAATAAGTGCCACAGTTGGCCAACATCCATCCCCCACTCGCAACCTAACAGTGAAAATAGAGATAGTCATTTCTATACCTCAAATACCTCTTTTGTAAAAGAGAGATAATAAAAGTTCCTGTTTCATAAACTTGCCAAAAGGATCAAATGAGTCAATATATGCAAAATTCTTGGAACAGTGTCTTGCACAGAGTCAACACCATAGAAATGTTTGCTATTATACTTTTGTTATTGTTACCTCGATGGTTTCCATAAAGTGTCCCTCAGACCTTTTCATTTTTATCATGTATGATAAAACCAGGTGCTGTCTTATCTGGAATGTTTGCCCAAGCACATTACGTTTTGTTAACGCAGGATGAATCATTGAAACCTGACCTCATGGGAAATAGCATTATCTACCATTTCATCTGTATTTTGCAACTGCAACATACATTTCCTTCCGAGTTGCTTTGAATACAGGAAAAAAAAAATATTCTTCTCAGACTTCTTTGTACTTGTCCACAAATAATTTAGTGGTGCTAATTAGGATCGTCCTAAAAAAATTTTAATACAGTGCAATAAAATAAGAAACTAGATGATATTTTAGACTTTAAGCAAAAATACACACTTTTTATCATTACAAATATTGCATACACATTATGCTGTTTCATACAAATTCACAATTACAGAGGACAAAGGCAAAGAAAAAGAGACATTTTTAGATTCTGCAACTGTCCATCATGCTTTAGAACTTCCTGCACCAAGATTCACTAATCACTTCTCACTGATCAGTCCTCATTATGTAAAATGTGTATCAGTGAAATGTGAAAATGAGCCCTCTTTCACTGTAACCAGGCCTGCGGAAAGAATTTTACATCTTGACATTTGAGGCTCTTTACTAATGACAACAGTGTGATAAACAGTTCATTAATCCTATTTATCAGGCTGAGAAATAAGCCAAAATTGCCATAGGCAAGTAATACTATAAAGGAGTTTTTAAAAAACAAGGAGGTACTTTACGGTTCTTTAATCTAAACCAAGGACTTAGTTTTTTTTCTGTAACGGGTCAGTGAGTAAATATCTCTGGTCTTGTCAGTCATCACAACTCTATCATAACTACTCAAGCCTGCCACCATAATGTGAAAGTTGCCATGGACATTGTGTATACAAATGGGCCTGGCTGTGTTCCAATAAAACTTTATTTACACAGGCCACAACATGTATGAATCTGAAACCATTATTGGTTTAACCATTAGCTAAGTGGAATAAGCTAAACACAAAAGGACAAATATCGTATCATTCCATTTATTTGAGGCATCTAGATTTGGCAAGTTCATAGAGATGGAAAGTAGAATGGTGGTTGCCAGAGCTGGAAAGAGAGGGAAATGGGGAGTGAGTGTTTAATGGACCCAGAGTTTCTGATTGGGATGGTGAAAAAGTTCTGAGGCCAGGCACGGTGGTTCACGCCTGTAATCCCAACACTTTGGGAGGCCAAGGTGGGTGGATCCCCTGAAGGTAGGGAGTTCGAGACCAGCCTGGCCAACATGGTGAAACCTCGTCTCTACTAAAAATACAAAAATTTTCCAGGCATGGTGGCAGATGCCTCTAATCCCAGCTGCTCAGGAAGTTGAAACTGGAGAATCGTTTGAACCCGGGAGGCAGAGGTTGCAGTGAGCCAAGATTACACCACTGCACTCCAGCCTGGGCGACAGAGTGAGACTCTGTCTAAACAACAACAACAAAAAGTTCTGGAGGTGAGTAGTGGTAATGGTTGCATACCCCTATGAATGTACTTAATGCCACTGAACTATACACATAAAAATGGTTAAAATGATAAATTTTAAGTTATGTATATTTGACTACAGTTTTTAAAGAAGATATATTTACAAAAACAGGCAGTAGGCCTAAGTGCAATAGCTTGCAGATCCCTGATGTAAACTTTCTTGTCCTGCTCACTATACTTCTTCCTTTGCCTCATACCTCTTCGTAGTTGCTGTTGTTGTTGCTATTGCTGCTCTTCATTTCATTTCTTGATTAGCATGTGCAGCCAAAATGTTGCCTTGTGTGCAGAGGAAAAGAAAACCATTTGCACTCTTTGAGGGCTACAGTTCTGTCTAAAGATTGTTCATTCTGGAGCTCATAGCTTTAGCAGATGCAGATGTAGAACTATAAATATAAAGTATGCTGTTCTGTACTTTCAAAATGGCCATAGTGATACAAAAACATTTCAGGACAGATGGGCTGGTTTCCACTTTTTCTGGTGGGGGTCTAAAAAGTCTTCACTTTTGTTTCTCAATGGCCAGTAGCACAGATTAGAGTGCTGGTGCACCTGTCAACCATGGATATAAAGAGCTTTTCTCTATGTGAAGGTTTTGGCTCTTGTACAAGTTGAACCCTCAGCCTTGACTGATCTCTCTGTTTTAACTGAGTAGGTCAATTGATCATAAATCAATTGGGAGGCCAAGATGGGAGGATCACTGGAGCCCAGGAGTACAAAACCAGACTAGGCAACATGGCGAAACCTCATCTCCACCAAAAAAAAAAAATTAGCCAGGTGTGGTGGCATACACTTGTAGTCCCAACTCCTTGGCGGGCTTAGATGGGAGGTTTGTTTGAGCCCAGGAGGTTGAAGCTGCAGTGAGCCAGGATTGCACCACTGCACTCCAGCCTGGGTGACAGAGCCAGACTTTGTCTCAAAAAAAAAAAAAAAAAAATAGCTGACTGCAGTGGTTCATGCCTATAGTCCTAGCTACTTGCGAGACTGAGGCCAGAGGCTTCCTTAAACTCAACCTTATACGTTAAAGTTACAGTGAGCTATTATTGCACCACTGTATAGTACCCTGGGTGAGAGTGAAACTCTGTCTCTTAAATTAAAAAATAAAATAAAAAAAAAGGATTCCTTCTTTACTATTAACTTGAGTCTAGTGCACCAAAATTCATGACCAGAGAGTTGGCCAAGGTAAGCTACCTTTGATGAAGCTGAAACCACAATGGTAATAACTTCTATATCTTTAATGGAATGAAAATTATGTATTGATCTGAGAAAATAAAGCTCTAACAAAGCTATTAATTTCAAAAGGATTTTTTTTTTAGATGGAGTTTTGCTCTTGTTACACAGGCTGGAGTACAATGGCACAATCTCGGCTCACTGCAACCTCCACCTTCCGGGTTCAAGCGATTCTCCTGCCTTAGCCTCCCAAGTAGCTGGGATTACAAGCACCAGCCACTACGCCCAGCTAATTTTTGTATTTTTAATAGAGACAGGGTTTCACCATGTTGGACAGGCTAGTCTCGAACTCCTGACCTCAGGTGATCCACCCGCCTCAGCCTCCCAAAGTGCTAGGATTACAGACATGAGTCACTGTACCTGGCATTCCAAAAGGATTTTTACCTAAAGGGGAAAAAAGAAATCTATTTTTAGGATTATTTACTAATCATCCAACATTTTTAAAGCACCTTCAATATCTGCTTGAAAGACTAAAATCGTATGACTTGCACACTTCAATAATTCTTCGTGTTTTTATTTTTTCCCTAATTTTTCTGAGTCTTTGCATGTCAATGTGCAAAAGACATTGATTTTAGAAATTTCAAAAGGGCAGACGTCAAAGAGCCTCAACAATTTTATTTGATATAACAAAATAGTTTGTTTTAAATTTTTACTGCCATTCTCACTGTTTTTCTTTTAACAATTGACCCTTCTATCAATAAAACACGAATAGGTTGAAAACAACTTACTGGACTTTGCTAAGGGCAAATATTGTTTTCAAATAAAAAGATAGATTTGTATTTGAAACTGCATTTTCTTTAAATAGTTTTAATTTGCATATATGAAAAATTGGGTTAAAATGTTTACTAATATGAAAATGCAAAAGTAGCACATTGTCTACTTTAGCCATATATCTATCGTAGTCTCTACATTGCGCAGGTCGTCAGGTGTAAGGGGGAAGACAGCAGGTGTCTGAGAATTTATAGTCACCAAGATGATTAGGTTACAACACTCATTTCTAAACACCTGAAGTATTTACAGATCACTTGAAGAATCACTCTAGTTTTCAGGATGTTACCGGTTGACCTTTGAAAGTGGAAGCAAGTGAATTTGCCATCAGGCTCCTTCTTTCATTTTGAAGTTTAATACAGTGCCACTGGCTCTCCAATATCCATGGTGCCAATTTCCCACTGATGTCTTATATCTTGGGTTTCCATTCCCTTGTTAGAAAAGTATAGTGATGAAATAGTTGAGGTAACTTTGAGACTAGAAAGCCCATGTAATTACATTGTGTTTCCAGGACAATCTACAACGCTCTGACACCGGATATCAGCAGAACAATAAGTAAGAGCAAAAAGCTTGTCAGGGAAGTTTGGCAATGAGTATAGCCTCAGGTAAAGCACAAAGGTGGTGGCTGTGAACTCTTAGAAATCAGAATGTTTATGTGGAGAATAAGTTGGTGTCTCCTGATCATTTCTAGGGGGTCTTTTTGTGAGGCTCATTGAAAAAAAAAACAGACAAGATGTCATATACACAAAGTGAATGCCTCTCTTCTGAGAAGAATCATTCACGAAAAGGGTTGCTGTTGTTTCCAGCCACAAGGGGATATGCATAGTTGTTAGAATTACATAAAACATTTCTTTCCTAAAACTGTCTTATAATTCTGCAATTTGAAAAATTTGACTAGCTGCACTAATTGGACTCACACAAATAAAGCATCCAATTTTCTTATTGAAAATTGAAGGCCACCCTGTTAGTATTTTCCCCTCATAACGGTGACTCCCTGGGGCCCCAAATGCCTGCTGAGCTTTCCAAAAAATACATTTTTGTCATTTTAAATGATTTGTCTCTGACTATACATAAAAGCAATTAGAACAAATACTTTTATATAAATTTATGTGCTGAGCATTTTTTTCTTTGGCTGGTTTCTCAATTTTGAATTTCTTACTGTGATTTGTCTGTACACTTCCAGTGCAGCTATTATAGCAGACTCTTAACTCTGCTTGCCAATCACATTGAACAGCTCTAACTAGTCATGTGTGGAATTGAGAGAACAAAGAATCCTTCCATGGGTCTGAGATTCCTTCACCTCAAAAGCACTTCAGATCACAGACTGAACCAGAAGTTTCTACTGAAACCGAGCTCTACAATTCTTAGCATAAAAATAACTATTAATTAAAGATACTGCCCTATCTCCTTGAGATAGAGACACCTCATTTCCCCCAACAAACAAATTAGGTAGTAATTATCATTACCACTTCACAGGTATGGAAATTGAGGCTAGAGTATGTTAAGAAGCTTGTCCGAGGTTCTCCCTGCTAGTAAACATTGAAACCAAATTTAACCTCTTTTCTGTCTAATACCAAATCCAACGCTTCCTTCATTACACTGTGGCAAAAGTCACTCAAGCTCCCCAGTTCTCTCTTTTTGCAATGTAAAATCTGTACACATTGCCATGGTAAAAAAGTTAAAATGTAAAACCCAACATATAAAAAAACTGTGTACAAAGAATATACGGTAGGTTACTAATTTAATTTGTGCTTAAAATATATATATAAAACTGAGAGCTAACATACTAAAATATTAGTAGTGGCCATCTTTTGGCAGATTATTGACAATGTTTCTTTCTTACACATTTTTTACTTAAAAATTTTCTATATTAAATATGATACTTTTATTAAATATTTATTTAAAATGCAAGGAATGTCACTAAGTCAAATGCAAATGGAATATTAAAATGGATTTTCAGAGTGACTTATGAATTTGTCATGTTGTCATATTAAGTTGATAATTAACATTGGGCTTAACATGTCGGTGAATTTTTAATGTCCAAGCCAGGGCTTTCAAATGCAAAATGAACCACTTAGAGCTGTCTAAATGTGAAATTTGTTATTGTGGTTAATTAAAAGACTAAATTTTTCTTAAACCCCTAAATTTGACATACAACTCTTACTAGCAGATTTAGAAATTAAATATTTTTTATTAAGAATAAGCACAATCGCTTTTAATTACTCTTTACTTTTTAACTAATAGTTTAATAAGTTTAATATATTAGATTTTAACCTACATATGTAAGTTTAATATTTTTTATTTTTTCAAACATCACATTCCTGATAAGGCCAACTTACCAACTAAAACAGTCTATAAATTCTTAAGCAGCTTTGTAAAATTAAACAAATTGAATGTACAACTTCAGTAAGCATTCAAACACTGTTTTTAAACTTAATTAATTACATTCCATAATGCATGTCAAATTTAAATCACAAGTATAATCAGACATTTCTAATTAAAAATACAAAACAATTAAATTCTCTAACATATCAGAGATTCTCTAATATGTCATCTCTTGAACATTTCATATGCTACATATAAGAAACATAAATTATCATTATGACTTAAAATACATATCACATAAACTATCACAGTATTAATACTTCCTATATATTATGTTACTATCTCTATATTACTTCTACAACTTGATGGATTTGCAAAGTCATTTATCCAACTAAAGAGTGAAAATTACCATTTCCAGTAGTACCAGGATCTCCAGATAAAGATTCAAAACCAAGATCCTGCTACAGATCTAAGTAAACTGTCTGATTTGGGGCTAGAATGTGGGATCAGATCTGTGATTCTTTTCCAAGCCGGTAACACTTACCACATCAACAGGGAAACTCAAAGGCATGCTTTTAACTGCCATGCAGCTTTACAGTCCTTAAAATATATTCCTGCAGTAAATTTCCTTGGGTAAATTGCACCTTTATGGAAATTTTATTTTCAACTTTTTATTGTCTGATTTAGATAGATGGAATTCTGCACCTGACACATGGAATCCAGCTAATTACCTTCAATTACAGTTAATTGAATTATGTACCCCTTTCATGGAGATAGCAACCTTTTATATTTTATTCGTTATCTGTCTTCTTGACCACTACTTGATAATCCTTACAATAGTCCCCTCCTTATTCATGGTTTTGCTTTCCACAGTTCCTTCGGTCAACTAGTCTGAAAATATTACATACAATAAGATATTTTGAGAGAGAAAGAAAAAAATAAGACCACATTTGCAGAACTTTTTTTACAGTATATTCTTATAATAGTCTATTTTATTATTAGTTATTGTTAATCTCTTACTGTGCCTAATTTATAAATTAAACCTCATTGTAGGCATGTATGTATAAGAAAAAACACAGTATATATTTAGGGTTCAGTATTATCCTCAGTTTCAGGGACCCGCTGGGAGTCTTGGGGCATATCTCCCATGAATAAGGGGGAACAACTCTATATTAACAATATAATTGATTACATGTAGATTATGCAAATATATGCAAAATGTTTATAAATTCTTTTCCACCAGCACAGGAAAACATTGTTTTCACGTTCATTTATCACACCTACACATAGGTCACAGTTTGAGGACAGCTAGTTCATCTGGCTATCAACCTCCAAGGCCTGCCGTAGCTCACTCAATCATCCAATAGCAATCTTTTTCACATAAACATAAAGTATTACGCTTACTAAGTGTAGGATTTTGTAAACCCACTGCAGCACACCTAATTAAGCTATTGTTTTTTATTTTTTCAGAAAATCTAAGCTGTCTAGGTTAGATGCACAATAAAAGTAATAATCCATGAAATTAGCATAACAGTATTTAATTTGCCATTGCCTATTACAATTGACATTGTTTCCAATTTTTAATACTATAAATAAAATTACAGTGAACGTGTATTTGTTCATAAACATAGTTTTATTGTTCTGTTGAATTTTTTTTACAAAAATTCCTAGTAGTAATATTACTTAGTGAGCAGATGCACTTAGTTTGGCTATTGCTAGGCATTGCTTTGAATGCTTTCCAAAAAGCTTGTTTGATCACAACTGTGTCAACATTGGGCTTATTTGTCTTGTTTGAATGTTCTATAGTATGAGAAAATTTATAGAAGTTAAATAGACGGTAATGAAATGTTGCTTTGATTACTAGGAACAATAGATTTTTTTTAATAATGTCTTTTGCTATTTACATTTTTACTATGTGGGTGTTTTTGTTTATACCCTTTGCTCATTTACTACTGGGACTTGATGTTTGTCTTGTGAATTCAAATTAATTCTTTATGTATTATGTTAAGCTTTTCATACTTATATTTTATGCAAGCTGTTCATTGATTAAGTTTTATCATATTCCATTTTATACATATACTTAAAGGTTTTGTTTTCACTTCTATGGCAATGAATCTAGAAATCTTTTGCATAATGATTATTTAGCTTTCTTTAAAAAAAAAATCTATTTTAAAATATGTGTTTGTTCCATGAGGGCAAAGAGCATGCCTATTTTACTCAGAAGAATCTGCAGGATCTAATATGTAGCCTGGCACTTAGGGGCCTCCTTTAATTTTTTTGCATTTGAAAATATACAGAATTTCTCAAAGTGTTTGGCAATTAAATAAATTTTGATAACACTAAAAATTATAGTCTTGTGGAATAATAATTCTAATTAGAAAAAAAATTTCAGAAAATTAGTCTATTCAATGAGATTTACAATGTATATTACCATATTCAAGTCTGAGTAGCCTGGTTATTAAAAAACAAAAACAAAACAAATAAAAACCTATTTAAGTTTATTTAACCCAAAAGTGTACGAATTTATTTGACCATAGAACCTTCATTAACTTCTGTTACACACAGATCAAATGTCCAGTGGAATAGGCTTCAGGAATTATGTACTAATGTCATTGCACATTCATTTCATTCATTTACCTAGTGTATTTATCAATGAAAATATACTTAAGATCAGTGTTCACATAGAGAGTATTACAATGGCTTCTACTGAAAAAAAAAAAAATCTAATAAAGTAGCTATGAACTCCATAACCGCTGCTTGGCCTATAAAAGAAAAAATACAACCAAAGATAAAGTAGTTATAAGCAACGCTAAAAAAATTCTTTTCTCATTGTTATATTTTAAAAATATTTTCTCCATAATATATATGGAGGGACATTATTTGTATATTATTTACAGATACTTCTTTAAAAACTTCACAGTAGTGTGTGTGTGTATGTGTGTGTGTATGTGTGTGTGAGTATATATATATTCCGTGATCAGATCTATTAAATTATGGACATTAGAAATTAGATATTTGCTTTAAACCTTATTAAATAGTAATGTTTTTTGCAGAGCTCTTAAAATAAAAATAATTATAATTTAAAAGCATATAGAGTCTTAAATAAATACATTAAAATTAAATGTACAGAAATTTTATAAAATCAACACTTTTAAAGTAGAACATATTTATTTGTTCTCTTCAATGAATAAAATTTTAGCCAAGTCATTAAATTCCTTTCTGTGTGAAATGCACAATTTCTCTGTCCAAAATATCTTGCTAATTGGACTTTAGGGTTCTGCTTTGAATGTAGAAAAATAGAAAGAATATCACTTTTGTCCATAAATCAAATAGAAGCTGAAAAAAAATTTTAAATTATAACTTTTCTTGAACCCATCAGTAAACTGAGATCTCAAGGCAACCAATTAGCCTGAATCATAAAGAAAGACTGCAAACTCCAAGAAGAGACTAGATGCAAGCACTGAATCACCTGGGGCAGAGCACAAAAAGAATATGTGACTGCTATATAAGTGAGTAGAAATAATTTTACTACTAATAATCTACTAATAATAGCATAATAATATGCTATTAGCAGCAAATTGTTAAATCTGAGCCTTGGCTATCATGAGAGTATAAAACCCGTAATAGCAACAGACACAGGGGTATCTACACCCATTCACAGGCTCTTCATGGACCTTCATTTTATGGACATGAGAAAGATTACAGACACAGTAGGAAACCAATGAAATCCTCGCTTATGATGCAGATGTAGAGTAATGGAGTTGTCACCACTATAGAAAGGACAGGAAACTTTACTATGACCCTATTCCCCTGGGCAACAAAAGCCTAAAGCCAAAGAGGTCAAAACTAAAACCCTATGCCAGATAAATACAAAATACATAAATAAATAAAACAGCATGACTTGAAATATTCAAACAACTGAAAGCCAAAGGTAAAGAGAGTACAGATGTCTCTTGACTTACAATGGGGTTATATCCCAATAAACGCATCCTAAATTGAAAATATTGTCAGTCAGAAATGCAGAGTAATTGGGAGCTGTGGCTCACTGGAGCCACCCAGGATCAGGAGAGAAGGAAGGTTTCTACTGAACATGTGTTGCTTTCATACCATCATAAAGTAAAAAAATTTAAAGTTGAAGGCCAGGGGCAGTAGCTTACACCTGTAATCTCAGCATTTTGGGAGGTTGAGGTAGGTGGATTGCTTGAGCCCAGGAGTTCAAGACCATCCTGGGCAATGTAGCAAAACCCGATCTCTACAAAAAAACAGAAAAATTAGTCAGGCATGTTGGCATGGGCCTGTGGTCCCAGCTACTCAGAAGGCTGTAATCATGCCACTGTACTCCAGCCTAGGGACAGAGTGAGACCCTGTCAGAAATGAGAAAAGAAAGAGGAATGAAGGAAAGA
>NW_012115477.1:3990672-3996144 GCF_000951035.1 Colobus angolensis palliatus
CAGAGCTCATCACATCTCCTAGTTCAAGAGTTTCCACAGAGCTTAACCTCCAACCCCTTTCAGCCATCCCCTGACATCCCCCCTAAGTTTATTAGCATAAACTCAGGTGTATAGAAAGGAGCTCATTATGAGTAACAAAAGATACCACTATCTCAGGAAATGCTAAGCTTTATAGGTGCTCTGTGACAGAAACTAGGGATAAAGACCAAATAGATTTCTTATTCTACCACAGAAGAATATAGATATATTTTTGGAGTATTCATTACCCACAGACATACACTGCCATGAGCAGTTTTAAAAAGTACTTAAGGCAGAAAAAATATGACACCAGACAGAAACTTGTATCTGCATAAAGAAATAAAGACCTCCTGAAACACTTTAAATGAAACTAACATAAAAGTCATATTTTGCTTATTTTTAATCAATCTAAAAGGTAATTGCCTAAAGCAAAAATAGTAGCATCAATGTATTGGGGTTTTATAGATTACATAACAGTAAAATGTCTGACAGTATCACAGATGATGGAGAAATTTGGAGTTTACTGTCACAAAGTTTGTATACTACACATGAGGCAGTATTATATTATTAATATTTGAAGGTAGACTATACTTAATGAAAGATGTGCATTATAAACTCTAGGGCAAACATTAAAACACATATTAAAGAGGTATAAATAATAAGCCAGGCCAGGTGCAGTTGCTCACATCTATAATCCCAGCACTCTGGGATGCCAAGGGAGGAGGATTACTTGAGGCCAGTAGTTTGAGACCAGACTGGGCAACATAGTGAGATCTGGTCACTACAAAAAAATTCGAAAATAAAATAAAATTAGCCAGACAGAGTGGCATGCACCTGTAGTCCTAGCTACTCAGGAGGCTGAAGCAGGAGGACTGCTTGAGTCCAGTTGGCCCAGGCTACAGTGAGCTATGATCATGCCATTACACTCCAGTCTGGGTGACAGAGTGTGACTTTGTCTCTAATAAAAAAATAAAAAGCCAATAGTGGAGATAAAATGGAATCATAAAATGTGTTATATTAATCTAAATATAAACAAGAAAAAAGAAGAAAAAAAATCCAAGAGTGGGTGGGCCAAATAAAAAGCAATTACCAAGGTGGTAGGTTTTAATTTAATCACATCAAAATTATTTTAATGTAAAGGGTCTAAATACTCTAAGTACTGATTGTCAGACTGGATAAAAAAGCAAGACTCAGGTATTAACTGTCTATAAGAAACTAATTTTAAATGTAAAGACTTCTAGTTTAAAAATATAACATGCAAATACTAATCAAAATATTTTGCATATTTAAATGTTGACACCCTAGATGTAAACAGTATTTGATATTATATGTAACAATGAAATGTTATTTAAATCAAGAAATAAACATTCTCCCTAAACCTGTGGCTTTTTTCCAAAGTTATTTCCAAAGCATTCTCTTAACCTTTGTGTTCATGACACAGCTAGAACTTCAAAAGAGAATCAAGGCTAATACCTCAGCAGTCTTCTGGTAACAATTGGATCCACATTTATCTCTGGACTGGATTGTTTGAGGTGTCATAAGTACTTTCATCAAAATAGAAATAAATGACTTTGTGACTTTCCTGTACTAATGTAAATGTATGCATTTATTAAACAAGACTCCACAAAACAGAGTGTGTTCACTATTTATTGTTAAATTTCTATGTTCTTCTTTCTACTTGTGCAATTTTATTGCTTCCAGATTATACTGGTGTTAAGTTCTTAAATCTTTCCCCCTATTAATCCTTCTTGTGGAATAGAAACTTCCTAATGAATGGTCAACTTGTCAGTCCACAGCTTTCTTCTGTTTATATATCTATAAATTGTATTCTACTGATTCGGTAATCAGTAACATAATATTTTTCTTTTCTTTTTTTTTTTTGAGATGGAGTTTTGCTCTTGTTGCCCAGGCTGGAGTGCAATGGTGTGATCTCGGCTCACCACAACCTCCACTTCCCAGGTTCAAGCGATTCTCCTGCCTCAGCTTCCCAAGTAGCTGGGATGACAGGCATGTGCCACTATGACCCTATTTTTTTTGTATTTTTAGTAGAGACGGGGTTTTGCCATGTTGATCAGGTTGGTCTCGAACTCCTGCCCTCAGGTGATCCACCTGCCTCAGCCTCCCAAAGTGCTGGGATTACAGGCATGAGTCACCGCGCCCGGCCATAAAAATAATTTTCAAAATACTTCGATTCTCTAATATCAAGGTAGTGCATATAATATAGGTTTGTATGATAATCCTTTCTAACATATAAAAACTAAGCCACCTCTCTTCTTGGGAAATCTCAACCCACAATAAACAGCAATTTATTTTTCAATTATCTTCTGCCCTAAAACTATATATCAACATGTTTAAAATTTAGATTTGAAACCTGGTTACATTTTAGGATAAGTAATTTAACATAACAAAGAATAATTTGGCATGTACAATTTCTGTTTAACAACTTTACATAAGGTAAGGTGGCTCACACCTGTAATCCCAACACTTTGGGAGGCCAAGGTGGAAAGATCACTTAAGCTGGGCTAGGTGACACACACCTGTAGTCCCAGCTCCTTGGGAGGCTGAGGTGGAAGGATCACTTGAACCCAGGAGGTCAAGGCTGCAGTGAGCCATGACCTTGTCACTGTACTCCAGCCTGGACAGCAAAGCAAAAGCTTTTCCTAAAAAAAAATTAAAAACTTTACATTATAGGACATAAAATTCTTATAAATATTTTAACAAAGGCCCCAGTGTGACAGTCTTAGGTTTAGGCAAGAACATTACAAGTTTATTTAGTTCTCTTATTTAATTACTTTAAAAAAAAAGATTACATGCTAAAATATGTTAGTGAAAAATATAAACATAACCAATTGATTTATCTTTCCATAATCTTAAAACATAACTAGAGTAACAAAATCAAGAAGTGCAAAAAGATAAGATTGAGAAATGTTTACATACTAAAACAACCACTTCAAGTGTTATAAAAGAGTTATGTAGAAAATTATTGAGTGTAGAGGAGAGCATTTACTTCAAAAATGTTGGAGCATACTTGTCTAGCAGGGAAGATAACATGATCATGAAGGTGGCTTTCCCAGGGTGAGGTTTATTTATTGCCCTCTGGGTGTGCAGATCCCTGCAATTTCCCCAAAAGTGGGAAACTTGGCTACATAATTTGTGACTACATTGTATTTGTGTTCTTCCCTGGTTAAAAAGAAAAATAGTAGGCTAATAAGGGAAGGCTATTCAGATGTTGTATTAGTTTTGAACTATATCTTGTAGAATGTGATCAACCAAGGCAAAGCTGGCTCGGGAGGAACATAGTACGCCCTGTCAGGAATACTATGTGCAAAACACAGCAATGAATACCAAGATAAATTTACATAAATGTAAAAAGTTATATATGCTACTATTGAGGAAGTGACAGATAAGTGAGCCAAGATCAGATTATGAAGAAACTTACTTGTGGTACTAAAGGTTTCCATTTTATCCTGAAAAAAGTATGGATAACTTTTGGGCTAATACTTAAAATTTGTATATTTTTTAAAGGATCACCTTGGAATCATGGAATATAAATTAGAGAAGAACAGGAGAGCTTGACCAATATGGCATAAATGGCTGCAAAACAGGCAGGAAATTACAGAATTCTGAAGAAAAGCAGTATTAGCAGAATTGAAATAAAAGGTAAGGTTCAATACATTTAGAAGATACAATTGAATAGGTTTGGTGGCTCATTGTAAGTGAGGCATGAAGTAAATGGAAGAATTTCTAATTATTCAAAATTTTCTAAATAGTTGCCAAAAATAAATTGGGTGAGCATCTTTAGGACATATTGAGATATTTGACGTATTGAGATTAATGGACATATCAATGTTCAAAAGGAGACATACAAAAAGATACATTGTCTGTCATCAAAGGCAAGATTGAGATGGATATTTGGGAATTGTGGCCCACGGGCAGAATTGAAAATTATGGATGAGATTTTCTCTAGAAGAGTGAGTTTTTATTTTTTATTTTTTTGTTATTATTCTTTTGAGACAGTCTCACTCTGTCGCCCAGGCTGGAGTGCAGTGGTGGGATCTCAGCTCACTGCAACCGCTGCCTCCTGGATTCAAGCGATTTTCATGCCTCAGTCTCCCAAGTAACTGGGAGTAGCGCGTGCCACCATGCCCAGATAATTTTGTTGTTGCTGTTGTTTTGTATTTTTATTAGAGACAGGGTTTCACTGTGTTAGCCAGGCTAGTCTTCTGGACTCAAGTGATCCACCCACCTCAGCCTCCCAAAGTGCAAAGTGAGCCACTGCACCCCGCCAAACAGTGCATCTTTAAATGTGATCCTGAGACCTCCAGTTGACCCACAATGGTTTGCAGAGTGTCTGTATGAAAAGAAAAAATAGAAGAAAACTCTATTCACACACATCTCACAAAAGTGAAGTGTAAGATTACTCGTTATTAAAAACTTTTTTAAAGAACTCATCATTATTCTCACAGAAATCCAATTACGTGTTTAAAGAGTGTTGGTTTGCATGCTCTGTAAAAACTGCATTGATAAGTTTATCTTGGAAAATATTTATGTTATTTTTTACTTCTATGATTATGCATTTTAATTAATACTATTGTACTTTATCCCCAAGTTACAAAAATGGACCAAGAGTGACACACTGAAGCATAAAAGATGGCAACAAACACTACAATACCAAATAATTTAATCTTAAAAAGATAAATAGTATAGCCCTCCAGTGAAATGTAGAGTGGGGTGGTTTTACACAAGGACCTGAGAAAGAAAAATGCAAATGGGAACTGCCATTATGATTATCTGAATATTGCATTATACGGTGGGGTCCATTTACACCCTCCTTGTCAAATAGTGAAGTTTTGTCAAATGATAATATGAAGTATATATGCCTTTGTTCCATTTTCAAAGAAAGCCAAGTTTCAATCAAGTAAACCAATTTAATTTTTCTAGGACAAGCAAATATACTATTTTCTAGTATGAAGCTGATTAATTGTATCACTTAAATCAAAACTATAGACGCATCCTTCAACATTGTACATTTCACAGCCAAAGCAGGCAAAAGTCACACTGTTGCTAACAAGCCGATAAAACCAGCCACAAAAGTGAATACTATGAATTTTGCTCAGCTGATAAAACCAGCCACAAAAGTGAATACTATGAATTTTGCTCAGCTGATAAAACCAGCCACAAAAGTGAATACTATTTATTTTGCTCATCAACAAAACAGATTAAGTTTTGGCAAAAATCTTTTAGCAAATGACTCTAGTGAATGTTGCCCAATATAAATAGCCTACAATGTTAAAGAGGAATCACTGTCTTTGGGGAAATGACCAGGTGGGATATTCAAAATATTTAACAACTGATAAGGCATAGAGAGCAACCAATCATAACAGATGCCAACTGCAAGCAAATGGTATAGGACTACTGATATATGTTAGCTTGCGTATCAGCAGATATTTTGCT
>NW_012115477.1:3996535-3998654 GCF_000951035.1 Colobus angolensis palliatus
ATCCACCCTAGTTTCTCAGCTGCCTGCCTAGTTTTTTTTTTTTTTTTCCAGTAGAGAGAGGGTCTCACTATGTTGCTCAGGCTGTTCTCAAACTCTTGAGCTCAAGTGATCCCCCTGCCCTCCTGCCTCAGCCTCCCAAAGTGCTGGGATTACAGATGCGAGCCACCATGCTGAAAAAATTTTAAGTTATTCATCAGCCATTATCCACCCTAGTTTCTCAGCTGCCTGCCTAGTTTCTGCTGGGTGTCCCCAGTAGAAAACTCTGTTTCTATACTCACACAACACTTCTAACACCAAATGTGTGGGCATTTTGCACACCAAGAAACTATCTGATTCTGTTCAGATATCAACTAAGTGTCCAACAATCCAGTTCAATTCTGAAACTAACTCAGGGTGTGAGACTCCGTTGGTTTTAGGGCTCAGACCCACAAGAGTGCCCTCACTTCAGAGGCCAGTTCCGAGTATGAGGTTTCTTATAGCATACTTCTGACTGATACAATGTATAAATTGAGGGTCCCAGGACCCCCTCCTCAGGTTCAATAATTTGTTAGAATGGCTCACACACACAGAACTCAAGAAGCCATGTTATTTATTTATATTTACTGGCTTATTATAAAGGATACAAATGAACAGCCAGATGAAGAGGTACACAAGGCCATGTCAGGAAGGGTCGCTAGTGCAGAAGCTTCTGTTCCTGCGGAGTTAGGGTGTGCCAACTTCCAGCAGGTGGATGCATTCACCAATCCAGAAGTTCATCAAATCTCATTATTCAGGAGTTTTTATGGGGCTTAATCTCTAGTCCCCATTCCCAACTTCACAGAATTGGGGGAGGGTGGAAGCTGAAAGTTCCAAGTCTCAAATCACTTGGTTTCTGGTGACTAGACCTATCTTGAGACTGCTGAGGGTCTTCATCCTAAGTCACCTCATTAGCACGAACTCAGGTGAGATCAAAAGGGATTTATTATGAATAACAAAAGACTCCTACCACAAAGGAAATTCCAAGGGTTTTAGTGCCTGGATCCAGGGACAAAAATCAAATATATTTCTTATCATTGCTCTTTGTTTGAATTGCTAGTGTTCCCACCAGTAGAGTTGTCCTGTCTTGAGAGGAGAAAGCGGAAAAAATAACTGTCTAAGCCAAGCCTCATGGTCTCAGTTAGGTATTTTCCCCTGGGTTTGGTCACTTGCCTCCCTCTACTATACCTGTAATGCTTGACAGAGATGACAACCAATCACAGTGTTTTCTTTCTCATTTGGGGCACTGAGAAACAGGACTCCTAAGTTCTTTTTCCTGTTCTGTTTGTTTGTTTTAAGTGACACAGTCTCACTATGTTCCCTAGGCTGGCGTGCAATGGCTATTCACAGGTGTGACTATAGCACACTGCAGCTTTAATCTCCTGAGCTCAAGTGATCCTCCCTCCTCAGCCTCCTGAGTACCTGGGACTACAGGTGCATGCCACAGCACCCAGCCTCCCTAAGTTATTGAATAGAAATATTACAAAGTAGTTAATACGCAAAATTTCTTGTGACATAGAAAAAGATATAAAGCCTGAATAACACATACATTTGTTCCATCTTCTTATTTTAATTTACATAAATTCTATCTTAGTATGGAAACGACTCAAGTCTTATGGTTCTACCATCTCCTGGTGTGTTTGCCAAGTTCATCTTTTTGCAATAAAGGAAAGCAAGTGGTCATTGCAAAGTAGAATTGTTTAAAGATCTCCTGACTCACCATGCTATTGGAGAAGAGTTTTTGTTGTTTAGTTAATTTCTTTCTGGGCTGGAAAGCGTTGATGGGATCAGTATTGATGGGGTACCTGCAACATGTGCAGCAAGAAAAGATGTTGTTATTAATACATTAATAAATGAGAGGCCGGGCACAGTGGCTCACGCCTGTAATCCTAGTACTTTGGGAGGCTGAGGTGGGCAGATTATGAGGTCAAGAGATTGAGACCATCCTGGCCAACATGGTGAAACCCCATCTCTACCAAAAATACACAAATTAACTGGGCGTGTTGGTGCATGCCTGTAGTCCCAGCTACTTTGGAGGCTGAGGCAGAAGAATCACTTGAACCCAGGACACAGAGGTTGCAGTGAGCCAAGATTGTGCCACTGC
>NW_012115477.1:3998749-4027348 GCF_000951035.1 Colobus angolensis palliatus
AGGAAGGAAGGAAGGAAGGAAGGAAGGAAGGAAGGAAGGAAGGAAGGAAGGAAGGAAGGAAAATAGATAGGAGTTTTGTCCAAGTGACCATTCTAGGATGCTTTCTCCATAACGAACAGCAGGAAGGTAAAAATATGTCTCCAGATCTTAATTCAGAACTTAAGAAGTAGATTATGAAAAATTGTGAATGAGGTCAAAGTTTAGCATCTTCTCAGTGTGCTGTGCAAAGAAATGGGCAGTAGGTTCCAGGTCATGCTTTTTACATTTAAAAACAATACCTCTAGAAAGGAAATGAGAGAGAAGATAATAACATCTCTTTATGACATGGCATAGCCAGTAAAGCACATTTGTGTGATTGTAAAATCTTGTTGAAGTGGTAAATCTTTGAAATGCATTCAATATTTTAACTTCAGGCCTGAAACACCTTAGTTTTAATATTTAAGATTTCAGTTTCTCAGGGAAAACCAAACTACAGTTCTGTGGTTTCAGCAAGAGTTTATTCTTTTCTAACACTTGGGGATTTTTTTCCCCATGTAAAAGGGATAAACAGGGTCAGGTGTGGTGGCTCACGTCTGTAATTCCAGTACTTTGGGAGGCCGAGGCAAGAGGATTGCTTGAGTCCAGGAGTTCAAGAACAGACTGGGCAACATAGTGAAACCTCATCTCTACAAATAATACAAAAATTAGCCAGGCATGGTGGCACACACCTGTGGTCCCAGGTACTTCAGAGGCTGAGGCAGGAAGATTACCTGAGCGTGGGCAGTCAGTTGAGACTTCAGTGAGCTGAGATCATACCACTGCACTCCAGCCTGGGTGACAGAGCGAGACTCTGTCTTAAAAAAAAAAGAGGGGATAGACAACATATTTAGGCATATATTTTAAAACCATGTTCACATCCTACAACTAAAACATAAAGAAGATATGTTTCAGCGCCAAAAACATCCCTAAGAGGTACATTAAGAATTATTTTGCAATTGTCTCCCAAATTATAATATTTGACTTTTGAGTAACTGAAAAATGTGGAAAGTAATTACAATGAGAAAAGTTGCATAATTTCTGAATCCATGTTTGATTCAAATATCCAGAACTACTTGAGAGAATTAACAATTCTTAATACCATTCTCAACAACCTATACTGATAAGTTTTTATAAAATAGAAATAAAAAGTAATGAAAGAAACTGCCTGGAGTGGGGAGATAAAGAGGGGTAGGTTAATGGGTACAAAAATACAGTTAGAAAGAGTAAGATGTAGTGTTTGGTAGCACAATAGGGTGAGTATAATTGACAATAATTTACTCTGCATTTCAAAATAACTAAAAGAGTGGAATTGGAATGTTGCTAACACAAAGAAATGATAAATGCTTAAGGTGATGGATACCACAATCACTCTGATTTGATCATTACACATTGTAGGCTCGTATCAAAATATCACATATACCCAAGAAATATTGTATAGATAATAAATTATCTATCCACAATAATTAAAAATTAAAAATTTAAATTAAAAAAAGAAACTGCCTGGATGTGGTGTCTGATTTTAAACTCGAATAGAGATACCTTGATGGAAGAATGGAAACCATACTATTTTTCTCATAAATATGCAACAACCTTAATAAATAATAAAAATATTAATAGTCACAAAAGTTTAATTTTTACTAATTCAAAGTTATGATTAATTTTAAAAGCTATGCTTGAGTAAAACCATGATTACCTTGTATTTAAAACTATGATTAACTTTTTAATAACGATAATTTTTTAGGGTGCTTTCAAATTGACAACAAAATTGAGCAGACAGTATAGCGAGTTCCCATATACCTCCTGCCCCTAAAAGCATGTACAGTTTTCCCCACTGTCATTATCCCACCAGAGTGGTATTAATACATTTGTTACAACTGATAGGCCTAAGTTCACACATCATTATCACTCAAAGTTCATAGTTTACATTAGGGTTCATTTATCACTAAGGGAATTAGTGATACATGTGTAATGACAGATATTTACCATTATAGTGTTATACAGATCGAAGTACGTCAAACAGAACAGTTTCTTCATCGCTCTCAAAATCTTCCATGCTCCACCTATTCATTCCTTCCTCCCCACAATCTCTGGCAACCAGTGATCTTTTTATTGTTTCCATGGTTTTGCCCTTTCTGGAACGTGATGTGGTTGGAATCATACTTTAGGTAGCCTTTTCAGATTGGCTTATTTCACACAGTAATGTGCATTTCAGATTCCTCCACGTCTACTCATGGCTTGATAGCTTGTTTCTTTTTAGTGCTGAATAATATTACATTGTCTAAATATACCACAGTTTATCCATTCACTTACCATAGGATATCTTGGTTGCTTCCAAGTTTAAAGCATTATGAATAACACTGCTGTAACTATTAATGTGCAGGCTTTTGTGCAGACACATTTCAATTCATTTAGGTAAATGCCAAGGAGCACGATTGCTGGAGCATGTGATAAGGGTAGGTTTAATTGTGTAAGAAACTGCCAAACTGTCTTCCAAAGTGGCTGTAACCATTTTGCATTTCCACCAGCAATGAATGAGAATTTGTATTACTCCACATCCTCTTCAATATTTGGGGTTGTCAGTGTTTTGGATTGTGGCCATTCCACTAGATGTGTAACAGCAACTCATTGTTGTTTTAATTTGCAATTCCTTAATGATATGTGATGCTTACGTCTTATATGCTTATTTGTTATCTATATATCTTCTTCAGTGACAAGTCTGTTCAGTCTTTGGCCCATTTTTTAACTAGGTTGTTTATTTTCTTACTGTTGTGTTTTAAGAGTTCTTTGAATATTTTGGATTAGCAGTTGTTTTGCTAGAGTAGGTAGCTAGTCAGACATAAACAGAGCAGGAGAGGGTCTCCACCCCCATCAGGAATGTCAGGAGATCATCAGGTGATAGTCAGGGAGTTGTCACACTGCTACTCTAAAACAATAATTGGTCACAGCCGGCACCAGGAAAGGCAGTCTTCCAACAGATATAAAACACCTGAGGCCAGGCATGGTGGCTCACGCCTGTAATCCCAGCATTTTGGGAGGCCGAGGCAGGTGGATCACAAGGTCAGGAATTCAAGACCAGCCTGGCTGAGATGGTGAAATCCCGTCTCTACTAAAAATACAAAAATTAGTCCGGCGTGGTGGCGGGCACCTATAATCCTAGCTACTACGGAGGCTGAGGCACAGAATTGCTTGAACCCGGGAGGCGGAGCCTGCAGTGAGCCGAGATCGCACCACTGCACTCCAGCCTGGATGACAGAGCGAGACTCCATCTCAAAAACAAATAAACAAAAAACAAAACAAAAAAACCCCGGAAATTGGTGGTCATCAGCTTTCCAATAAGATCTCAGGAGTCGAGCAAGTGGGCTCCAGCATGTGCGTTAAGAGGCAAAGTGGCAGAGTTTAATTGGTATGTGACCTACGGGGCCATTCCACACAGCTCAGATGAGCATGCATACAACTGCGGTAAACACGCTGTGCAAGCTCAACTTCCAAGTGCTAGCTGGCCACCACGCATACCAGCAGCTCACCCCAAGGGAAGAATCAAGGGAAAAGAGACACAAAATACTAGATGTATGCCAGCATAGAAAACCCTAAGTACAAGGTCAAACGGCGCATTTGTCCTCCAAGATGCCTGCTTGGTTCTCTTCCAAGTCTACTTTACTTTCTTTTTGTTCCTGCTCTAAAGCTTTGTCATAAATTTTCACTCCTGCTCTAAAACTTGCCTCTGTCTCTTCTTCTGCCTTATGCTCCTCAGTCAAATTCTGTCTTCTGAGGAGGCAAAAATGGAGGTAGCTGCAGACCTGTGCGGATTCACTACTGGTAACAGTGTAATGGAGAAAACAGTGTAATTTGTCTTTTACAAATACTTTCTTCAATCTGTGACTTGTCTTCTCATTCTCTTGACAGCGTCTGTCAGAGCAGTATTTAATTTCTCTCTCTTTTTTTTTTTTTTTTTTTTTTTTTTTTGAGACGGAGTTTCGCTCTTGTTGCCCAGGCTGGAGTGCAATGGCGCGATTTTGGCTCACCGCAACCTCCACCTCCTGGGTTCAAGCGATTCTCCTGCCTCAGCTTCCCGAGTTGCTGGGATTACAGGCATGCACCACCATGCCTGGCTAATTTTTTATATTTTTGGTAGAGACGGGGTTTCTCCATGTTGGTCAGGCTGGTCTTGAACTCCCGACCTCAGGTGATCCACCCGCCTCGGCCTCCCAAAGTGCTGGGATTACAGGCGTGAGTCACCGCGCCCCGCTTTTAGCCAGGATGGTCTCGATCTCCTGACCTCGTGATCCGCCCGCCTCGGCCTCCCAAAGTGCTGGGATTACAGGCGTGAGTCACCGCGCCCCGCTTTTTTTTTGAGACAAGGTCTCATTCTGTTGCCTAGACTGGAATGCAGTGGGCAGATCATGGCTCACTATAGCCCCTACCTCCTGGGCTCTGGTGATTCTCCCACCTCAGCTTCCTGAGTAGCTGGGACTACAAAAGCATGCCGCCACACCCAGCTCATTTTTGTGTTTTTTCTGGAGATGTGGTTTTACCATGTTGCCCACACTGCTCTCGAACCCCTGAGTTCAAGCAATTCACCTGCTTCAGCCTCCCAAAGTGCTGTGATTACAGATATGAGCCACAGCACCCACCCTAAGTATTTAATTTCCACAAAGTCCAGCTTATCAATTATTTCTTTCATGGGTCATTCCTTTGTGTTGTATCTAAAATGTCATCACCGTACCCAAGGATATCTAGGTTTTCTTGTATGTTATCTTTTAGTTATAGTTTTTGTATTTTACATTTAGGTATATGATTCATTTTGAGTTAATTTTTGTGAAAGGTTCTGTGTCTAGATTAATTTTTTTGTATGTAGATATCTTTGATTAATTTTTTTAAAGTATCTTGAATTGGGCTTCCTCTCCTGAACAATGTAGTCCTTAGCACAAAAAGTTTTAAGAAAACACTAATCTGGAGTCAGAAAAGAAGAAAACTGAGGCAGAGATCCTGGAAAAACACCAGCATTTAAGGAGTAGGTCAGGGGAGCTCTGGAGTGACTGTTGCCTATCTGAGTCATCCCAAGTCCGTTGAAATAACTGTTTATTTTTGCCATTACCTGCTTTAGTTACGTGATGAAAGCTGCTTTGGGAAGAGGGTGACATTATACTGAAGAGGCAGTTCCTTGCAGCTGAGGTGGGTTGACCTAAAGGAGCTTGGTACTTACTGCATCTGGGCAGCAGACTTTTCCTTGAAGAGGGATCTGTTTACCTGAGAGAATAACTTTGCTCTTAGAGAGTAGTTACTGATTTAGGGATGGATAAAGGATCAGGATGTCTGCAACTTACTCTCAAATGGCTCAACAACAATAATAATATGTACTTGCTATTATTACCAGTATTATTATTTTATTTAGAAAGAGAAAGCAAACATAAGACATTAACAATTGCTAAGTCTAGGTGAAAGATAAATGGGCATTCATCGTATTACACTTGCAACTTTCCCATACATTTGACATTTTCCAAAAGTAAAAGTTGGGAGGAAAAAAATTCAGGATCCCCAAACAATTGGTATCTGTGAAACATCCCCAGTAAAATATCTATGACGCTTTATTCCTTGACTTAATCATATTTCCATTAAGAGCAAGTTATAACACCAGAAGAGCTGGACACGGTGGCTCAGGCCTGTAATCCCAGCACTTTGGGAGGCCAAGGTGGGTGGATCACCTGAGGTCAGGAGTTCGAGACCAGCCTGGCCAACATGGTGAAACCCTGTCTCTACCAAAAATACAAAAAGTTAGCCAGGCATGGTGGTGCACGTCTGTAATCCCAGCAACTCGGGAGGCTGAGGCAGAAGAATCGCCTGAACCTGGGAGGCAGAGGTTGCAGTGAGCCCAGATCGCGCCATTGCATTACAGCCTCGGTGGCAAGAGAGAGACTCCATCTCAAAAAACAACAACAGCAACAAAACACACAGCAGAACAGGCTGTTTTGGGGAATTTTGAGATGTTCTGGATTGAGATGTGCTATAGGACGGGGTAGGAGCCTCTTGTACTGCAGTCCGTGTGCTGTATAACTGTAGATCACCACTGAGGCAGAGGCCCACAAAATCAAAGAAAATGTAAGCAACTTTAATGGAGCTTGAAGCTTTTATTATTTGGGGTGAGAGGAGGGCTTTTTAAGAAAAAGTACATAACTTTAGGTATAAATGTTAACATTTAGAATGAAAAGAGAAATAAAACACTATAAATTTTGTGATGCTAACAGATAACACAAATATTTCTAAATCTAGAAATATTAAAACATTTTCAGTAAGTACTCAATACATCTCTAACTTATTTTTTACATCACTTTACCTATGTCCATATGTCCATAGCCTCTTCATATAATAATGATTTTAATATTTTAGTTTTATAGAAAGAATAGGAATGTGATTCAGTATTCTCTTTAACAATAGGCTTGAACAATTTTTAAAAATTACTGATTGAATGCAAAAACATGTGACTTTACTTACAGACATAAATGCTGTTTTTAGTATTGCTATAGAGTTGTGACTGGCAAAGAAATTCTATTTTCTGTAATGATTTTTTTGTTTGTTTGTTTGTTTTTTGAGACAGAGTCTCGCTCTCTCACCCAGGCTGGAGTGCAGTGGCGCGATCTCAGCTCACTGCAAGCTCTGCCTCTTGGGTTCACACCATTCTCCTGCCTCAGTCTCCTGAGTAGCTGGGACTACAGGTGCCTGCCACCACGCCCAGCTAATTTTTGTATTTTTAGTAGAGACAAGGTTTCACCATGTTAGCCAGGATGGTCTTGATCTCCTGACCTCGTGATCTGCCCGCCTCAGCCTCCCAAAGTGCTGGAATTACAGGTGTGAGCCACAGCACCTGGACTTATTTTCTGTGATTTCTAACAAAAAGGAGGAAACTGTATGGTACATTTGTAATTGCACATGTTGCATTACCAAGTACATTCCTAGTAAGTGAGTACTTCTATTTTGACCACGTGTTTATGGTAACCAAATCTTTTGCTGACAGTTTTTCACAGACTAGCGTCTGTGTCCATTGATTTCAGCTTTGTTTCTTCTCCACCACCTATATGCTTGTGGTGCAAGTCTCTGCATGCATATCACCCTTCAACCTCTAGCCCTGAACCTATGTATGAAGACTCCAAGTGAGTTGACAAAATAGTATAGGTTTTACTCCTTCTCTAATAGCTGCTGCGTAATTACAGATGGAAGTGAATGTCAACCTCATGTATACATAACCCATTAAATACACACTAAACATGTTCCCATCTCAACTTCCTTTTACCTGATTCCCTAAAAGATCCCCACAGCCACTCCCACACTATCTAATCCAAAGGGAAATATGAAGAGCAGAAATCTGAATGGAAAGAAATAGCAATACTAACCAATTATACTTAACATAATTTCTATAAATGTATACAATTACATTGTTTTGAGCAATAGAATGCCAACAATAATTCCTCTCCAAAGACAATTCTATAGAAGAAGCAGAATGAAAATCTGCATTCAAAGATAATAAGGAACAATGTAAAATTCCTGACTACTAAATGTTGTTCTTGTATTTTAGACTGATAATGGTGCTATCAAGTCTATATGATATTTAAATGATCTTTTATGCTTTAAAATGTACTGTAAAAGTTTCCATTTAAAAATACCATAGTTAAAATGTTAAAAATTACATCGTTTTTAGCTTTTTTAACTTCTTGTGAAATTTTTTAGATATTAATTTTAAAACATTTAAGGGGGAATTTTTAAAAATTATTTTAGAATGTATAGAAATAAAAATGTTTGAAGACCAGTGCCCTAGATCCTCTAAGCTTTCTGCCTTTATCAGATTAATTCATCAGTAACCTATAAACGGGGATAACCCTCCAGTTCCCTCATAGAAATGACTTCACAGACTATGAGCTAACATATTATACTCTCCTTTCATAGAACTAAAACACAAATTACCCCCTCCCCCACCTTTAAAAATTATTTTGAATGCATTTCATTATACCAATCAAGATTCCTAGAGGATATATACCTCTTAAAGTATATGGTAAGGAAAAGTATGTTCATTTTGATTCACAGGTATGGTCTGTAACATATCACAATTCCATTTTATCGTCTGTGTCCTCAAAGTTCAGAGCTAAGCTTAGCACTCAGTTTACTTTCTCTTAGATGAAGTTTCCTAGCACAGCAGTATTCCTTGGCCACCCAAGTTGTTACGTGCATTAGACCTACTTTACTTATCCTAATGATTTTAGGGTTTTATTGCTTGGTTCATTTGACCTTTAACTCACCCACTAAGCAAATAATACACAAACTAGTTTGGAAAATTCAGTTGAATTAAACAAATCATCAACCTGAAACAAAAAGAAATAGGTTAGATGATGGTATTATTGACAGTTAGATATAATGTTTAGAATACCAAATTAGCAGTGTATTTATTAGACGGCCAGAAATTTAAATTGTTAAAATTGTTATGTTTTCCTCTTCTCATTGATAATCATACAATTATTCCTGCTTTGTGACCAAAACCTTAGGTATTCGAAATAGGACACATGGGAAAATCACAGCTGTTTTTTAAGAAAACAATAGCCACCTGGACACATATTATGGATTTAAAATAATTGTAATAATTATACAATGTATACAGGCATTGCAATGTCATGTTGTACCTTATACATATATACAATTATTATGTCTAATATAAATAAAAAATTAATTAATGAAAAAAATTATGAGGCCAAAATTATAGTTAGCAGCCCAGTCTTAGTAAATAGAATAAGAAATCATGTAGGAAGTGACCATATGATAAAACAGCAAATAATATTAAGTTCTAAAATATTTTGCAAGGCTACTTAAAATAATTAAATACCATCAATATTATATTTGTAAAATACTACAAAATCCAGTTTAGGGAATGAATGCATTTGTGATAACCCCTCTGGTAGCAGTTCATATAATGAATTTTTTCCCATTATTTAAAATATTGATTTAAATATAGTATTTGTTGCCGGGCACAGGCTTGTCCCTGTTATCCTAGTACTTTGGGAGGCTGAGGTGAAGGATCACTTGAGGCCAGGAGTTGGAGACCATCCTAGGCAGCGTATTGAGACCCTGTCTCTACGAAAAACTTAAAAAATTAGATGGGTAGGTTGGTGCATACTTGTAGTTCCAGCTACTCTGGAAGCTGAGGTGGGAGGATGTACTTGAGTCCAGGAGTTCCAGGTTACGGTGAGCTATGGTCACACACGCCACTGTATGTATTCCAGCCTGGACAACAGAGTGAGCTGAGAATATGTCTCAAAATTATAAATAAACAAATACATACAGACAGAGATATTTGTAAGAAAGAATAATCCACTCAGTGGACTCTATCAAAAAATTTAATAAAAGAAGGAATTCAGTTGAGGGACTATATCTGTGACATATCCATGAAGATTCCATGTAGAAATTACAATCCCCACTTTTTGTTTACTGGAGAACTTCACTAACATCTTACTAATTCTTTAAAATGACACAATAACAAAAACAATAGCAAAACACCACATTTTGCTACTCTTGTGTAATATCCTTATGGCAAAATGCAGCTTAAAAATCTCAAATTATGATGTAGAAATATTCAATTTTTCCTCTATGCTGGGTAATGCGCAGTCCAGTATACATGCTGTTTTAGACAGGTCCCGGGACTGTCAGGAGTGTCCCTTTTCAAGAATTACCCAATGCTTGTAAAGAGGTTGCTCTTCAGTTTAAATACTCTCTTTGCTCTTTTTACCTTGACAAAAAAATCCACCATGAAATTTTCCTTTGCAAAAAAAAATAATTTAAAATACATATTGCAAGGAGAGTTGGCTGGGTGTAGTGGCTCACATGCCTGTAATCTCAGCACTTGGGAAGATCAAGGCAAGGCAGATCGCTTGAACCCAGGAATTCAAGACCAGCCTGGGGAACATGGTAAGACTCCATCTCTACAAAAAATATAAAAAATTAGCCAGGTGTGGTCGTGCACACCTGTAGTCCCAGCTACTTGGGTGACTGAGGTGGGAGGATCATTTGAGCCTGGCAAGTCAAGGCTGCAGTGACCCATGATCATGCCACTATACTACTCCAGCTGGGCTTTAGAGTGAGACATTGTCAAAAAGGAAGAAAAAGAGAAAGAGAAAAGAGAGAGAGAGAAAGAGAAAAATGGAGAGTTCCCCGTATCTTATTTTAAATGAGTCCTACCTCTTTTAAGTCTTTCTCCTATAATTCAAACAACATGTGGACTATGTCTCTGCTACAAAAATGAAGTACCTTGTGTTACTTGTCTATTTCTGGAAAGGTATGTTCAAAGTCAGAATTTCATGGTAAAACATCCTCTGTGTACTCATTGTCCTGGGTAGTTCAATGACAGCTTATTTCAAAATATTCTGACACCCCAATTAACTGGAACTAGGACATAATTATCCATATTAGGACTAGGGAATGAACAAAACTTATTTGTTGTTTTGCCATTTTTGCCCTCCGTAGTATAAATTATTGTTGATTGAGTTTAGTGAGACTTTTTTTTCTTTTTGAGACAGAGTCCGACTCTGTCACCCAGGCTGGAGTGCAGTGGTGAGATCATGGCTCACTGCAACCTCAGCTTCCTGGGTTCAAGTGATCCTCCTGCCTCAGCCTCCTGAGTAGTTGGTACTACAGGGGCATGCCACCACACCTGGCTCACTTATGTATCTTTGTAGAGACAGGGTTGCTCAGACTGGTCTTAAACTCCTGGGCTCAAGCAATCCTCCCACCTTAGCCTCCCAAAGTGCCGGGATTGCAGGTGTGAGCCACCACACCCAGCCTACTGAGGCTTTTCTGCCCCTGCCCTGTAAAGCCAGGAAAAAAGAAAACTCTCCTCCACAGTAGTTGAAGCAGAGCCCTTCACTGCCACTCCAGACAGCACAAAGTCTTTACAAATGAAACATTTTTTGAGAGTAGGAGGAAGGATAAAATGCTCAATATTCCAAGCTTGAAGCATTATTTTATTTAGCTCCTTTCTGGGGAATCTGCAAGTATAATTCTTAAAATCACATATTCTCCTTGGCTTTAAAATCAGAGGTAGTTATCTGTTGAGGCATAGACCATGGATCAGAGATAATAGGCTAAACCACTTTACTAATGAAGAAAGAGACATGCAGGTGAGTTATCATTTACCTTTTTTTTTTTCTTTTTTTCTTTTTTTTTTAAAGAGATGAAGTATTGCTTTGCTGCCCAGGCTAGAGTGCAGTAGCTCTAGTGGCTATTCACAGGCATGGTCATAACACACTGCAGCTTCAAATTTCTGGCCTCAACCTATTTTACCACCTCAGCCTCCTGAGTAGCTGGGACTACAGACGTACCCTATCACACTCAGCTCAGAAACCCAACTTAAACTAGCTAACTTAAAATAGAAATGTATTGGCTCAAATAATTCAGAATGACAAGGTTATTGCTGTTAATCCAGGTTCAAACAATGTCATCAAGTTCTCTTTTCTTGGCTCTATTCTCTTTGTATGTTGGTGTAGGGGCCAAGAGAAAGTTTCCCTCTGCCCTCTAAAGTTTTGCTGAAAATGAACTGATAACAAGTAGATTCATAGAAAAATAGATGCAAATTTATGTAACATGCTTATACATGGGGGTATTGCAAGAGCATGATTACCCAACAGCTCAATGAGGTTCAGATGCTTGTATACCCTTCTTCATATGAGAAAAGAAGATATGGAAAATGTGGCCATTTTGAGGCATAATTAATTTTAGGGGGAATGAATGGGTCCATTGCACAGACAATGGTTAGTAAACAACTCTCTTTGAGAATTGAATGGGACCAGAGAACAGCATGTGGGCTCTGGGTGTGATACAGCCCAATGTGGGCTCTTCCTCTGTAATATAATAATCTTCTCTGGTTAATGAAATTTGGAGGAAAGGATCAATGGCAATTATATTCCTCTTTGGTGAGTCCAGTTTCTAGGTAGAAAAGAAATTCGGAGAACAGCCTCACCCTGTGCTTTGGGAGAGACAGAGGATTAAGAAGTGGGGAAAGTCAGAGAGACCTGAGACTGCTTCTTTGGTTCAGTGTGTCAAATCTCCATATTTTGGGGTATCATTTCCTAAGCCCAAACTTTAGTATCATGCTAAAGAGAGTCTTTCTCTGTGTTGCAGAGTTCATGGTTAATGGTGGCCCCAGAATTATATCTTTCCAGCATTGTGAGTTCTCATTAAAGACAAACTTATCCCATTAATTTTTTGCCTGGGATGGGTTATACTCCAATTCCAAAGCAAGACCAAGGACATTACTCAAGTCATAGGCCTACTGCTGTTGGCAGAAAAAACAAAACCAGAAGAAGGAAAAAGGAAGAAAAGCTTGTTAGTCAAACAAAAGTGTCAGGTCTGAGAGAGACTAGAAAGCAAATTATAATCATCATAAAACTCACTGAAATGGCTATAAATTTAGGAGTGTATAAAATGGAAATATTTTTACAGAGGAATCATTGAGCAGTAGTTGGGTGATAGAAGCCAGTTTGTTACAGGGCCTGCTCTGCTGGGGAATATAAATCAAAACAGAATCATTAGACCAAGCACATAGTTAGGCTACATGATAACTCTATCATTCTGCACTCAAGAGCCAGTGGAATCTCCAGGGACCTAAAGCTTTCCCAGAAATTTGAAGAGTACTATCCCCCCAATTTTTCAAATATTCCAATGTTTATCTAGAAGGCTCTAAGATTTGTGAGATGTTTGGAGTTCCACAGATCCTCTAGGGAGATCCAGTATATCTGATGGAATCTTGAAGAACCGTGGAATTTCCTGGATGCTGGCCAACTTAAAACTGTAGACTAGATATCCTCAATGTTTGTTAACTGCACTACAGCAGTGGTTCTTAAAATGTGGGCCGCAACCACTAGTGTCAATAACACATGGGAAGTCTTTTGGAAATCGAAATTCTCAGGCCTGTATCCCAATTCTACTGAAACTCTAGGCTCACAGCCGGCACAGTGGCTCACGCCTATAATCCTAGCACTTCGGGAGGCCAAGAAGGGCAGATCATTTGAGTCCAGGAGTTTGTGACTAGCCTGGGCAGCCTAAAGAGACCTCATCTCTACCAAAAATACAAAAACTAGCAGGGTGTGATGTGCCTGTAGTCCCAGCTACTCAGGAGGCTGAGGTAGGAGGATCACCTGTGCCTGGGAGGCAAAGGCTGCAGTGAGACATGATCATACCACTGCATTCCAGCCTGGGTGACGAGTGAGACCCTGTTTCAAAAACAAACAAAAAACTGTAGGCGTAGGGCTTATTAACAAACCCTCCAGGTGATTCTAATGCAACTAAAATTTGAGAACCACTGACCCAGAAGTAGACTGGAAATGAAGCTTACCAGACAGATTCTTAAAACTCCTTAGTAGTTGTTGATCCACTAGAAGAAAGTGGACTAACTAGACCGGAATAACTCTCAAAGGAGCTTTAGATAACTCCCATCCAACTTCATGAAGAATGATCATGGTTTTAATGTAGATTATACTGTTAGCTGGTCATTTATTCCATAAATAAATGAACTATATAATTATATAGAAACAAAGTGTTTTGGTGGGTTTTTCCCTTTTTCATCTATTTTATATAAAGAGACTATTGTTACTATCTAAATCAATAGTTGTAATACATTCTGATTTATATAATGCAAAGTAAACTTGCCATAATTCCATTTCATTAAAAACACAGCTTGTATGGTAATGCTAAAATGAGAAATATCATGTAATATCCTGCATAACACAAATATAGGAAGGCACCCAAAAGTTAGAACTTGGAAAGTAACCATCACAGTTTTAGATAATAGAATGTACATTAAACAATGTAATTGTGCTTATGTATTATTTGTAATAAATCTAAAAAATCAATTACACCCTTGCTCTGATATAGAAGTAAAGTTAAAATTGAGATGTTGAAGTTGGTAAAGAAGTACTGGGGCCGGGCGCCGTGGGTCACGCCTGTAATCCCAGCACTTTGGGAGGCCGAGGTGGGTGAATCACGAGGTCAGGAGATTGAGACCATCCTGACTAACACGGTGAAACCCCATCTCTACTAAAAACACAAAAAATTAGCCAGGCACGGTGGTGGGTGCCTGTAGTCCCAGCTACTCGGGAAGCTAAGGCAGGAGAATGGCGTGAACCCAGGAGGCAGAGCTTGCAGTGAGCCGAGATGGCGCACCACTGCACTCCAGTCTGGGCAACAGAGTGAGTCCGTCTCACACACACAAAAAAGAAGTATTGGAAAGCTACACTTGGTGGTCTCTGAGAACTAACATTTATAGAGCACTTACATGTGCCAGATGTGTCATGAGCTTAGGCAAACATTAACTCAGTGGAGCATTAAAACATTACTATAAGGTAAGCATTTTTATTAATTTGCTCCATTTTGAAGAAGAGGAAACAGACTTAAAACAACTCTGAGAATAAAATATAGTGGGTAATCATGATCTTGTACTAAGCAATGATTTTTTAAATATGCCAGAAGCACAGGCAATTAAAGAAATAATAGCTAAATTGGACAAAATGTAAAACTCTTGTGCTACAAAGGACATCATTTTGTAATCCCTCCTGAGTAGCTGGGATTACAGCTATGTAATGGGAGAAAACATTTATCTGATAAGAGTCTTGTGTTTAGAATATATAAAGAACTCTTACAACTCAATAATAAAAAGATTAATAACCCACTTAAGAACTGGGCAGTAGCTGGGTACGGTGGCATATGCCTGCAGTCCCAGCTACTCAAGAGGCTGAGGCAGGAGGATTGCTTGAGTCCAGAGGTTCAGGACTGTAGTATGCTATGATTATGCCTGTGAATAGCCACTGCATGCCAGCCTGAGCAAACACAGTAAGATATCATCTCTTAAAAAAAGAGATTGTGTGTGTGTGTGTGTGTGTGTGTGTGTGTGCCATTTTATAACTTGATTTGACAACCAGTGGTTAGTTCTCATTCGCAGTGGCACTTTTTTTGAAAGTGGTAACTAGTACATAGGTAACCAAAGTATAGAGCTTGCTTGCTGATTCTTCATCCTCATTACGTTTTCTGGACAACTGCATATGGATACAGTATGGAACGTTCCTTATTCCTTTGGCCCAAAAAGCTTTGTTTAGCCTGGTTTCAATCCCCTCATCTGGAATCCCCATCTCCTTCATGGCAAATTTCTTTTTCTTTTTCTTTTTTCTTTTTTTTTTTTTGAGACAGAGTCTCCCTCTGTCACCCAGGCTGGAGTGCAGTGGCACAATCGTGGCTCACTGCAACCTCCGCCTCCTGTGTTCAAGTGATCCTCCTTCCTCAGCCTCCCAAGTAGCTGGGATTACAGGCACACACCACCACACCCAGCCAATTTTTGTATTTTTAGTAGAGACAAGGTTTTGCCACATTGGCCAGGCTGATTTCAATTTCTTGACCTTAAGTGATCCACATGCTTTAACCTCCCAAAGTGCTGAGATTACAGGTGTGAGCCACTGCACCTGGCATGGTAAATTTCTATATCTCTTTAACTGTATGAGAGGCAGGCTTCTTGAAGTCCACTCCATGGATGCCCTTGTGAATGTTGATGGTATATTCTCAGGTTCCCACGTCACTGATGGAAGAATGGTCTTTCTTGTTGCCACCTTTCTTTGTGGGAGTCATTCTGCTGGGCCCACATTGGAAAGGAGAGGGCAAAGATTCTGAATAGACATTTATCCATAAAAAGTATACAAATGGTCAACAAGCACATGCAAAGATGTTCAATATCATTAGTCATCAAAGAAAAGCAAATCAAAACCACAATGAGATATCACTTCACACCTACTAGAATGGCTAAAATCAAAGACAGAAAACAAGTATTGGTAAGGATGTGGAGACACTGGAACCCTCATATACTGCTGATGGGAATTTAAAATGGGGCAGCCACTTTGGAAAATAGTGTGGCAATTAGTTCTTCAAACAATTTAACATAGAGTTATCATATGATGTGGTTTGGCTCTGTGTCCTCACACAAATCTCATCTTGAATTGTACTCCCACAGTTCCTATGTGTTTGGGGAGGGAATCATGGGGACAGTTTCCCCCATACTGTTCTCGTGGTAGTGAGTATGTCTCAGGAGATCTGATGGTTTTATCAGGGGTTTTTGCTTTTGCATCTTCCTCATTTTCTCTTGCCACCTCCATGTAAGTAGTGCTTTTCACCTTCTACCATGATTCTGAGGCCTCCCCAGTTATGTGGAACTGTAAGTCCAATTAAACCCCTTTTTCTTGCCAGTCTTGGGTATGTCTTTATTAGCAGCATGAAAATGGACTAATATACCACTCCTAGGTATAAACTCAAGGAAAGAAAATATATGTCCACTAAAACTATGGTACACAAATACCATAGCAGCATTATTCATAATGTAACCACCCAATGGGTTCACCTTGCCCACTGCCTAGACAGAGTCAATTTATCAAGACAGGGAATTGCAATAGAGAAAGAGTAATACACACAGAGCCAGCTATGCAGGAGACCAGAGTTGTATTATTACTCAAATCAGTCTCCTGAAGCATTTGGGGATGAAAGTTTTTAAGGATAATTTGGTGGGTGAGGAAAGGACAGTGATTCGAGAGCACTGATTGGTTGGGTCAGAGATGAAATCATGGGAAGCTGAAGTTGTCCTCTTGTACTGAGTCAATTCTTAGGTGAGGGCCACAAGATCAGATGAGCCAGTTTATCAATCTGGGTGGTGCCAGCTGATCCATCAAATGCAGGGTCTGCAAAATATCTCAAGCACTGATTGTAGCAGCAGTTTAGGGAAGGTCAGAATCTTGTAACCTCCAGCTGCTTGTCTCCTAAGTCATAATTTCTAATCTTCTGGCAAATTTGTTAGTCCTATAAAGGCAGTCTAGTCCCCAGGCAAGAAGGAGGTTTGTTTTAGGAAAGGGCTATTATTGTCTTTGTTTTAAACTATAAACTAAGTTCCTCCCAAAGTTAGTTCAACCTACACCCAGGAAGGAACAAGGGCAGCTTAAAGGTTAAAAGCAAGATGGAGTCAATTAGGTTAGATCTCTTTCACTGTCTCAGTCATAATTTTGCAAAGGCAGTTTCAATAATAGCCAAAAGGTGGAAATATCCCAAATGTTACCAACTGATGAATGGAAAAACAAAATGTGTTATATCTGTACTATGAACTATAATTCAGATATATTTCTTCACAAAGAAAGAGTGAAGCTCTGACACATGCTTGTAAAGGAAAAAAACAAATTGTTTTTTCTCTCTACTCACACACTTAACACAGAACACTCCTGTGACCAGATGTATGGGTACCCTATATCTCAATTCAATTCTGATTACCTGGAGGTAGTGTCAGATCCCAGAGATTGAGAGCTCAGTCCCACATGACTACCCCCATTTCAGATGCCAATCACATGTAATAGATGTAATCTACACTTCTGACTAATAGTCTATAAATCAGGGTTCTTACAACACTATATTGGGTTTGATTAATTTTCCGGCTGATATGGTTTAGATATTTGTCCTTCCCAAATCTCATGTTGAAAACGTGATCCACAATGTTGGAGGTGGGGCATAATAGGAGGTGTTTGGCTCATGGAGGTAGATTCCTCATGAAGAGCTTGGTGCCCTCCCCATGGTAATGAGTTACTATGAGATCTGATTGTTAGAAAGAATCTGAGACATTCCCCCTCTCTCTCTTGCTCCTTCTCACACCATGTGACACACCTGCTCCTCCTCCCCCTTCTGCCATGAGTAAAGACTTCCTGAGGTCTCACCAGAAGCCAAACATTTAGTGGTGCCATGCTTATATAGCCTACAAACCATGAGCCAAATAAACCTCTTTTCTTTATAAATTACCTTTATAAATTTTCTTTATAAATTACTCAGGAATTCCTTCATAGCAATGCAAAATGGACTAATACCCTAGGGCAGCTCACAGAACTCAGGGAAACACACTTACCAGTTTATTATAAAGGATATTATGAAGGATGCAGATGAACAGCCAGATGAAGAGATGGATAGGGTAAGATTGAGAGTCGGAATGCAGAGCTTCCATGCCCTCTTTGGGCATGACACTCTCTCAGCACCTCCCTGTGTTCAGCAACTCAGAAGCTCATCAAATCTTATTGTTCAAGAGTTTTTATAGAGTTTATCTATAAGCCCTCTCCCTCCCAAATACACTTCCCAGAGGTCAGTGGGTGGGGCTGAAAGTTCTAACCCTCTAATCACTGGGTCTTTATGTCAACAATTCCCATTCTGAGCTTATCTAGGGATGGCCACTCTAAGTTTAGCATAAACTCAGGAGTGGTCAAAAGGGTCAAATAATGGAATAACAGAAAGGCATGCTCTTATGCCAGGAATTAAGGACAAAGACCAAATGTATTTCATATTTTACAGTAATGCTGTACCATGGATAAACCTTAAAACATTGTCTTAAGAAAAAGGAGTCAGTCACAAAAGACCACATATTTTACAATTCTATTTATAAGAAACACTCAGAGTACACAAATCTATATAGATGAAAAGTAAATTAGTGATTGACTAGAACTGGGTGATGGCTAAAGGGTATAGAATATCTTTTCTGGGTTGATAAAATGTTCTCTGTTCTGTTTATTTGTTTGTTTCTTTGTTTTTGTTTTGAGATAGAGTCTCGCTCTGTCACCCAGGCTGGAGTGCCATGGTGCAATCTCAGCTCACTGTAACCTCCACCTCCCAGGTTCAAGTGATTCTCATGCCTCAGTCTCCCAAGTAGCTGGGATTACAGGTGTGCACCACCATGCCTGGCTAATTTTTGTATTTTTTAAGTAGAGACAAGGTTTTGCATGTTGGCCAGGCTGGTCTCCAACTTCTGACCTCAGGTGATCTTCCTGTCTCAGCCTCCCAAAGTGCTGGGATTACAGGCATAAGCCACCACACTTGGCCTGGGGTGATAAAATGTTCTAAAATTTATTGTAGTAGTGTTATACAAATCTGTCAATATGCTAAGAATCATTAAATTTTTAAATTATCAAATTATTTTATTTTTTAAATTTTAAAACTTTAAATGTGTAAATTGTATATGAGTTATATCTTAATAAAGCTATTATTTTTAAAAATGGAGAGAGAGAGAATGATTACAATTCTTGCGAGAGTGGAGATTTTGAATAGCTATTGGGGTTAATGTGATAGGAATTGGTCAAAGATAAACTACTTCTATCCAATGGTGAGAAACTGATTAAATTAGATTGCCTACATGTGTGGAGTGTCACGGCAGCAGCAGCAGAGTTCTGTAGCCTTCATCTCAGGGTCTGGAGGGCGGGAAGAATGAACAGGCTAAAGGGCTTGCACAAAGAACAAGGTCAGGGTTTAGTCCTAGGCCGCCATATGCCTTTCCTGGGTTCTTTCCCTCTTCTCTGACCAGTCCTTTATGCTTTACTTTCTGCAGCCAATCTTCTTCCTGGGTTCATTTCCAAACGCTGTGTCCTTAAGGGCTCCATATGTCGGCCCTCTACTTTTCTCTCTCCATGCTCTCCCTTGGTGAGCACACACCCATTCTCATTTTCTGATGAGTCCAAATTACATGTCCCTAGCTCAGACCTCTCCTAAGCATCAGATGCAGTTACTCAGCTACCCACTGGACATTTCCACCTGATTGTCCCACACACATTTCCAATGTAAATACCCAACATTGCTCCTTCTCTATCCAACTTATCTTCCTCTACTTCCTATTTTGGAAAATGGAAATCCTTTGGGGGTGAGCGTAATTTTGCACACAGTAGAATAGGAATTTCATAGAGTCCTGTCAAATAAAAATTCTAGGAAGCCATTGTTTTGGACTAAGATTCTGCATTTTAGAGCAGACTAAAAATCAAAATGAAGTCACCCATGCTAAAAGTTCCACATCACCAAACCCAAACTAAGTTATTATCTGACTTTCTAAGAAATTAGGAGAAAGAAATAACAGCCAATTTCCCAAACAGGTCAGTTTAAATCTTTAATTGGCATGATAATGAAATTTCCTTTGCACTAAAAAGGTACCCTGGGCAGAGGTAGAACGATCCTTGAGCCCAGAAGTTCAAGACCAGCCCTGGCAATGCAGCAAGACCCCACCTCTAAATATTAATTAATTATTTATAAAAGAGGCTGAAATAACCTAATGTTAACAGTATTTTCCTATTATTCTAAGAGTAATTCACATACTCTTTGTTCTTTGCTTCTGCTTTCTTCAGCCCTTCTCTATGAAGCCAAACTCTTCTGCTCAGCTCATTGGAATACATTGTATTTTATAGAATGAAGTGTTGCTCTATTTTAGAACCACAAATAAAGCCAGCTGAGATTTTTACACTAAATTTGTTGGAATTTTGTCCTTTGAAAGCTCCATGAAATGAGATGGTTGATAGAGGCAAAGAGAACCAGGGAGTAAAAGAGATTATTACAAAATTAGACTTTTGATCAAGCCACTCCTTTGGTTGAACACTTTCAATTACTTTTTAATATCAGAGGTAAAATGCAAATTCTATATACCGTTACTCATAATTCACCTTTAGCTGTATACTTAATTTAAAGTAGCATGTATCAAACAGAAATAACCCAGGCATATACAAGGAATTGTCATATAGACTGACCTTGACCCCAATAGCTTATGGTCTATCAAGGGAGGTTCATGAGTAAAGTGTCCATATGATGTGATAAATGTAAATAAGGATTAAGCATGTTAACAAAAGACCATGGGATCCTTGGAGAAAAAAGGGAGAACTTTATTTTCTTTCTTCTTCTTCTTTTTTTTTTTTTTTCAGAACTCTATTTTCTAAAAGCAATCTGCAGTTGGAAAGATACAAGCCTTCAGTGCAAATCAAAAATGCGGTCCAAAGTGGGGTGGGGGAGGATGCAGAGTTAGGGATTATTATATAAAGGCAGAGCAAGGAGTGAAAAAGAGGGAAAGGGAAGGGAGGGAGAGAAAGGGAGGGAAGAATAGGATCTTGATTGGATGACTTTTAAGCCCCAAATAATAAGTCTTTCTTAAGTGGCTGGTTCCAGGTGGTAGTTTGCACCAGGTGGTAGGTTGCCACCAGGTGGTCCGTTGATGGTTAGTTGGGGAATTTTCGGCCGTAGTCTATATTGACACTGACAATAAGAACTGATTTGGTTTGATTGTAGCCAAGAACACAGAGTAGGTGACTGCTCCCTCACCCAGTCACGGCTGCCTCGTTCTCATGTTTTAACTTTGTGCTACTCCTTTAGCCACAGGGGGCCCATTTTGTCTGTTGGCCATGGGCATATGTTAGCAAGTACAAGATGCCATGATAGCACCTAGGGCATCTCACCCAGCAATTTGGAGGGTACAGTGTGTTAGAAATGGCTTCCCTGAAGCCATGAGAGTTCCTGAAACAAGAACTATGAACAGAAGTTAGTCTACTGCCTTGGAGGAAAGAGTATACTAGGCATGAGCTTGGCCTGTCTTTGGGCTGCTTCAGGAATGGTGAGTGCAGAGTGTTGAAGCCTGGAGAGGGAAATTGGTGAATATCAAGGGCAATCTTAGGGAATAAAGTGGGAGCAAAACTGAATGAGAAGGAAGGCTGAGGACACAAAAGGGAATAGAACACTTTTCTAATAAGTTTGGCTGTGAAGAGGAGCAAACGATAAGGCAAGAAGAAAAAGGGGTGTGGTTTGGTAGAGTGCTTGGGGTTATTTGTGTGTGTCTTTCCAAAGTAAGAAAGATGTGAGCATGACTAAGTGCTGAAGGGAAAAAGCAGGGACAGCAGTGGAGCAAGTACCTAAGGTGGTAGAGGCTGAGAAGCTGAGCAAGATGAAGGTATTAGCCTCATTCTGTAGGATTCGGAGAAAGAAGGAAGGATAAGCGTGGTAAACAGGGTGACAGGAGTGTGACGCATTTCATTTTCAAAGTCACTGAGGGGGCAAGTAGGATGAAGGGTTTGCAAAGTGTGAAGAATGTTTGAAATAGCCATAATGACTACAGAAGGATTGAGTAGGAAGGATTGAGTTAGAGTGAACAGGAAATGAACTGGTGTTTTCCATGAAGTTGGGGAATACCTGAATTAGGAGTAAATAAGCAAGAAAACTGCAAAGGCAGGCAATTGGAATTTGAAAATGGAATGTTTACTTAATGATTTCAAAAGTAGATCAAATTCCAGGTGAAGGTAGAGTTTTGACCTAGCAATGAGACTGAATGACTAATTGGGAAAAAGATGTGAAGATATTTGGAATGAAGTCAGTGAGCTAAGAAGACAATTAGTTGAATGGAGGACCCAAGTATGAACAAAATTCTGTTTGATGGCAAGTTTTGAGAAGAGGAAACTAGGGCTAAGGCTTTCAGTGACTGACAATGAGGAAGTAGAGGTATGAAGGTGATGGTCACGTGGAGAGTGTACTACAACTGAATGGCATGACCTTACTTACAGATGCAGAATGTCTACAAAATAATGGAAGAAGAATCATTCTGAACCTATTTCCCTGCATCTATCATCTAGCAGTTGGGTGAAACTTTTTTTTTTGTATGTATTTCTGACCATGTTACTCCTTATAAAGGAAAAAAAATGTTTCTCTCTTTTGCTCTCTCACACTCAACACAAAACACTTCCATGACCAGATGTTTGGGTTTCTTGTTTTTGTTTTCCATTCACCAAGCAATTCTCCAAAAGACACTAATTGTGTGTCCTATAATCCAGTTCAATTCTGACACTATTTATCTGGAGACAGTGTCAGGTCCCACAGGTTGAAGGCTCAGTCCCACAGGACTTGCACCCTTCTTTAGACACCAGTCACAAGTAGAAGGCCATCACCTCTACCTCTGACAGACTTGGCTACAAACTGGGGTTCCCATGGCCTCCTCCTTGAACTCAATTAATTTGCTACGAGGGTTCACAGATCTCAGGGAAGCACTTACTTACATTTGCTGGTTGATTATTAAGGACGTTATCAAGGATATAGATGAAAAGTCAGATGAAGAGATGGATAGGGCAAGGTATGTGTGGAGGGCAGAGTGGAGCTTCCATGCCCTCATTGGGCATGCCACCCTCTCATCACCTCCACATACTGAGCAGCCAGAAGCTTATCAATTCTAGTTGGAGTTTTCAGAGAGCTTGATCTCCAGCACTCTGCTCCCTTTATCCCGGATGTTAGTAGGTGGGGCTGAAAGTTCTAACCCTCTAATCTTCTAACTATTTGGTCTTTCTGGTGACTGGCCCCATTCTGAGGTTATCTAAGAGAAGCTTTGCCTTCAGCCACTTCATGAGCATAAGCTCAGGTGTTATAGAAATCGGTTCATTTGGAAAACAGATATTCCTATCACTCAGAAAATTCCAAGGGCTTTAGGAGCTCTGTGACAGGAACTGGGGACAAAGACCAAATAGATGTCATATGATACTGCACTTCTCTACTCAAACCCTCCCATGGCTTCCCACCTCCCACCGAGTACCCCCAGTATCTTCACCATGGGCTTCCCTGACTAGTCTGCCCCATTTTCTGACTTTATCTCTTGCCACTTTACTACTTGCCTATCCTGCTCCAGCCAGACTGGCTCCCTTGCCATCCCCAAACCTGACAAAACTTGTGACCATCTCAAGCCCTTTGCACTTGCTCTCCCTCATGTCTGGAAATCTCTTCCCCTAGCAGCTCCCTCATCTCCTTCAGATCTCTGCTCAGCTGTCCCCTTCCTAGTTTCCTCCTGTGCCACCACCAGAAGTAGTCGCTACTCTATATCCCTGCTTAAATTTTCTCCATTGGATTCATCACCACTGAACTTTACATACATTTTTTTCCCCCTAGTTAACCACTCCCAAAGGATGTAAGCTACCAGATGGCAGGATTTTGATCATTCTGCTCACTGCTATATCCATAGCAGGCATAAAGAATAATTTTTTGAATAAAGGCAGTGGCAGTAGCTGTGAGCAGGACTCTGACCCTACGTGCTGTATGTGAGATAACTCAGAGAAATGTTTCCATAGAGGGAAGTTGTAGGGAGGGAAGAATGTGAACATGTCAGGGTGTTGTCACCATGCAGGGGCCTTCCAGTGGGCACCCTGGGAGGCGTAGGTGGACCTGTGGTCATAGGTTGCTGATGGGAAGCCTGAAGCAGTATGCGATACACAGACAGGGTGGATGTTAGCAGCGGCTAATCCACACAGGTCTGTAGCCTCCTCAGAAGAAAGAAGAATTCAATCCGGGGGCATAAGGCAAAGTGAGAGACCCAGGCAAGTTTTAGAGCAGAAGCAAAAATTTATTAAAAGGTTTGGAGCAAGAACAAAGGGAAGTAAAGTACACTCAGAAGAAGGCCAAGCAGGCGACTTGAGAGATCAAGTGCACGGTTTGACCTTCGACTTAGGGTTTATACAGTGGCATCCTCCTCCCCTGATCGTTCCCTTGGGGTGGGCTGTCCACATGCATAGTGGTCGGCCAGCACCTGGGAGAGGATGCATGCACAGTATGTTTACTGAGGTTGCACACATGCTCCCTTGAGGTGTTCTTTCTTTACCAGTGCAGGGCTCCTAGAGGAAGGTCATATAACAGTTAAACTCTGCCATTTTGCCTCTTCGTGGGCATGCTTGAGTCCACTCACCCAACTCCTGAGATCTTATCGGGAAGCTGCTGATCACCAGTTTCAGGTGTTTCTAGATAATGGGAGGCTGCCGTTCCCTGGTGCCAGCTGTGACCAATTATTATTTTAGAGAAACAGTTTAACAACTGCTTGACCATCACCTGATGGCTGTCCAACCAGCCATCTTTGTGGAGGCTGCCTCTTGGTGGAGGCAGGCGGATGTGCTCTGTCCTGCCCTGCTCATGTCTGACTAGCTACCTACTGTAACAGGAGGAACTTGCTTTTCAGAAAGTCTCCAAGAATAAAGACAGGGATGGGAAGTATGATAAAATTTTCTGGCTTTCCAAAAGATATATTCCTAAGAGGCTGCCTGGATTGATTGTACTTCTCAAGGAATTCACATGAGAAACAGTAACAGACACTGGTGTGGGAAGATCACAAGATTTTTGGAAGGATTTGCCCATTTTGTGGCTGCATGTGTTACCAAGGGCTCCCTGGCCTGGAAGTAGGAAGGCAGGCAGAGAGCAGGTAGACAATTCAAGACTGAATAGTACCAGGGTGCCTTATGAAGTGTTTGCCGCAGCAGCAGCTCCAAGGGTTAAGGGTTGGCCCTGGAGTTATGTCCGGTCTGGTCAGGCCTCCTGTTTGTTTTTCCCACCTCAAATGTGCATTCCCAGTATTTTCCTGCCTCTACACCTCCACTCACCTACACTGTTCTGTCTGGAATTCCCTTCCCCTCCCACCCTACAGCTATTCACATTTTGGGCATCCTTCAGGATCCAATTCAAGCTCAAGCTCCCTGACAAAGTTTTCCCTCACAGCCCCAGCCTGGAGGAATTGCTCCTTGCCTTAAACTCCCATTACAGTTATTGACTGGAGAATTCATTTTGCAATTAATCACCTACTGCGTTGTGACATCTCTTCAATTATGGCTTCAATTGAACTTTTATTTATGGTTTCTGGGTTGTATAACTTCTCTTTTGATGATGGTTTGTCATCTCTCCAGCTTCCCTCTGGGCTTCTTGAAGCCAGGAGCACCTTTTGCTTGTCTTTGGAGCCCCCATCACTTCACATAGCTCCTTAGACAGAAAGATATTCAGATTATATAAGTTGATACACTTTATTAATCATTGATATTCCATGCTGAAACCTGATAATCCTGTTTACTTTCAAATGATTATTTAACATGCGAGTACTGTAGTAATATTTCTTCCCACCACAAACATGTTGTGTACTCTCCCTTTTCCATCACAGATGTTTCCAAGGACTAATGCTGTTGAGTTCTCTGTCAAACAATTTGATCTTGATTTTTCAGCAGAGATGGGAGAGCTTGGTAATAAGCGAACAGCTCTGGAAACAGGTGTCCTGGTTGGAGTCTTAGCTCTGCCATTTGCTAGAAGGATGAGCCTGGGCAAGTCATTTAACTTTTCCATACCTCAGTTTCTTCATCTGCAAAATGGGGATTATAACAGGCTTTTCGCTGATCTATTTTGGGGGTTAAACAAATTACACCATGTGAAATTCTTAGGTTAGCATCTGGTGAATGGTAAAGCCCTTGATAACTTGCTAGCTGTTATTTCTGTGTGACTGGAAATTTCCAAGTTTAAAGTATGAGATTCACACATCTTTCCACTCTTCTTTTATCACTAAAGAACAGAGAGCAGGCAGTGAAGCTGCCTCTCTGCCTCAGAACACCAGGCTGAGTCTAAACTTTGCCACTTAGTTTGTGTTATTTTAGGCAAGATACTAAACCTCTTTGGGGTGCTGTGAAGATCAGAGAGTAAACATCTGTGAAAGTTCTTTGTAAACAGCATACTTGCTTACCCAAAGCAAGGAGCTGTGGGTGAGAACAGGAAATACATTTAATTGGTTCCGTTTTGAAAATCTTACCCTTAGAAAATTCATTTTAGGAAAAGAGTAACTCTTTGTCTCACTTTGGCTGGATTACCGTAATTATCTTATGCGGCCTTCATATTTCTTTTCTGTTTTATGTCTTTTTGTTGTTGAGAGTTTTCTTGTTGTTGTTTAAAAAAAGAAAAAAGCTACTGCTGCTGTGGGAACTCTTTCTGAGCCTATGATATGCTTCCTTTTCTCATCTGTAAATCTGGTTGGTCTACTAAACAAACAGCCACATTCACCAAAGTCATACAGATCCTTCATGATTGAAAATCTGTGGCTGTGCTTTAACAAAGGAGCTCTGTACGGAATGGTAATGCGATTAGGATGGTAACTGGCTGGAGGAGGAAGAACACACCAACCAAACAACTCTCTTTGCAGGGTTCCTGGGAGACAAGTGTCAGAGGCAGGTTAAGAGCAAGGTTTCCAGCACCAGGCACTTGGGTTCAAATCCCCGCTCCCTACCATTTATTTTCTGGGTAATCTTGCAAATTATTAAAACTCTGAGTGCCTCTATTTTCACATCTATAAAATGAGAACAACTATAACACCTAACTTATAGAGCTGATGGGGAATTAAATGAGTTCATATATGTAAAGTGCTTATATATAACACAGTAAGTGCTAAGTAGTTGTAATTAACATACACATAGTTACTGGCAGCAAAGGCATGTCTTTTTGTACTAAATGAGCCTTCCCAAATGTCAATGCATCCTGAGAAACTGTGCTAGGACAAATAGAGGATTCATTTTGTTTAGTCTAGAGGTTTAAAAATAATACACGCCTAATAGGTTTATCTTCCTCTTTCCCCTTTTCCTCAAGGCCACAGCCAAGGTTAGGAAAGATGGATCTGGAACATACTGATTAGCTTGAAAAAGATAAGAGAGTGAGTGAGCTCCAATACTGGTTGAGCCTGCACCTAGGTCTTCCTAGGACAGGAGTCATTCTCAATGAATTTACTCCCTGGCTTATTTCGCCCAGCTGATAGAGGAAAAGAAAAAGGATGATGAGGAAGAGGAGGGAAGAGAGAGAAAAAGAAAGATGATTGGTTTAGAGAATCTGGGCCTCTCTCTGGAGTAGGAGCCAACCCTTGGCCCCATCGTTCCTCTTCCACCTCTTAGAAGGGAATGTGGTAGCCAGAGAGAGATGCCTGGACCTTCTGCATAGTATAACTTGCCCTCAAGTTTGAACTACCTTGTCTCATGAGTTGCATGAAAGGAAGAGAACCCACAGAATGAAAAGTCAATAAGAATCAGGCAGATTGGGCCTTTCTTAGGAAGAGAAGGCCAGCCCCTCACTCCTTCTTACTTTTCTGACCTTATAAAAGAAAATGCATTCATGCTGGGTGCAGTGGCTCACGCCTGTAATCCCAGCACTTGGGGAGGCTGAGGCGGGCAGATCATGAGGTCAGGAGATCGAGACCATCCTGGCAAACATGGTGAAACCCCATCTCTACGAAAATACAAAAAATTAGCTGGGTGTGGTGGTGGGTGCCTGTAATCCCAGCTACTCAGGAGGCTGAGGCAGGAGGATCACTTGAACCCGGGAGGCGGAGACTGCAGTGAGCCAAGATTGCGCCACTGCACTCCAACCTGGGCAATGGAGCCAGACTCCATCTCTAAATAAATAAATAAATAAATACTGGAAAAATATATTAGCAATACAAATGACAAGCAAAGGCTTAATCTTACAAAATACATTTAGCTCCTAAAAATGGGTAAGAGAAATACAAATAATACTAAAAAAAATAAAAGAGGCAAGAATATGAACAGGCAGTTTGCTGCAGTGGGAATTGTACATGGCCAGTAAGCAAATGCCAAGATGCTCAACCCCTCAAGCAGTCAGGTCAATACGTTCTTCACCCATCAGAGCTGCAGTAATTTGAGGGGTTGGGAATAATCTATGCTGGTAAAACTATAGGAAAATGAGTACTTTCACACTTACTGGGTGACTACATGAAATAAAAAACTTTTTCATGCAGTAACCTTACAGTATATATTAAAATTTTACATATCCACTTTGTGACAGCAATTCCACTGTTGGAAACCTCTCTAGTAAAATAAAAGTGCCAACATAAAAGAATATTTTGCAAGTACTGGTATAACTAAGTTTATTACAATTTATGGTTTATTACAATTTATGGTAGGTGAAAATAGTGGCTATTAATCCAGG
>NW_012115477.1:4027398-4065188 GCF_000951035.1 Colobus angolensis palliatus
AAAAAGAAAATGCATTCCAAGAACCCAAGGGAGGGATCCTCAGAACTGCGGAGCACTGCAGAAGTGTGTGGGCGGTGGGGAGCTGTGGACATTGTTGTCTAGTTTAGCACTTCTCAAACTTTGCTGTACGTCAAATCACCTGGAAATTTTGTTAAAACACATGGATGGGGCTGAGACTTTGCATTTCTAACAAGCTCCAAAGTGATACCATCTCTGCTGGACTGAGGACTTCAATTTGAGTAGAGTCTTCTAGATGAATGGTGTCCTAGAGCTGCATGATATACAGAGTTTCCTGCCAACCTACTACATCCTTGATAATGTGGCCCATCTGTGTACACTTAAACCTGGCCACTTGCTTCTTGGATACAGGGTGATAAGAAATGCCCCAGTCCTTGATTCTGATCCCAAACTTTGAAAGAAAGAAGAGGGAAAAAAGAGTACAAAGTTTCTTATCTTGGCCAACCAGTTCTGTGAGTGATTTTTTCCAGTCTGTTCACAAGCTAGAATTGGCTGAAGGAAGTCTAATACGATTATCACAGCTTGGTGACATTTCATGAACTCTTGTCTTACGCCTTAAATTCGAGGATGTGAAATAAGATTATTTATCTTCCTGATGACATGATAACTACAAATGACATCTTTAAAATTCTTATCCTTATGACTACTCAAATCTTGTCAGTCCTTCAGTTTAGCTATCATTAATTGCACAACTTCTATATATCAGCACTTTACATACACAATTTTATTTAATTTTTCTCCTCAAATGTTTCAAGATAGACATCATCACTTCAATTTTACAGTTAAAGGAATTGAGACTCAACGAGATCAACTAGTTTGCCTAAGGTTACCTGGCTGAGGTAGGATAGGAAGCTAGAGGTGTGTTTTACTTCATTTCCTTTCTCTTTCCACTACCTCCATGCTGTCTCAGAGATAACAGGATAATTATTTTAAAATTAAGAAGAATTATTCATTATTTAGAAACAATTTAAATCTCACAGTTGTTTGATATCCGCTGACTTCCTCGATATGAATTTACTGCAAAGCTATTGAAGCTTAAGTTTCAAGGACCATTCACTGGTAGAAGTGCCATCCAAGCCTCTGTATCAATTTTTATTCATAATTTTGTATACTTTGTTTGGAAAAAGTGCTCCCCAACCTTAAAAACTTCGGTCTCCACAGAATTTGGGTCTGCTCCTGCTGCTGTCAGATGCATAAATCCTCTTTTACAACATTCCCAATAAGTCATAGTTGAGGCTGTGCTTGAACGACTCTGATTCAGACAGCTCACTGCCCCAAGGGAGTTTATTTCATTTCAGATCGTTCTAATTCTTTAGGACTTTATTCATTTAAATTATTTATCCTTTTACCAACATCTCTCCAACCCAGAAGGTCTTTTTATATTGTGCCAAAATCTACCTCTTGCCAGCATCCATTTATTGATCTTAGTTCAGTCCTCTGAAACTACAGTAAGTCCTTACTTAACATCATCAATAGGTTCTTGGAAACTGCGACTTTAAGAGAAACAACAAACCAATTTTACCACAGGCTAATTCATATAAACAAGTGTTAAGTTTCTATGGCATATTTCTGGTCACAAAAACATTGCCAAACTTAAATAAAGATCCCAAACAGGCGAGGCATGGTGGCTCACACTTATCATCCCAGCACTTTGGGAGGCTGGGGCTAGAGGATCACCTGAACCCTAGAGTTCCAGCCTACAATGCCATGATCATGCCACTGCACTCCAGCCTGGGGTCAGAGCAAGACCAGATACTTCTAATATTGAACACTGAAATAAATGTGAGCTATATATACATTTAAGAAAGATTAATAAAACAATATAATGTTTACCTGCTTATTTCAGTGCAGGGTCAAAGGTGGTTGGAGCTTCTCCCCAAAGCTCAGAGCCAAGGTGGGAACTAACCCTGGACAGGATGCCTTCCTATGGCAGAGTGCACGCATACACACACCCACACTCACTCACACCGAGACCATGTAGATATGCCGATTCACCTAACAGGCACAATTTTGGGATGTGGGAGGAAAACCAGAGGACTGCAGAAAACCCATATGGTCACGGGGAGCACGTGCAAACTCCACACAGCGTGGCCTTGCTGAGAATTCATTTCTTTTTCTCATCAGTGTTATAATAAAACAATGCTGAACGAAACAGCATTATTTGAGGATGTGCTGTACCTAAAGTAAACCTAATCCCTCTTCATGAATAGGCCTGAAATATTTGAAGACTGTTATAGTACCTTTTCTAAAACCATCCACCATCCTTAGAACCATTCTCGTCTCTTGCCATTCTGGCCCATCTTTTCTTCCAGTTGTTGATGTCCTTCTTAGAAAACATTCTGGATTTGGTTTGACTGACAGAGAACAAAACAACCCAACTGCTATACTAATTTGTTGAAGACTTTGCAATCATCACTATGGAAATGTATTACTGATATTATATTTGACTAACTGTTGCAACTTGCCCAATTACATGGTACCCTGATTTTATTTCCACCCCAGCCTTCAAAGTCCTGAGAAAAGCTTCCCCCTTTTCTTTTGGTTATGTTGTTCACATCCACGTGATCTGTCAGGAGTTGGCCAAAGATTTGGCAGGACTTAACAAGAAGGCTTCTTGGCATATTCCAGACACATTATCTGGGAAGACAGCACACCTACAACTGTCCTCGCACAAAACACCACTGTGTCTATAATGTGTGACAGGCATTAACCCCTTTCATAATCATACTTTAACCCAAATGTTCTCAAACCACTTACCATCTTTGGAAAAAAATCTCTGCAGGCAGAGCTCATTGAACAGGGTAATTATACATATATTTTTCTTTTTTGGTCACATTTGACATTTATATCCTTTTCTACATGGATTTATCTCAACCTTTTGTCTTCTGTTTTTGTTTTTTTCTCAATATTCCATCTGTTTTTGTCTAGAAACTCATTACCTTCCCTGGTGTGTAGAGATGGAGAAGCACCCCAACTCCTGTGTCATGTTCCTTGAGTGCACAAGCCACACTCAGGTGATAGGCCCCTTTGGAGGGAAGCCAAACCATGTATGCCTTCAGTTTTCAGCCTTGCTGCTTTCCTTGCCACAGTCCCTCCCCTGCATCCCAGCCCTTCTTCTCCCACTTTTCTTCTACATTACCTTAAAGAGCCCTTCTCATCTCCCTAATGCCTTTTCCTTTTGTTAGACAAACTCAAGTCTTTTAGGTCTAGAAGTTAGTAAACTTCAGAGTTCAGATTGTTTTGGAGATAAGAGGAGACTTCCTCACCCTCCTATCTTAAATTTTAAGTGAACTGCTTTCTGCAAGCTTTATAGTAAATTGCTTTCAAAAAACTAAAATGCATATAGACCCTGAAGCCCAAAAAGGCTGATGACCCCCGAAGCTATTATTTGCTCACTAAATATGTGTAGTATGTAGGGGAACAGCAAATCAAGATTTAATTTTCATGAAAGATGATATAAACACTGTAAACCAGAAGTAAAGAAATCCAAATTAATTTTTAAGTACCTGCCATCGACATTACCTTATTTAACCTTCTTAATAACTCTATATGGTAAAAATTATTGTGAAGATTTTTACATACTAATGAGGAAACTCTGAGAGGTTAAGTAAGTCACCTGAGAACTGAGATGGTAGCCCTTGCTTGCCTGATTTCGAAGCCAGCTAAGTTTCACCCTACTTGACCTCACTCACTTTGGAACGGCTGTTAGCCAAGCTGCATGAACTCTATTAATGATACTCTAAAAAAACTTGTATTTTCATGGCCCCACAAAAATATGAGTAGGCTTAAAGGGTAGTGGCTTGACAAACCAGAAAACAGTCCTGAGTGGTTTAAAATGAATACTTCCCATCTTCTTTATACTTCATTTTTAAACTTTGAATTCACTCATAGATGAACTTGATATTTGTTCCCCTGAGCCTTGTTTGACTACTGTATTTAAACTAAAATCTGTGTTATTAAAAAACAGAGTAGCCTTAGTACACAACTGTTTTTGTTATTAGAAGAATTAAACTAAAATCTAAAGAGTAAAATCTCCAGCAATGGCAGAAATTCTTAAATATCTAGTTTCCAGTGGATTCATTTAGTTATTTTAGGGGTGTTGGCATAAATTCTATAAATGTCCAAGGGCAACTTTTGTCTTCTTTTTTGTTTTTAAATAATTTCAACTTTGATTTTAGATTCAGGGGGTTACATGTGCAGGTTGGTTACATGGGTATATTGCATGGTGCTGAGATTGGGGTATGACTGATCCAAGGGAGACTTTTGAACAGTTTGGAATAACAAACTTACAGACCCTTGGGTTTTAAATTAACATTCGATTTATTAAAGTCACAGTTTTGTTCCTCAGGTCTTCAAGTCCAATTTTCAAACCTTATTGGTCAATTTTTAAGTCTATAAGTATTTGAATAAAATTATAATTTTTCACCCAACATTTGATTAATGCTCTATTAATCTCAAAATAAACACAAAAATTTTAAAAATAATTTCATGTAGGTAATTTATTAATTATTCAAACGACTTTCCTAAATTTACTACAATTATGTTCTTCCAAGCCTTTTTTTAAAAAACAATTTTTTTTTTACCTGTGACACAGCCCTCAGGAGAACATGTGCCCCCTTCCAGGCATTTTAAATGCCTGAAATGGCAAATTCATAGCCCTAACATTCAAGTGACTTTTATGAAATAACTATCATTCTTTGGAGCAAGGAAATGCTTTGCTATCTCTGAGAAACTGGCAATTTTTTTCTTTCTGATATGAAATTATAAAACCAATCATGTTTCTCTATTTGCTGTGGCTGCTAGGAAGCTCAGGGTCAAAATTAAAGCTCAGATAAAACATATACATTGACACTATTGGTCATGTTTGTTTTTTCTTTTTCATTGGAACTGATTTTCTATTTCAATTTGTATTTTACTATTTTATTACCTATGACTCAAGTTCTTTTGAAAAGAAAAATGTTATCAGTGCAAATAAATCAGGAAATAGAACCTGAATGGTATTATTACCGGCTGCCCTTGGATAGTTAAGAGAATCCATAACTACCATTAAAAATTAATGCTTGCAGCTGCTAGGGAGAATATCTGTTAATAATATTGGGAATGCTTCCTTCGGGATACATTCCTCTAGCTCCCTTCTTACTGAATTTCATAGTTTATGTTTTAATTCAGGCCATTCCATTTTTTTCCCAAATCTGATAAAAAGAAAAATTGCTGTAATTTTGCTGTGATGGGGTAACTCCATTTCATTTGTGTAGTTCTAATAAAACTTTAAAATTTATTGACTCAATAAGCATGTATCAAATGCCTACCATGGGCCAGGCATTCTGCTAGGCATTTAGGATTTATGTGCATATGCCAGGGGCATGGGCGGGGTTATGGTGGAGGGGTAGGAGGTAGAGGAAGCAGAAAATAATTATCCACTCCTATTATAGTGGATTCTGCCTAAATAGTACAAAAGGTAACATATCCCTGTATATACACCATATAAACTTCTTTTGTTTTTTTTTTTGTTTTTGAGACGGAGTCTCACTCTGTCACCCAGGCTGGAGTGCAGTGGTGTGATCTTGGCTCACTGCAACCTCCAGACCCTGGTTTCAAGCGATTCTCCTGTCTCAGCCTCCTGAGTAGCTGGGGTTACAGGTGTGCGCCACCATACCCAGCTAATTTTTGTAGTTTTAGTAGAGAAGGGGTTTCACCATGTTGGTCAGGCTGGTCTCAAACACCTGACCTTGTGATCCACCCACCTTGGCCTCCCAAAGTGCTGGGATATAAACACATTTTAATAAACTGTGAAAAGCATTCATTTACGTTAAGAATAACCTGTCTAAAATAGGGCTTAAAGTACATTATACCAAATATGTGGCAAAAGACGAAAGTTAATAAATCGGGGCTGGGCGCGGTGGCTCATGCCTGTAATCCCAGCACTTTGGAAGGCTGAGTTTGAGACCAGCCTGGCCAACATGGCGAAACCCCATCTCTACTAAAAATATAAAAATTAGCTGGGTGTGGTGGTGGGTGCCTGTAATCCCAGCTACTCAGGAGGCTGAGGCAGGAGGATCACTTGAACCCGGGAGGCGGAGACTGCAGTGAGCCAAGATTGCGCCACTGCACTCCAACCTGGGCAATGGAGCCAGACTCCATCTCTAAATAAATAAATAAATAAATACTGGAAAAATATATTAGCAATACAAATGACAAGCAAAGGCTTAATCTTACAAAATACATTTAGCTCCTAAAAATGGGTAAGAGAAATACAAATAATACTAAAAAAAATAAAAGAGGCAAGAATATGAACAGGCAGTTTGCTGCAGTGGGAATTGTACATGGCCAGTAAGCAAATGCCAAGATGCTCAACCCCTCAAGCAGTCAGGTCAATACGTTCTTCACCCATCAGAGCTGCAGTAATTTGAGGGGTTGGGAATAATCTATGCTGGTAAAACTATAGGAAAATGAGTACTTTCACACTTACTGGGTGACTACATGAAATAAAAAACTTTTTCATGCAGTAACCTTACAGTATATATTAAAATTTTACATATCCACTTTGTGACAGCAATTCCACTGTTGGAAACCTCTCTAGTAAAATAAAAGTGCCAACATAAAAGAATATTTTGCAAGTACTGGTATAACTAAGTTTATTACAATTTATGGTTTATTACAATTTATGGTAGGTGAAAATAGTGGCTATTAATCCAGGTATTTTTATTGAATAAAACATGTTCATATCATAGAGCAGTATGTTGTATTAAAATAGTAATTTCAATTTATATATTTTTTAACCTGGTGAGATGGCCATAATATATTAAGGTAAAAAATCCAAGTCTGCATATATATGTTGTGTGTGTGCGTGTGTGCAATTTTATGTTAAAAATCTCATAAACACATATGATTTGTGTAAACTAGAGAAAAGTGAGAAAGGATATACTATCAGTTAACATTGATGCATTCAGTGTTTGGAATAGAGGTAGATAGAATAGAGAGGCTTTTCACTCATACACCTCTGTATACGGCTTGTGGAAACTAGCATAATTTAGTAATAACTTTAATGATAAAAATGACAGCCAACATTTAATGAGAGTTTACCAGAGACTATTCTGGAATCTTTTAATCTCATTCAATTCCTGAAACAACCTCATGAGATGGGAATGCTATCATCTTCACTGTTTTATAGATGAAGGAATGAGGCTCAGAGGGGTTGAAGTCACTTGCCCAAAGGCTGTACTTTTAATAAGCAGCAGACTAGAATATAAATCTGAGTAGTTATATCCGATGAAAGATTATTAACAAAAAATAATAAATTGAGTATCTGGAATTGGCATGTTTTGGAAAGTTACAATTGCAAAGACACTAGGCATTTTTGTTCTATATTTTCATGATTTTTAATCATCAACTTTATTTTTTATTTATTTTTGAGACAGGGTCTTGCTCTGTCACCCAGACTGGAGTGCAGTGGTATCATCATGGCTCACTGCAGCCTCAACCTCCCAGGCCCCAGCGATCCTCCCACCTCAGTCTCCCTAGTAGTTGTGACAACAGGTACATGCCACCACACCCAGTTACTTTTTTTTTTTCTTTTTTAGTTTTTCTAGAGACATAGTGTTACTATATTACCCAGGCTGGTCTTGAACTCCTGAGCTCAAGTGATCCTCCCACCTCAGACTGCCAAACTGTTGGGATTACAGAAATAAGCCACTGCACTTGGCAATCACCAAGTTCATATATAACCTTAGGAAAATTAATTCATCTATGTCTTAACTTCCACATTGACCAAATATCTTTTATTTTATGGCAACAATAATAAGCCACATTATACTCCTTTGCACATATAGATTGATATAAAATATTGAACAGTTGTATATGCTATGTTCCAATAACTGTCAATAGCTATTAATTGTATTCTAATGTGAATTAACTATACATGTAACTGGGCTGAAATAATAAACTTTATACATTTAAAAATTCTGAATTAAATCTTCTCTGAAGTTGTACATTGGCAGACTATGAGAGAGCTAAATGCATGCATATGAGGAATAGCAAGGCCATCTACTTATCTGCTAAACACAGCACTCTGCAGGTTTATCTTGATTCACTTGCCGGTGTTATATATGTGTATGTATATGAATATCCAAATTACATTACACTTAAACTTTGTAAAACTTTCTCTGCTTCCTGAAAACAATTATTGTTGGCTAAGGAATTTATTTTTAATGCGATTTTATATTCTACCAGGGTTTTATTATGGAAACAACTATGCATGGTCCAGATGTACTAATAAGGCTATTTGTTCTAAGTGAAATATGTTCACTAAGTCCTGTGTCTAATTTCTGGTTGGCTCTACTCTCAGTTAATACATTTCTGAGCAAAGGTGGATGTTAAGCTTTGACTATTCTCTGGCTTATGGTCTCTCCAAATCTTTGCTATCTGCTTCCCAAATACAAAATGATTTGTGTAACTTTCAGAGGGTGCTAGGAGAAAAAAAGAAAAAAAAAATGAAGCAGCTTAACAGTTATTTAAAAAGTAGCTTCCTGGCTGGGGGCAGTGGCTCACATCTGTAATCCCAGCACTTCAGGAGGCCAAGGCTGGTGGATCACCTGAGGTCAGGAGATCGAGACCAGCCTGGCCAACATGGTGAAACCCCCTCTCTACTAAAAATACAAAAAGTAGCCAGGCATGGTGGCAGGCGCCTATAATCCCAGCTACTTGGGACACTGAGGCAGGAGAATTGCTTGAACCCGGGAGGCAGAGGTTGCAGTGAGCCAAGATGGAACCATTGCACTCCAGCCTGGGGCACAAGAACGAGACTTCATCTCCAAAAAAAAAAGGAACTTCCTAAAAGAGACACTCACAAACTCAAATACAGTCCCCTTTTCTCATTTATGCCATGTTTGGGCCTAAGTTTCTTCCTCTGAAGTACTAAGTAACCTCTGGAGTTCCTTCTGTCACATTCATTCAGGTGTCAACTAGTGACCCCTCCTTGCCAAGTCTCCTCATTGTTCCCCCACCCTCTGGGTCTCTCAACTCCCTAACTACAAGGATAATTCGTGGCAGAGGACTTCTACCTCTAGGACACTATTTCAGCTTTATGGAAGTGTTGGAGCTGAATGGTCAGTGCTCAGTGTTGTTAAATATTTCACATACAAATGCTGATTTCTTCTGTGTGTGTACATAGTGGGCCATAATGTACACCACACCCAGTTACTTTTTTTTTTTCTTTTTTAGTTTTTCTAGAGACATAGTGTTACTATATTACCCAGGCTGGTCTTGAACTCCTGACTCAAGCGATTCAGCCCACCTTGGGCTCCCAAAGTGCTGGACTTACAGACATGAGCCACCGCGCCTGGCCTAGGGTCATATATTTTTAAAAAGTACACACTGGGCCAGCCATGATATAAAATATATGTATTTCTGTGGGTCATAATTTTTTAAAAGTTTGAAAGTCACTGTTTTCTAGGCAATAATGAGCGTAGGAAGGAATGTTTTTAGACCATTGCTTCCTCAGAGAAGAGACCACCCTCGCAGACCTGAGGCTGAGTATTTTGTTGAATTTATATTTACATTGTTGAAGAAAAAAATAATTCAGGATACTTGTTAAAGACAGCAATAAAGACTTTAGTCAAGGAGAGACTATCCAATGGGGTCTTGCAGTGGGAGAGAGAGATTGGACTCAACTATAAATACAAAGACAACTAGAGATCTGAAGTCAAGGAGCAGGATGGAGTCAGTGGATGGAAAATTACTAAGGGGAAATTTCCAGAATAAGGGAGGATTCTGGCTAAACCAATTTAATGGGATTATTGCTGAAGGCAGGCCAGGGTGCTAAGATATCGAGAACAGGGGATAAGGAATTTTACTGGATATCAAGTATGGTTAAATACTAGGGGTGAGGCGTTTTTACCCAAACGATGCAGCAGGATTCTTGCTAAAACTGGACTAAATGGACAAAGCCACTAAACTAAGGACAGTTCCAGGTCAGGACCTAGTCAGAAAGAGGACTCAGACAAACCTGATTAAAGTTTGGTCAAAGGAGAGAGTCTTTGTCAATATTACCTCCCTAGCAAAACTAGCTTTCCACCGGGTATCACACTGAGGACTTTTGGTTGTTATCTTCAAATGGAAGAGAGCAGAGGGAGGAGAAGCAAGTTCTTTCCTGATTCTTCTAAGGTCACTAATCTCATTCATGAGGGTTCCATATTTAATCCTAATTATCTCCCAAAGACCTTACCTTCTAATTTCTAATACCATCACACTAAGGGGTAGAATTTTTCCTTCCTTTCCTTCCTTCCTTCCTCCCTCCCTCCCTTCTTCTTTTTAAGACAGGGTCTCACTCTGTTGCCCATGCTGGAGTGCAGTGGCGCCATCTTGGCCCATTGCAACCTCTGCCTCCTGGGCTCAAGTGATCCTCCTGCCTCAGCCTCACAAGAAGCTGGGATTACGGGACGGCACCACCATGCCAGCTAATTTTTGTAGAGCCTGGGTTTCACCATGTTGCCTAAACTGGTCTAGAACTGCTGGGTTCAAGTGATCCGCCCGCCTCGGCCTCCCAGAGAGCTGGGATTACAGGCGTGAGCCACGTCCCGTGTAAAATTTCAACACATGGATGTGGAAAGGGGCAGAGAACATAAACATTCAGTCCATAACAGCCAGGAACTAGAAGACTTTGGTCCACCATAAAAAGCAGGACTTACGTTTCATGGATACTAGTATTGCCACTTACCTATAGGGTGGAGAATATTTAGGACTTTGTGGATTCATACTGATGGTAAGCATTATTATTACTATTATTATTATCATCATCATCATATATATTTTTTGAGACGGAGTCTCACACTGTCACCTGGGGTTGGAGTGCGATGGCTAGATCTCAGCTTACTGCAACCTCCACCTCCCAGGTTCATGCGATTCTCCTGCCTCAGCCTCCTGAGTAGCTGGGCTTACACACACCACCACACCTGGCTAATTTTTTGTATTTTTAGTAGAGACAGGGTTTCACTATTTTGGCCAGACTGGTCTCGAACTCCTGACCTCCTGATCCGCCTGCCTCACCCTTCCAAAGCATTATTTTTAATCTATGGTTCAGAGTCAGTGACATTGCTTCTCTGAAGCAGGTTTTCTAAACGAAAATGACAATGAAAGCCCCAATTCATAAGGCTGCAAAATGTCTTCATTTATCATGGTGAACTGGGAGGAGGATGGGACCTGAGGATAGAGACAGTATATACGTAACTGCAAGAAGCACTTTTGAGCTTTCTATATTGTACACGATGTGGAAAAAACATGTTGTTCAGGGATCTCTGGCTCGTTTTATAAGACGGGGTAGACAATACCATGTAATTCTTTATTCGAATTGCTTTGTCTTGCTGCATGGCTTTGTCACTAGCTGATTTTGCAATTACTTTAACAAGCAAAGGAAATGCCAGTCAAGTTCAGCATCTGGGACCTCCTTACCCTTGCAACATGTCAGGCCTCAGGCAGGAGACAAAAATGCCCAAGGCTGAGTGTGGAGCTCAGGTAAAAAGAGAGAGAATGGCTTTGAGCCTGGTGTGTAAGCATGCCTTGTTCCCAAGGCCAGTATTTACATGTGGGGTCACTTCCACCTTTGGTACAGTTAATCAGGCGCTGATTACGTTCCATGGCATCATCCTGACTTCAGGACTTTGCAGGAAAGCTGAGGCAGGACACTGCTCAAGTGCATTTGACAATAAAATGCTTTGTGCAGCCAGATGTAAATTCCACTTGCCCTTATGCTCATGCTAAACCGTAAGCGGGGCTGACCCTTATGGAGCTGGGCTTTTCTTTGCCGGGAGACTCTTGTCAGCTAAGGCTCAGAACTCCGCCAACCACTTAGGCTTTTAGGCAAAACGCGATGCAACCCTAGAAGGCTGGTCACTGCTCTGCACCAGCTGCCAGCCAGAGAGACAACAAATAAAAATGGAAGATCCTTCTCTGTGAGAAAACAGGCCTCGGACTCAAAGCGGGGGGCCTGAGGGTAAGGTGAGCAAAGAAAGGCAAGGCGAGGGCGCTGCTTCAAGAAGCCGGGTTCATTCAAACCCCGAGGACAGCAAACCCCGCCTCCCCACGCCGCCGCCCGCTCAATCGCCGAGCGCTCCGGGTGTGAGCTCGCCCCGCGGGGAGCGGCTTGGAGCCGAAGAGGCGGCGGCAGAGGTGCTTTGGGCAGCCCCGCGCGACGGATAGGCCCAGGCAAAGAACACCCATTCCCCCTCCTCCTCGCTCAGTTCAACTCCCACTCGGCCCCGGCCACGCCCTGTCGCCACCGCCCCCTCGGGCAGCTTTCCGCTCGGCAGCCAGGCCTCGGTCGGGGGCGGGAGAGAGGCGGTGCCTCGAAGAAGGCACCGCGGCCGCTGGAAACTACGAGTACCGAGAGCCTTCGCGGCACTACCCCACCCCCTTTCTCCCACCACTCAGCGCGCGTCACCGTGGGCTCAGCCAATGGAGACCGAGCCAGGGAAAAAGGGCGCCCGGGTCCGGATGCGCCTCAGGAAAGCCATGCTCCCTACGCGGGGGCAGCGGGCACTTCACCCGGCGCGCCGATCTGTCAGTGGTCTGCACGCGCCCACGTCCGCCCCTCTCGCTTGCCTGGGGCAAGGGCCCTACTTTTTTCTTTAGTGGCAACTGGAGGGATTGCTGGAGCGGGTTTTTGAGTGGAGGGCACTGGGAAATGAGTAGGGGGCGGGATATCCTGAGACAACAAGTTTGGCTGTATGGAGGGCCTACCGACAGCGCTCCTGAGCTAGAACGCCGAGAGAAAGAGCCCCGCAGGAGCCGGGGAGGAAGAGAAGAGCTGCTAAAAGAATAACCCCGAGAAAGGGGGTGGAGAGGAGGCGGCCCCAGCGCCCCGGCCCCCGGCAGGTCGGCGGCCAATCCGCTGGGGGAAGGGGTGGAGAGTCGGAGGCTCCGGCGGAGAGAGGCCGAGGGGGGTGGGGAGTCGGCCGGGCTCGCACCGCCCTGGCCCCGCCCCCGACCGCGCCACCGCCCGCGCTGTGCGCCGCCGCTGTCAATCAAGGGCGAGTCAGCCGGGCTCGGGCGGAGAGAGGAGCTGCTACGCCACAGCCCAGCGGCGGCCATTCGCGGAAAAAGAGGCAGAGCCTGTGCCAGCTACAGCCTCCTCCGAGCCACCGCGGGCGGGCGGGACCGGCCTCTCCTCCCGCCTCGCCCCCACCCCCACCCACCTCTATCCCAGTGTCTCCGTCTGAGGGTTTGTCCTGTTAATGCGGGATGAGCGGTACGTATTCTCCACCCCCCTCAGTCTCCTTCGCCGCCTCCCTCTCTCCCTCCCTCCCCAGACCCTGCTCGGTTCTTCCCCCTCCCCCGGGGCCGCTGAGATGCTTTAAGGGGAGGAGGAGAGGGCGGGAGGGAATCAGGGGGAGGGAAGGAGGGTTGTGTTTTGTCTTAATGTCTGAGAGAGAACAACCTCCTTCTGGGTGTTGCTCTGGAGCCGATGGGTCGGGTTTCAAACCACGTTTTGTGATATCCCCCTCCTCCCTTCCCTCCTTCTCCCCCACCCCCTGCCGGTGTGCGTGGATCGCGGGTTTATGGAGATTAATGTTCCGGGGGAGGGGGGAGAAGAGGAGAGGGAGAAGACGAATAATAATAATCCTGATAACCTGTTGTCGTGTGTGTGTGTATGGTGGGGGGGTTTGTTGCAGATCAGAAGAAGGAGGAGGAGGAGGAGGCGGCAGCGGCAGCGGCGATGGCTACAGAAGGAGGGAAAACCTCTGAGCCAGAGAATAACAATAAAAAACCCAAAACCTCAGGCTCCCAGGTAAAAGCAAGCAAATAAAAAAAATTCATCACGACACATTAGGAGAGAGAGGGAGTTATGCCCTTTAAATGCCCAGAAGTAACAATAAAAATGTTTATCCACTCAAAGCATCTTTCTGAGAGTGTGGAACTTAAATTGTAAATTCATCAAGATTTCACCTCTTTGAGGGTATAACGCTGTTTAAAATTACATCAGGAATTCAGACTATAAGAAAAGGGTGTGTGTGTGTGTGTGTGTGTGTGTGTGTGTGTGTGTGTGTGTCCGTCCCAAGGGCATTTTGAGTTTAGGAACATAACACTTTACAAAGTTTTAAAGAAATTTCCTTTTATTTAAACTTGATATTATAGGACTTGCTTCCTTATTCATATAGTTCTTATCTACTTTTGTTTGTATTTCTTTTTGATTTCTGCTGCTTCCTAAATTCTGTTATGTCGAGCTAAATTCTGTTATGTAGAGCTGTCAAAATAAGTAACCCCCGGCAACTACTGGCCTCCACTAAATCCGCCCACTTTTCTCCCCCCCCCCTCCTTTACCATCCCATTTTGGGTAGGACTCTCAGCCCTCTCCTCTGGCTTTACTGGCAGCTACTTGCAGCAAAATAGGGACTCCTGGTGAAAATCAAGCAACTGGACAACAACAAATTATTATAGATCCAAGTCAAGGATTGGTGCAACTTCAGAATCAACCACAACAGCTAGAACTGGTAACAACGCAACTTGCTGGAAACGCTTGGCAACTTGTTGCCTCCACTCCTCCTGCTTCAAAAGAGAATAACGTTTCTCAACCAGCTTCTAGTTCGTCTAGTTCTTCCAGCAGTAATAACGGGAGTGCATCTCCTACAAAAACTAAATCAGGTAATTCTTCCACCCCTGGTCAATTTCAAGTCATACAAGTACAAAATCCAAGTGGTAGTGTACAGTACCAAGTAATTCCACAACTTCAGACAGTGGAAGGTCAACAAATTCAAATCAATCCAACTAGTAGTTCATCTCTACAGGATTTGCAGGGTCAAATTCAGCTCATTTCTGCAGGTAATAATCAAGCTATACTTACAGCTGCTAACAGGACAGCTTCTGGGAATATTCTTGCTCAAAACCTGGCAAATCAGACAGTTCCAGTCCAAATTAGACCTGGTGTTTCAATACCACTGCAGTTACAGACTCTTCCTGGTACTCAGGCTCAAGTTGTAACAACCCTACCAATTAACATTGGAGGAGTGACTCTAGCTTTGCCAGTGATAAACAACGTGGCTGCCGGAGGAGGGACTGGGCAGGTTGGCCAGCCTGCTACTACTGCTGATAGTGGGACTTCCAATGGGAATCAGTTAGTTTCCACACCCACCAACACCACTACTTCTGCCAGTACTATGCCGGAATCTCCCTCCTCCTCCACTACCTGCACGACCACTGCTTCAACATCTTTGACAAGCAGTGACACATTAGTGAGCTCAGCAGATACGGGCCAGTATGCAAGCACATCAGCCAGTAGTTCTGAACGCACCATTGAAGAATCTCAAACACCTGCTGCTACTGAGTCTGAAGCCCAGAGCTCCAGTCAGCTTCAGCCTAATGGAATGCAGAATGCACAGGATCAATCAAATTCTCTTCAGCAGGTGCAGATTGTAGGCCAACCTATCTTACAACAGATCCAGATACAACAGCCTCAGCAACAGATCATTCAGGCTATTCCACCACAGTCATTTCAACTCCAGTCAGGGCAGACAATTCAGACCATCCAGCAGCAGCCTTTACAGAATGTTCAACTTCAAGCAGTAAATCCGACTCAGGTGCTTATCAGGGCTCCAACTTTAACACCTTCAGGGCAAATCAGTTGGCAAACTGTACAGGTTCAGAATATTCAGAGTCTTTCAAATTTGCAAGTTCAGAATGCTGGGTTATCCCAACAATTAACCATCACCCCAGTGTCTTCAAGCGGTGGCACAACTCTTGCTCAGATTGCTCCGGTGGCTGTTGCTGGTGCCCCAATAACTTTGAATACTGCCCAGCTTGCATCAGTGCCTAACCTTCAGACAGTGAGCGTTGCCAACCTGGGTGCTGCAGGTGTTCAAGTGCAGGGAGTTCCCGTTACAATCACTAGTGTTGCAGGTAAGTTATGACATCTTTTTAAGTACCTTTTAAATAGTTTTTCGTAACAATTACTGCTTTTCTTTGCTAATTCTTAGGTTTGACTTAGACCTCTGAAGTAAACCCAGAATCATAAGGAACCAGAAACAGGAATATTATACTAACAAACATAGCTCTATAGTAATCAGGGTGACATGTTCACTTTTGTAGATTTTATAATGTATTAAATTTGTTAGTTTTTTTAAAAGTATTATGGGACAAAGCTTTCTGATTAGAAACATAATTGTCTTCTGTAATTTAGAGGTCTTATTTGAATACATTCGAACTCTTCAGAAAGAAGCCTAGTCAAAATGATATTTATCTCTTTGAGGGAAAGTAATTTTAAACTGAGTTGGCATATATAATTGTGAGTCTGTTGAACTTTTAATTCTGTGGTGTGATAAGGCTAACTTTTTTTTCGTGGAAGTTATTTCTCAAGCTTCAGCATCTTGTCACTCATGCTTTTGTGTTTTATTACACTGGACTGTTTTAAACTAGATACTGATACAGTTGAGAGATAATTTTAAGTTGTAAATTGTTTGGTTAACTTTTATGTCTGCTTTTATGCTAATATCAGGATTTGAATGAATAATCCTTCATTTATAGAATTATATTTAATTACATCTTATGGTCATTGTGTGATTTGTAGATGTTTAATATAAGGTTGGTGGAAAGCAATGAAAAATGTTGACAGTAAAATGTCACTAATTTGAATTGTGGTAAAGTTATTTTTAAACCAATTGTAAAAGCAGTTGTTATTTGTTATGCATATAAATAGATACTTCTAAAGTACTTGGGAAGTAGTTTTAATCTTTTTTGGACCAGTCTTATTGTACCTAATAACTTTTGTTTTCTAGTAATTAAACCCTTTTCATTGATTCTGATTTGATGAAAACCTCATTATGTTTTAGTGCCTTTGATACTTCCAGAACTTGTTAGTTAAATATTTCTATTTTGATAATCTGAGATAAATAAGTTTATCACTTTTGAATGATCTTTCTTGACACGAGTTGCAGAAAAATTACACTAGGGTGTTCTTTTATGGTTAATACCTAAAGTGGACATATATATGTAAAATTGTAAATTGCCAGATAAAGCCATCTGATTCAGGAGAACCAAGATTATATTTTTTATCCAGATACCACTGCTTCTAGGCCAGCGCTATCCAGCAGAACTTTCTGTGATACTGGAAATGTTTATGTGCCCTATCTAAAATGTTAGCCACAGGCTACATGTGGCTGTTAAGCAGTTAAATGTGTCTGGGGCAACTGAGGAACTGAATTTTAAATTTTATTTAATTTTAATTTAAGTAGCCACATGCGGCTAGTGGCCCCTATATTGGCAAGCACAGTCATCTAGTTAGTGTTTTGATTGTAGTACTTTTTCTCCTAAAACTATTACAGCATAATTACATAAGTGTTTCTCTGGATTACAATCCTTAACTTGCTTTGTGTCTATTTCTTTGCTAAAAACTTTGACAATAATTACAGTATTTCAGAAAACTGTTTTTGGTGGGTTGAATGACAGTTTGCATTGTCAAAGCAGAAGTTACTTCACTTCCATTTCATCTTGCTTATTAAACATTAGTTAGTGAGTTGTGATTAAGAGAATTGAGTAACTTATAATTTAGGTTAGAAGTAATCAATTTTTATGCTTTCTGGTTGTTGTCTTTTGCAATCCAGAGGTTTTCCCTTAGCCATTGTGAGGGTAAACAAATGTTTGGCCACCCAAACTTAGATTAACTTGAATGGTGCATTATAATAAACACAGGATCCAGTTTTTGGGAGTAAACAAATGTTTTGGCCACCCCAACTTAGATTAACTTGAATGGTGCATTATAATAAACACAGGATCCAGTTTTTGGTAGTATAAGTTTTGAATTGTGGGGGGTCAAGGGATTTGCCTTTCAAACAAACTTTCCAGGTGATTCTAAAACTCATTGAAGTGGCTGGCTGTGGTGGCTCATCCCTGTAATCCCAGCACTTTGGGAGGCCAGAGTGGGAGGATTGCTTGAGCCCACTAGTCCAAGACCAGCCTGGGCATCATAGGGAGACCCCGTCTCTACAAAAAATTAAACAAAAATTAGCTGGGTGTGGTGGCACACCTGTGGTCTCAGCTTCTTGGGAGGCTGAAATAGGAGGATCGCTTGTGCCCAGGGGATCCAGGCTGCAGTGAGACCCTGTCTCAAACAAACAGACTCACTGAAGTTTGAGAATCAAGTGTCTGGTCATCAGCAGTGAACCAGAAGACAGAATATGGAAGCAGGTGGGGGTGTTGAGCTAGTTCATTTGTGCCTCAGAGAATGGATTTCGGTGGCAACTACAACTTTTTAGTTTTTATTTTACAAGTGTATATTGAGACGGCTATTGTATGCTGAACACTGCCAATAGGTGTGGTTATTCCTTCATTTTCAGGGATAATTTTTTCACTTAAAGGATTTACATGATTTGGGTGGCTCTGTTTAAGTATAGGAGGAAATTTGAACTCTATATAGTTGGATTTTTTCCCCCCGAAACCAAAGATTTAAAATTTTGTCGATGTTGTTTATGTTCTAATACATATGCTCAATCATTTAAAAAAGACAGCAGTCTGACAAAGACCAGAAATGTACCTTGCTTGATGTCTACAAGTCAATACAGTTAATCTAGGCCTAGTTGTTTGCAGATTTTACCCCATTGCGTAGCATGGTAGGTGCTGGACAAATGCTCTTTGAATGAAGGTATAAAAGATGATGAAGAAAATAGCAGTTTGTAATTAGGAGCAATGCCTTGGAATGGTTTTAATGAAGCGAATGAAACAACTTTGTTTTCATTGATTTCTTTTGACTTTGCATTTTTAAGACACTAAGAGTGGGCCAGGTGTGATGGCTCACACCTTTAATCCTGGCACTTTGGGACGCCAAGGCAGGCGGATCACCTGAGGTCGGGAGTTTGAGACCAGCCTGACCAACAAGGAGAAACCCTGTCTCTACTAAAAATACAGAATTCACCGGGCGTGGTGTCACATGCCTGTAGTCCCAGCTACTCGGGAGGCTGAGACAGGAGAATCAGTTGAACCCAGGAGGCGGAGGTTGCAGTGAGCCTAGATCACGCCATTGCACTCCAGCCTGGGCAACAAGAACGAAACTCCGTCTCAAAAAAAAAGAAAAAAGACACTAAGAGTGGGACACCAGGAACTTTACTGTCTTGACAAAGGGGAGAAGGAGTAATGCGTACCCATATCGCCCTTTTATAAATGAGCCCTGAAAATTCAGATCTTTTACTTCATGACCCCATTCATCTGTAAGTACTTTCTTGGTCAGTTCATTGTGTTCCCCAGGAGAATGGTATTGTTTAATCTGTGGGGAAAATTTTGCTCTAAATTTTTATGACAAGTCTTGAAAAAATTAGTGGCTTTGACAGATGTAATTGCTAGCTCAAGGACAATGAGCTAAAACTCTCCACCATCTACCATTCTCATTTTACTCTTCAAGAGGTTAGGGGAAGTCTGGATGATATGGACAGAAAAAAAGTAAAATCATACAAAGTATATCTAATGAAACCAGTACTTGAAGCTGGGGAGCTTCACACTTAGTTTTATGAAATGAGAATGTTAGTGACAACCTAGGGGGATCCCTTTCCCATTAATAATGTGTTCAGTATAATGTGTTTCTGTGCTTTGGTCTCAGCTGTAAATCCTGACCTTCACGCTGAGCATTAGTTAGAATTGTAGTAGGAACTAAATATGTGTATGCTCTGCATTCTTTTTGTTTCGTTATTGGGATTCTGAATTTGACTTAAAATTTTTTTACTTTCACTTTAAAAAAAATAGATTTGGGGGGTACGAGTGCAGTTGTATTACATGGATATATTGCATAGTGGTGAACTCTGGGATTTTAGTGTATCCACCACCGAAATAGTGAACCTTGCACCCAATAAATATTTTTTCCACCCTCACCCCACCCCCCACCTTTTGTAGTCCCCAGTGTCTGTTATTCCACCTGTATGTCCTTGTGTAATCATTTTTTTTTTTTAGCTCCCGCTTATAAGTGAGAACATGCTGAGTTTGACTTCAAAGGAAAAACAGAAACCTTACTTTAAGCTCAGAGACAGCTAATTGTACGTCTGGCTTAAGCTCCTTTATTTTAACTAAGTGAGGAGAGTGAACTACCTGTTTTCACAGTGTTTTCTAGTAGTCCAAGAGCCCTAAATAAAGTGAATTTCAGGTGTTACATTTCCTTAGTTAAAGAATTTAGAGCTTGTAGAAACAATTGATATCTAAATCTGTAATTCACTTGGAGTGGCCCACAGTGTGACTTATTTTTGGCAGTAATCATCATATGTAGTAACAGAGCTCATACTGTAAGCCTTTTGATTGATGAACTATTATTTCTTTGTCAGTTTTAGTGGAACTTAACAGTTTTATGCTGGTTCTCCCACAGAGGAAGTTCAGACTTAATGATAAGATACTGCTGACCCTTCAAGAACTTGATTCTCTTACCTAATTTCTTTACTTCTCCAGGGAATTAAAATATGAAACCTGGGGATATAGTATGAAACCAGAAATGGGAGGACCAGTCCTTCATTATTGGTAAAAATAGGTAACAAAGAAAATATTTAAAATTTATATTTAATTTTAAAACTGAATTTAATCCAGTAGAATTAACTTCTTACACTGATCTTTTTTTCCAGAGCTTTTACTAAAGGTGGAAAATTGGTTTGACGTTTAATACAAATACGGTTTTCCTTTGCCATGTATGTTTTATTAATTTGGATTTCCCTAATGGGCATCTGTATATATATACATACTCATGTACTCCTGTGTTTGGCTCCTCTTTTTCCAGAGGAGTCAGATTTACTCAAGTAATCTTATTTCTTTAAAATTTTCTAATACTGTTTGTTATAGATTGGAATTCATTATTAGAAACTTAAATCTTATACTCAATACAAATGACTTAGGTTCTGAACTAAGTCAGGCTTTACCTATTAAATGATTTTTTCATAGAAGATGAAAAGTACTCAATGTAGAGCCACGTTAATTTTTTAAAAGGGCATTTTTTTTTTTAGAAGTATTCAGGATAGAGTAGCAAAGGAAAATAGAGTTGTTTGTTTGTTTATATTTGAGATGGAGTCTCATTCTGTCGCCCAGGCTGGAGTGCAGTGGCACGATATCTATTCACTGCAACCTCCACCTTCTGGGTTCAAGCAGTTCTCCGGCCTCAGCTGTCCAAGTAGCAGGGACTACAGGCACATGTTACCACACCTGGCTAATTTTAGTAGAGATGGGGTTTTGCCATGTTGGCCAGGCTGGTCTCGAACTCCTGACCTCAGGTGATCTCCCCACTTCAGCCTTTCAGAGTGCTGGGATTACAGGCGTGAGGCACCGTGTCTGACTGAAAATAGAGTTTTAATCACCTGCTTTTCAAATTCTGAGTCAGAGAATATATAATGAGTAATACGGAATATTGGGGCAGGCATGAAAGCAGGTTGAGAATATTGGGGCAGGCATGAAAGCACTCACAGCTCTAAATTTGCTTAATCAAGAGAGAAGATAGGGAATGGTGCTACACATAGATCTTGTTGAAATAACAAGACTTACAAAATGATAGAATTGTAGGTGGAAAGAATCTTGGAGATTATGGCTCAGCAGTTGTAACCTTTTGATACTGCTGGTAGAGTCTATTTATAAAGGCATTTTGTGTTTTTACTGTTTGAAGTGAAAGCAGAAATATGGGTTGAAGGTTCTGCATTGCTACATTAAGTACTTGGGGGTGACACAGTAAGGACTGACAGTAATGGGGGAACCTGGCCTAATATCAGACTATATACATATATGTGCTCTTCTGTACTTTTCTGATGTGGGTTTGAGTTAAGATTGGATGTTGAGTTAAGATTGGATGTTCATAATGCTTGTCATTTTGCTACCTAGTGAATAAGGAAATTGTGGCAAAGGAAACCTGTTGAACCACAAATTGCCTATTTAAGTACGTGGTAAGATGAGGGCTTAATGAAATTGTAGTTACTAAGGTAACTTAAAAATAAATGAGCCTCTTTCTCCCACCCTCTTTCCTTAGCCCTATTTTAGAAATGAAGAAATTGAAGCCCAAAAAGGTTAAATGACCCTCTTATATTTGATGGCAAAGTGAGGGCTAGAATCTTGACTTCTCCTCCAGTTGTCTTTCTACTGCATTTCTGGGTTTGCTTTTTGGAAGTTAAGACAATAAAAATGGATGTTATCCTAGGGTCAGAAGGAACTTTCAGATTCAGTTTCAGGCTAGTATCAATAACTTAAAATTTATGCTGCGTGGTTAAAAAGTACCAGAAAATTTCACATGAATAACACCTCAATTTTTAAAAATATTCTTAACTTCAGACAAATGAGCTTGATAACCATCCTTAGCAAAGTCCTTGAATGAATTATTGAGTAGTTGGCTCTTGAGCATTTTAAAAAAGAACTGAGGAATCACTGGGAGCTAGTATGGGTTCACTAAGAAACTAGATTCTTATCTTCTTTCTTTAGGGTTTCCAGATGAGTATCCAAAGGAAATAATGTTAACATAATTTATCTTGATTTTAGTATTGATAGTTGTGGCCTCTTTGAAGGCTCACAGCTGGTTGCACAATTGTATGAAAAGTGGTAATTGATTATTCACCTCTGTAAGAGGTCTCACACTATGGCATGGGGTTCTAATTTTGATGTAGTGTGGCATTTTTTTTTCAGATACCAGGTTGAAGGATGGCTGAATTTACTGAATTCAAATATGAGACAGAGCTGGTAGATGGTGCTAATATGATAGAACTGAGATTCAGAGTGATCTTAACAGGCTGAAATGGTGGGCCAGAATTAGTAAGATATAATTAACAGGTAAGATCCTCTACTTAAGACGGAGTGAATTACATACCTACAAGGTAAAAAACCTGGCTTGGCAGGAGGACTTGTGAAAATGATTTGGAATTTATTGGCTTAAAATGAACTGAGAGTAGAATAAAGCTTCTTCTGTACCTTGTGCTTGTCAGACACTTCTGCAATATTGTGCGCAGTACCAGGTGGCACATTTTAAATGGGACATTGACAGACTCACAAATGTATGAAGAAGGATTCCCAGAATGAAGAATGTGGAAAACATTTCATACTAGCAGTAATCAAAGAACGGAGTTTTATCTTTAAAAGAAAATAAGAAATTGTGATAGCTGTCTTTAGATGTATGAAGGGCTTTGTTTTTTTTTTCTGACATAGTTCTATAATTTTGTTTGGCCCTGGAAGAACATATGTATATGCACACACAAAGACAGGCTAGAGTTACACAACAGTGGAATGGTTTGTTTCATTAAGTAGTGATCATTGAAGATTGGATGTTCATCTGTCAAAGATTCTGTAGACTGCAAAAGAATTTCTTGTACCATATAGAAAACTTGATTAAACTATAAACTCTGAGTCTTATTCTAATTCTAAAATTTAAGATCCGTGAAATTAGAGTGTATATTTTATTTTGTTCTGGGTACTCCCATCCAGTACATGGTCAGAAGTCTCTGTAAGTCTTAAACTTACATGATTAAGTATTTAGGGATTTTTGTGAGGGAGATTTAGGGTGATATTTACCATTTTTCTTATAGAGGCTGTATAATTAGGGTGAATTCTATTAAGCAATAAATGTAGCACTTTCATAAATTAATATATTTCTGTTCATTCTTAAATTTACTATGTGCTTAGGTGCTATTTTTCTATGTCATTTGTTCCTTTATTTGGTGAATACCAACACATTACTATTTTAAACACGTTTTAGTTCTGACACTGAATTTGTAGTTAGGATATTTTATCTCGGTATCGTAGCCTCCTCTTATCCGTGGTTTCTGTTACCTGTGGTCAACCATGGTCCAAAAATATTAAATGGAATATTCTAGAAGAAAACAATTTGCAAGTTTTAAATTGCATGCCTTTCTGAGTAGTGTGGTGAAATCTCAGTCTGTCCAGGGCGAATGGGAATCTTCTCTTTGTCCAGTTATACCCTCTGTATCTGCTAACGAGTCACTTAGTAGCCTTCTCAACTGCTGTGATATCACAGTGTGTTCAAGTATTTTTACTTTACATATTTATGACCTCAAAGTGCAAAAGTAGTAATACTGGCAATTTGGATATATCTAAGATAAGCCAAGTATATGCCAAAGAGAAGTTGTTATCTCATACTTTGTATAATGTATAAATTAAACTTTATCACAGGTGTGTATATATGTATGTATGTATGTATGAAACAACAATATGTATAGGGTTCGATCCGTGGTTTCAGGGATCCAGTGGGGGTCTTGGAACATATTCCCCACTCTGATAAGGGGGGACTGCTCCAGCTCTTTAACCATAGTTGTGTTTCTGATACTATCACTTTAGTGTGAACAATGTGATTACTTTTTCTTGAGTGGAATTAGAAAACAGTTGGAAAATCTAGGCTCCTAAAAGAGCCCAAATTCTGGGAAGCACTCACAGCTTTAAATTTGTCAATTTTCCCTATGGAGTAAGTAAAATCCAGCATGCCTTTTTATTTATTTATTTTTTAGGTATTTATACTGATCTTTTATTTGTATAAATTTGTGAGGTACAAGTACAATTTTGTTACACTGATATGTTGTATAGTGGTGAAGGCAGGGCTTTTAGTGTGTACATTACTGCAGTAATGTACATTGTACCCATTAAGTAATTTCACATTCTCTACTCCCCTCACACCCTCCTTTCTTTTCTTTCTTTCTTTCTTTTTTTTTTCCATGAACAGTCCTGCTGCAGTAGTCCCCCCTTTTTTTTTTGGCTCAGAATATCTGGTACAAAGGTGTTTTTTGAAAATGTTTGAGGCTAAGTGCAGTGGCTCATCCTGTAATCTCAGCACTTTGGAAGGCTGAGGGAGGAGGATCACATGAGCCCAGGAGCTTGAGACCAGCCTGGGCAACATAGAATGTACCTCTACGAAAAAAGGAAAAAGTAAAAAATCAGCTAGGTGTGGTGGCCCATGTTTGTAGTCCCAGCCACTCAAGTGATTGAGGCGGGAGGATTGCTTGAACTCAAGAGTTCTGTTCAAGGTTGTAGTAACCTGTGATCGTCACTGCACTCCAGTCTGGGTGAGAGAGTGAGACCTTGTGTCTTAAAAATATGTCTATATGCATGTAAAATGTTTAAGACTCAAGAATCTCTCGAATAGATAAAGTGATAATTCAAATATATGAAGCTTCTCTTTTCCTGAGGGATGATAATAAAGTTAAGGAGGTAGGAAATATCTGTGCTTGATCAGAGGTATGGTTCCTATAGTAGATTTATTATTAGTGCAGACCACATGTACCTAGAGGCTTCATAGAGCACAACACTAAGAATTAAAACTCACATTTTCGCTTGGGTGCTCCCCGCCTCCACCAATTAGTTGTACCACTCCAGGCAAACATCATAATTGTAGTTCCATTCCTTTTTTTTTTCATTTGCAAAATAGTGATATTAGTTCCTACCTTCTTTACCTCATAGAGTCTCAAAGATTAGATAAGATATGTAAGAAAAGTCTTCGAATAATGTAAAGAAAACTGTATGCAGGAGGTGGTAACCCGGTGACATCTCTACATAGTGACACCCACTGGAAGAATGTGAAGTAGTAAAGTGGGAGAATGAGATATTTTAGGTATGGATGTTAGCTTGAGTTATATGTCAGAGGTGAATGAGACATTTGTGTAAGAGGAATGTCAGAAAGCCTTCGTAAAGTGCAAGCCAGGGTGAGGTGAGGTGTATGGAGAGAGGTGTGTTTACAGGTGGAAAAGAACCGTGGTGTGGCCAGGCATGGTGATTCACACCTGTAATCCCAGCACTTTGGGAGTTTGAGGCAGGCAGATCACTTGAGCTCAGGAGTTTGAAACCAGCCTGGGAAACGTGGTGAAACCTATCTCTACTAAAAATACAAAAATTAGCTGGGCATAGTGTTGCATGCCTGTAGTCCCAGCTACTCTGGGAGACCGAGGTGGGAGAATTGCTTGAGCCTGGAAGTCGAAGGTTTTAGTGAACTATCGTGCCACTGCACTTCAGCCTGGGCAACAGAACGAGACCCTGTCTCAAAATAACAACAACAACAACAAAACAGGTGGTATATTTTAGTATAGTAAGAACTAAATGTCTGCTGTCTGATTAACCCTTGTTAGGTTCTGAAGATACTAACTAAACCTGTCTTAAAATGATGCTTATGTTCAGGAGAAAGACTTACATACATGAAACCATTATATGGCAGCTGCAGCTACATATGAGAGTTTATACTTAAGTACTGGGTTTTGAGGCATGGAAAACAAGTGTGAGAGCTCAGAAGTCAGTGAGGTTAGTGGGAAGTAAACAAGAAAGGCTTTTTCTGGTGGAGATAGAACTTGAAATAGGCCTTAAAGATTGGTTTGGAAAGTAGACATTTGAGACTTTGGGGGTGACAGGTGAAGAGTGAGGATGGCTTGAGTCAAGCTGCTAAACTTGGAATGAGCCTGATGGGGACCAAAGATTGGAAAAGCGTGAAGCTATCATGTGGAAACTTATAACTAACACAGAGAATGATGGGTTCTCTTCTGTGTGCTTCCTAGAGGCTTAGTGGTCTCGCAGAGTAGCTCAGGGTTTGCCAACCAAACAGCCTGCCACTCCTGCATCAGCCGCAGAAGCGTGTTTGTTGAACCATTTCCTAACATTTTGTTTGAAGAAGAGATTCTGCCAAAATAATAATAATAAATAAATTTGAAAAATCTTGAATCTAGTGGATTGGAGGTATTGAGTAAAAATATTTGCAATGCAGATGATACTTACTAGAGTGTTTCTTTGTAGATAAAAGTGTAGAAAGTTAGAAATCAGGAGCTCAGATAAAAGGATGTTGTTGGAGTAATTTAGTTATGAATTCACAGTGGTCCCTAGAAAGGCTGTGGCAGCAAAGTAAATGGTTACTAAATATAAAAAACAGCTTATTGAACTTCTCTAGGACCCACACTGGTGACGTGAAAGAAATGGTAAGGGATTGGGTAAAAACATAAGATTTGTTTGTTGTTTTCCCCTACTCTGTATCAAGCATGGTAATGGGCATTGAGAAACTAAAGATGAAGTGAGACATGTTTTCTGCTCTCATACGATATATTATCTGTTGTGGGAGACACAGTGTATTTATCTGCCTCTAGGACATGCTTTTTACATTTTATTTTTATTTCATTTTACATGTATGTTTATATACATACATATATATATATATTTTTAAGATGGAGTCTTGTTCTGTCACCCAGGCTGGAGTGCAGTGCCACGATCTTGGCTCACTGCAGCCTCTGCCATCCGGGTTCAAGTAATTCTCTTCCCTCCCAGCCTCCCGAGTAGCTGGGATTATGGGCATCCGCCACCACGCCCAGCCAATTTTTGTATTTTTAGTAGAGAGGGCGTTTCGCCATGTTGGCCAGGCTGGTCTTGAACTCCTGACCTCAGGTGATCCACCCACCTTGGCCTTCCTAAGTGCTGCGATTACAGGCGTAAGCCACCACGCCCGGGCCCATTTTAAATCTTTGAAATTAAAACACACCTTGTAATCAAAGGCATGTCGTAGTTTAATTAGCAGAACTTTTTTCTTTCTTATGAGCACTTGCATCTTAGACTCAATGGTATATAATAGATACTATCTATATTTCTGTATATCATATATATATGTATATATAGCTAATTAAATTATTTTGTGGTGTTTGGTTTATAAAAGCTATGAATGAAATGTTACAGAAGCCCAGAGGAAGGAAGAACTAGTTCTGCTTGTAGGGTTCTGGGAATGTTTTCATGGAAAGGGGTGATAACTGAGCTGAGACTTAAAGTATGACTAAAAAGTTTATCGTGTCAGAAGGGAGAGAAGGGCCACTTCAGGTTATGTTGGATTTGACATGCAATTTGAAATTCAGTTAATTTTTTGTTTTGTTTTGTTTTTGAGACGGAGTCTCACTCTGTCGTCAAGGGTAGAGTGCAATGGCATGATCTTGGCTCACTGCAGCCTCTGTCTCCCAGATTCAAGTGATTCTCCTGCCTCAGCCTCCTGAGTAGCTGGGATTAACGGCACCTGCCATCATGCCCAGCTAATTTTTACTATTTTTAGTAGAGACGGGGTTTCACCAGGTTGGCCAGGCTGTTCTCTAACTCCTGACCTCAGGTGATCCACCCACCTCAGCCTCCCAAAGTGCTGGGATTACAGGTGTGAGCCACCACGCCCAGCTCAATTAGTATTTTGTAAATATTACAAAATTCAGACTTAGCTCAAGGAGTATTCATATAAAAGTTGAATTGTAAGCCTCATGTAAGTAGAGTCTGTGTCATATGTGTAAATATGTGTTTGAATTTATAATTTTATTTTTTTCTCACACCTTGATGAGCATTGCTCAATATCTGACATTCTGATACTAAACCAGAAGAAAGGACACAGGTGGAGAACTTTGATTTCATAGGAGAATGGGATGGACAGATCCTTGGAGTAGACTCAAGATATATATTAAAGGAGTGAGAGAGTTTGTGATCATAAAAGGAAAAGTGATGAATAAAGTGAAATAAAGGGAATTTAAATCTGATTGCTTCATATGTTTTTGTAGACAGTTGAAGGTGAGAATCTTACCAGTTAGGGGAACTTTGAGAAGAAATTGAAGGTGTGTAAAATTTCCAGGTTGATTCTGTCCCTCTGATACTATTATGTAGATGCCTCATAATGTGGCCAGTCAGAAGGGGTTTAGTACAGTTCTGTAAATAATGAGTCAAGTCACCATAGCTTTTTGTTCACAGAAGCGGAGCTGCTTTTGCACAGGAGTATAGGAACGAGATAGTGATCTGTGCTGTGGTAAGTGGGTATCTGTGCCTGGTGTGGGGCTGGGGAAGGGGTGGAAAATCCTTTTTCCAGTCTAGTTGAGGATATCTATGCCAGGGAGTTGAAGGAGAAGAGGGAAGAGGAAGAGACTAGGTGAATATGATGACAAATACTAACTGAATTTATATAAGAGAAAGAAAGGCTTAAAGGGGTTTGTGAATTCTGCAGGTTTTTCCAAATATTTAAATCTACATATGAACCAGGTTGAGACAAACGTTTGACGATATTTGTCATAAATACTACAAACTATGATAACATGCTTGTTGAAGCAAACTTTATTTCTGATTTTGTTAGTGTAGGTTTTTCAAGTTAAAGCATATTATGTTTTTATTTTCAGAATTTCTCTCACCTGTTGTTCTTATTGGTAGGATGTCACTGCCTTTACTGATTTTAATTATAGGGCAGGTAAATGGTTTTAATATCCCCTTGATAGACTTTCATCTATTACCTGTACTCCCTACTGGCAGATCGCATCCATGAATTCAGTCAGCAAGTAAATACTTAGTGTCTGTATTGTGCGACTTGATGTGTTCCTTAGGTGATTGAATAATATGGGACCGAACTCCTGCGTCCATAATATTCCTGCGGGGAGAGAAATTACGCAGTTTTCTTTAAGGAATGAAGCAAGAAGTAAAAGGGTACTTCCTTGAACCTTATGTTTGTTTTATATTTTGGCTGACATTTACTGCATGTTTATAGTATACCAGATAATGTATGCAGCACTTGATCTGTTAACTCATTTAATCTTCAGAATACACTGTAAGGTAAGTACTGCTGACATCTCTCCTTTCAGGTATAAAAACTGAGGCCTATAGAGGTTAAATAATTTGCTCATGGCCACATAGTGAGTGATGGAACCAGAGACTAAACATACTTGTACTATTACCACTTACTGCTCTAAACTATGTACTCTGTATACTGTAGTGTTTGTTTTCTGTGATCATTTATGGACTCAGTTTATTGTTTGTCTCTTATATGCCACTGTTTAAGCACTTTGTATGTATTAACTTATTTTTCACAATCCTATGAAGAAGGTGGTGGTGGTGACCTCAAATTATAGAACAGGAAACGAAGGCTGTCAGAGGTTAATTTACTTGGCTAAGGTCACATAGCCAGTAAGTTAGGGTGCTAGTAAGTACAAATTCTTTATAAAACAAGTCCAGGTGAATAGGACTATAATCTCCCTTTACAGCCAACCACCACTACTTTAAGTATCTTATTGTAATTACTGTGATATACTCAATAAGGAACGGATTCCTAGATCTTTAGCTGACTGCTTCACTCTTTGTGTTCTTTTGGGGGTTTGGGGTACGTATGTGACAAAGGGAATTAGAAAAAGAAAGTTTTTATTACTTTGATGGACTGTGTTGATTGGGAATTTGAGGCTAGTAATAACATCTTCCTGACTAAATATTTGTGTATCACAAACTAATTTTGAATCAATTAAAAACGAAACACAGATTCTAAGAATATAAGCCCAATAAGAGTCTCCATTCTTTTTTTCCTTTCTTTTATTTTTTGAAGAAAAGGGCCAAAAGAGGGAGTCTTATATCTCATTTTGATTAATTGTTGTAAAACCCAGTAAGAATATACTTTGTAAGGCTTACATTTCATGACTTGCTTCTTGATGAGGATGTGACATGTCATTAAATAGGAATTTATGCCCATTTTCTGAAGGAAGTAACATTAAGAAAACCCAGAGACCCTAAGAATTAGTATGTGTGTAGAATTTATGTTCTTTAGCTAATCCTGCATGTAATTTTTATGTAGCATTAGCTTAGTTGACAGGGTTGGTCCTGCAAGTTTATTGTTTTTTGCTGGATAAATAATATTTAGTATCTGCCATTGTATACATCGCATATTGTTCTGGGTGCTGGGGAAACAAAACAGACATATTCTTTATTCATGGAGACTATACTTCGTTCTGGGTGAGTTGTGTTTTATCTTGATCTTAGATTATTGCTGTTTTTAGTAGATGAGAAAATCAAGGCTTAGAAAGTTTAAATGATTTGCCTAAGGTTACAGGATTGATACATGAGGAGTATTGAGAAAAGAACCCAGAGTTTGTGTGGCTTCAAAACTGTTTCTGCTGGTTCATCACAAATCCTTGAGGCCAAGGAAATCATGGTTTCCCTGAAAAGTTTTAAAAGGATTTTCTCTTTTTTTAGTAACAAGCTACCAAAGATAATTGAAGACCAATTTACATTTTGCAAGAGTTTGATACATCAGAGTGCATTCACAGTACACAAAAATAGTTAATTTAGTCCATATTTCCAAAACATATGATTGAGTTCATTTTGTGTATCTTTGTGTGTGTGTGTGTATGTGCACATACGTATGTAGGTACATATATATGTGTGTGTGTTGTGTGTGCACACTTAGTGTATATGTTTACTCATGATAAACACATTCAGGAAAAACTTCATATTCTATACCTATTCATCACCTTCCTTGTTCTCCCACACCTTCCCTATAATGAAGAATACCAGCCCATTTGGAGATATTTCTAAAAATTAGCCTACCTCTTCATACTCCTATCCTTACCCTAAGCCACAAAGAAAACTTGATTGTTGAAATCAAAGTACTTACACAGTCTTCAGCACTTTAAAAATGATTATTTGGCAGCTGTCTGAACTGGTAGTGGTAGCTATGTATGATTTTCAAACTGGAAGGCAAACATGTTTTATTCCATAAGTGGTTTGTGATGAGCAGAATGTAACTATGACATACTTAAAAAAAGAGCTCTGTACTAGGTAGCAGTTTGCCTCTGCCATTAAACAATTTTGTAACCTTTGGGAATGGAGGTCTTGATTTTTTTCTTTTGTACAGTGAGTGTATGTGTGTGTAGTGTGTTTGGTAAAATTAAATAGTTGAAGTACTTTCATTTATTGTTAGAATTCTATACATACTTTCATTTAGTGTTAGAATTCTATAGGTACTTTCATTTAGTGTTAGAATTCCATAAACCACAAATACGTAGATACTAAATTTAGCTTAATTTTATTTCAGTGAGCCAATGGGAAAATACTATTTACTAATATTGCTAGTTTTAAAATCAAACTGATTTATTTTTAAACTGTGAATGGAGCATGTTCGTATAAGGGTTTGTTTGTTTCAACAAATTCTTTTTTTTTCCCCCAAGCCTGGGTTCCAAAAAATGTTTTGACAGATTCGTGAAGCCAAGTCTAATATTGAGTCTAATGCTATTCTCCATAAAGAAGTTTAGTCTCTAGGTTTAAGTCATTTTTAGGATTCACAGAATGTTTTAGAATATGGTTCATTCACTAGCACCCTTGTGACGAGCCATGTGTCCGGCCTTCAGCAACAGCAAAGATGGGGGCCAGGCCCCTAAACCCTTGGGCATGTAGATTGCCATCTGGGACCTCATGTGACTATTCAAAATGCCCTTGCCAGCGGATACAGACCTTGAAGATGCCTAGTTAGAAACCAGCTGCCCTTTAAAGCCACAGAGTGTGATTGCTTAGGCCTGAGCATCTCTAGCTTACAAGCAGTATAACCCTGTAATATAGAGCTCTCCTGTTTAATATTACCTCCTAACCTTTCCAAAACCCAGTACTTTACACCAAAGTTTTTGCCATAGTCCTTACTGCCTTCTTGAGATCTCACTTTTGGTAACCATCCTAAGCTACCTAACCATTTTATCACCTTAGCACCTTATGACTTGGACTTCTGGTCAGTGTGCCCCAGGAACAGTAGTGTGAAATCTAGGAATTTAGAAGTGGAAGAGTTAGATGGATCTTTGTATTTCGGTTTCAAAGGAGACAGCTTTCTAATATTCTAGAAGTTGAAGAATATCATAGCTGATTTATAGTCTAAGAGGTCTCAATAGAACAGTGGAAACTATTTGCTGGACCTGTTGAATTTTCTGCTGGAGTGTTAAGGCAGGGAGAATACCATTTTCAGCCTCACAACTACTGGCACACATAGAGTTTAATGTTGGATTCTAGCTGCTATCTTAGAAAGAAAGTACTTTTTTTGAGACAGAGTCTCGCTGTGTGATCCAGACTGGAATGCATTGGCGTGATCTCAGCTCACTGCAACCTCCACCTCCCAGGTTCAAGCGATTCTCGTGTCTCAGCCTCCCAAGTAGCTGGGACTGCAGGCATGTGCTACCACATCTGGCTAATTTTTGTATTTTTAGTAGAGATGGGGTTTCACCATCTTGGCTAGGCTGGTCTCGAATTCCTGACTTCAAGTGATCTTCCCTCTTCGGCCTCCCAAAGTGCTGGGATTACAGGCGTGAACCACTGTGCCTGGCCTGGAAAAAAGTACTTCTCTAAATAATAGGATTGCATGAAAGTCAAAGGATGCATGTACAGAATGACCCCCTATGAAGAATTTTTTAAATTAACAATAAAATATAGGAATTTAAAATACAGTATTTGCTTAGATTTCATTTTGTAGGTTAATCTAAATTTATTGAAACACTTTAACAAATATTTAATTACCCATGATTACTGAGAAATAAAAGAGCTGGTTTGGAAGTAATGTCTTAGAAAATTTAGTTGAGGTCTAGCTCACTACTACTATACAGAAATTTTTTAAAAAAGAAAATTGTGCTTTCCAGTACCACTGGCAAGTAGTCTTAGTAAAGAATTTGTGTTTCATTAATTATTAAGAATCCTACATGTTTTTTAGTGTAATATTAGCCCATTCTTATTAAAGAACATTGAGCAGTCAATCCTCAGTGGTTAGGAATAGCTGTTTGTTTCTACATGATAATTATATAGATTTAACTTAAAATGAAGGTGACATTGTGGTGTTGGTGAAAATAGGAAAGGACAAGAATGAGACATGGGTTCAATTCCCTGTTCTTTTAATTACTGTCTGTGATGTGGGAATCTCCTTTAGCTTTCACAAGCCTCAGTAATAAACACCTAGACAGGGTTTTTCTGAGGATTAAATGGAGTAATATGTGCGACAACGTATTTTAAGTGCCAGAGCACTGAATAGGTGTAAAGTGTTATTACATCATTATGTTTACCTTTGCTCTTCTAAATTACTATGTGTGTATGTTTAACATTTTATAGTCTTATATTCTATTACATGGTCATTTTTACATCTGGAACATATAACAATGCTGGTATATAGTGTATGTTCAGTAAATAGCCGATGGAAATAAGACTTCTTTATTACTTGGCTCGATTGAGTATATTAACCCTTTTATTTTATGTGTTATGATGCTTTGACATCTGAGGTCTGCTGACTTTGGAAGGACTACCTCTTCTGGGGTTAACCAATTCCTAAAGACAGTAAACAATTCTCCTGCAAATGCGCTTTTCAAAACACACACCAACCAATCCAGAGCCTGCATCCTACCCACCTCCTATATTAGGTTCTCATACTTTAGACCACCTGCTCTAATCACCCCCCAGGGCTAGGTACCAAACACCTAGGGACAGCCTCTATGCCCCACAGTCTTCTAAAGTTATTCAAACTAGCCAATCCTAAGCCTGTTTACCCTGCCTTGCCTGTTCCTTCTGGTGGAAACCACAGTAAAGGACCTTGCCCACAGTTTCTCCCCCTGCTTTTGTCTCCTGACTGACCCATATGTCCCACATCCTATGGCAGGTTGTGCTGTCTCCTCTTGGGAACTGTAACATACTGTCTTTTCAGCGGCAACCAATTTTCTATTAATATACTACCTTTTAAAACTTTGGGCTACTCATTTTTTTTTTCAATCCTTGTGCCAAATAATCTTATTATTAAGAAAGTATTAAATATTGTTAGACTTAAAGCTTTTTTTGGAAGTAACTTGGAGAGATTCAGAATGGTATTAAAATAGATATGTGCGTATAGGTAAATATGTACATATGTTTAAGTATATGTATGTGTATATATGCACACATGTATAATGCATGTATATAAAAAAACTTTAAACTTGATTTGGAAGATGACAAATTCTCATCTATAAGCTCCCTTTGCGGATCATCTTTGGTTCCGCTCTCTTTGTTTATAAATGGAAAAACTAAGGCCCAGTGTGGATATATGATTTACCCAAATCACACTTTTAGGTACTGGCAAAACCAGGATAACCTAGGTATGATTCCTTTAGGCTTAAGTAGACATTCAAATGTAAGCATTTTTTATTGCAAAGAAAATTATAGCCAAGTCTTTCTTCTTGCCTTTCTCAAGGGAATAAGGTATTAAAGTTAATTTTGTTTTCTCCTATCCCAAGTGGCAGTGGTTTGGTTGCTAAGTAATTGTTCCAATTGATGATACAGTTTCTGCATCTAACAAAACTAAAATTTAAAATTTAATACAGTTTTATTTTATAAAACTATTTTTGCTAATAGATCCCAGATACTTATTTTATGTCCCAAATCTGCCCATTTGTATCTCAACTTGTTTTTATGTTTTTTCTTACTTTGTTTTATTTGGCTTTTGGTATTAGGTTTGTAAGCTTGGAAACTTGTAGCAGCCTTTAAGCTAGGTACTTCATTGTAAAGATTTTCCAGGATTTCTGCTTTTATGGTAAATTTGACTGGGTCAAATAGCATATTGTGAACAGAGCCAACATGAAAAATTGCCAACTAGAGATATCAATAATTTGTAGTGAAACAAAAATGATTTGGGAAATTTGGTGGATTTTTTAAAGTAATTTTTTTTTTTATTTTAAGGGGCTTTTTTGGTGGGCATAGTAATATTTAGGTAAATATACATGCTTTGGGGTGAAATAGGTTTCTGTTGTATTCTCTTTCATTGGGCCTTCATGTAAGTGTTGGATCTGGTTTGGTGGTCCACATTTTAAGGAAGAGAGAGATAAAGCCTGAGAAGTGGCTTAAAAATGGTCCTCCATACAGACACTTGTGATAGTTCTCCATTTCCTCAGAAAATTGAACAAATTGTGATGTAATTATGATGGAAGAAAAAATTTAGGTTAAAGAAATACATTCTTAATAATGCAAGTGCTTAAACAGGGTATAACTTACTGAGGAAGGTTATTAACTCTCTGCCCATGAAAATCTTTCATATACTACGTAGTAGCTTGTTCTGGAATTGCATGTCATTTTGTTAGTGGTCATGAATCTGTACAGGTCTGCAGCAACCTCAGTTCTTGCCTCCTCAGAAGAAATAATTTAACCAAGGGGCATAAGGCAGAAGGTGAGACTGAGACATGTTTTAGCAGGAGTGAATGTTTATTAGAAAGTTTTAGGACAGGAATGAAAGGAAGTAAAGTACATGGAAATGGGCCAAGCAGGCGACATGAGAGTCTTGACCTTTGACTTGGGGTCTTATATGTTGGCATGCTACTGGGGTTGTATTACTTCTTGCCTGATTCTTCCCTTGGGTTGGGTTGTCCATATGTGCAGTGGCCTGCCAGCACTTGGGAGGGGCTGCATGTGCAGTGTGTTTGCTGAAGTTTTATACATGCTCACTTGAGCTGTTTTTTCCCTTGCCAGTCCAGTGTTCATATACCAGTTAAACTCTGCCATTTTGTGTCCTAGTGTGCATGCTTGAGCTCACTTGCCCAACTCTTGAGATCTTATCAGGAAGCTGCTGATTGCCAGCTTCAGGTGTTTCTAGCTATTGGGAGACTGCCTTTTCTTGGTGCTGGCTGTGACCAATTGCTATTTTAGAGCGACATTTTAACAACTGCCTGACCACCTGATATTCTTGGTTGCAGGATTAGGGGGTGCTCTCTGTCCTGCTCACGTCTGACTACCTACTGTAACATTTCCTCCCTTAAGAGTCTAAGATCCCAGTTCTTTGAGGAGAATGGATGGTCAGTCTTCTGTAGCTGCTTCCTGCTGACGGGGTTATGGTGGTGGTTCTGTGGGTCTTGGCCTCTTGCTGGCTGTCAGGGCAGGGTAGCTCTGTGGGTTGATGAGAGCTGAATTCAGCCATGTCCAAGGGAGACAGGGGCAGGGTTTTGCTTCTGTCATGTCCCGCTGATGGGCAGTCTAGGAGTCCCCTATAGAAGGGTGACTCTTGAATACTGAGAGGATGGTATTCTTTACTGAGGATCATCTGGAGCTGGATGGCCTGAAGGTGAGAGGAGACAAATCCGGTTATTAGATTTAGAAGACAGGCCAAAAAGGACAAGTAGAGATGTTAAGATAAAATAAGGGCATGAGGACAGATTAAAGAATTCTGAGAATTCTGAGACTCCCAACATGCCAGGCAGGTGGCTGTAGTCATGCTAGCTGTAGTCATGCTGGTTGAGACCTGGGTGCGTGGGGTTGCTAACCAATTCCAATATGCTCCCAGAATTAGAATATTGACCCGGATTTTTACATTACCCATCCCTTTTGTTTCTTCTGAGCTGTAGCCAGAGATCACTGGTTGGTTCACAGGAATTAGCAGATCTATTCTAAATTGCAGAAAATTAATAACAACTGATGAGACTAAAATAACAGTAATACCATAGTTCTTGAAAGATGATTTTTCTTTCCAGTTCTCATTTTTATTAAAAACAAATTATGATAGGACTGATTTGTTTGCAAAATAAGCTTTAGTCCTATTATACTTGGCCTAATGAGTTGCATAAAGCACAGCAAGAATAATTTGCCATATAGACTCCTTTTTAAATTGGCTTTGATGGAACTTCATTCCATAAGGAATCTCAGATAAGGCTTTTTAAAACCTTAAGCCCAGCTATCAGTTGGTGCCATCAGATACCTGTAAGAATTGGACAAATTCCCCTTGTCTTGCTTGGGGCTCCTGGGCCTCTCAAAAGTGACATTCTTTTATTTACCACAGGTCAGGAATCCTATACAGGACTGTGTTGACAAGGTATGAGTTCAGTTTTTCCAAGGGGCTTTTCTTGGCCTTATGAGTCAATTTTGATTCTTAAAGGAAAGCATGCCATTCCAGTCAAAGCCTTGGTAAAATAACCAGTTTATCCAATTGTGTCCTGTTGCAAAACAAAAAAACAAAAAAACAGATTTTTATTGCACTTATGCAAGTAACTATATTGCCATTAGTTAAGAATACTCACAAATGGTTTTCAAATTCTATAGAAATCTGAGAGAAGTATGCTCCAAATTTTGTCTATAGGAGTATACTTTAC